>NC_140289.1:9072638-9120138 GCF_964030765.1 Micromesistius poutassou
CCACGTTTATGAGTGTGTATCTCTTTATGCCCGAGGTGCTCTCGAGTATGTGTGTGCATGTGTGTGTCTTATCAGCGTGCCGTATGTATTTAAGTACGTGTGTGCACGCGTGTGTGTGTGCGCGTGTGTGTGTGTGTGCGCACGTGTGTGTGTGTGTGTGTGTGTGTGTGTGTGTGTGCGTGTGTGAGTGTGTGTGAGTGTGTGTGTAAAACGTGACCAACCAAAGGTCTTTTTGCGCTTTTCTGTTCTCTAAATGCAGAAGGCATAACGATGGCGGGATGTCACGTTGGAACAGGCAATGGAGGAGGCGGGCTTGTTGGGCTGGGTGGAGGCTTGGTGGGAGGGTGGGTGGGTTCGGGCGGGGGTGGGCTGGCATTGAGGCAGACAACTCATGACCGGAGGGGACCCATGGAGAGAGGGAGGCGGAAGGGGAGGAAGGGGAGAGGAGTTGAGGTGGGGGTGTTCGGGGGGGGGGGGGAGGGGGGGGGGGGTTTGTCTAGAGAAGCAAGGCCTTGTGGGATATGTTGTCTGTTAGCGTGAGTGTCACTGAGCCGGCGGGGAGGGAGCGCTCCGCTACGGGGGGTTGTTCACGGTGGTTCAAATGAATGGCATAGCCTTGGAGAATTCGGCGGTATAGTGGTTTTTGTCATTCGGCACGCCACACCTAGGCGCCATGGTTACCGTCCCTAGGCAGGAGGGACAATAAATACACACAAAAAGATTGCAAAATATATTTGGTTGCAATCTTTGTAGTTATCGAAGTGTGAGGAGTCAAATTGGAGAGAGAGGAAGAGAGCGAATGAGAGGAAGAGAGCGAATGAGAGGCTGAGAAAGAGGGAATGAGAGAGACAGTGGGCAAGACAGGGCGAAGGAGAGAGCGAGAGTGAGACTGAGTGAAGAGAGCTGGAGAGAGGGTGTAGTGGGAGAGTGTAGGAGTGTCTGCATAAGGAGAGGAGCCAGTATGGTCACAGCTCATCGGCTGTCTGACTCAGAGTGCTGGTGCTTGTGTGGGAGTTGTTTTTTTTTTATTCTGTTTTTTTATTTTTTATTTTTTTGCAGTTGGCAGGGTTATGATTGGCTATGACCCATCTTTATTTTAACACAGCCTCCGCATTCTGACTCTTAGGGACTTTTAGGTAATTTTTAGATCATTTAATAATTAGATTTTGATAGCATAAATGAAATACTTCTGAATGGGTATCTTTAACTGAGAGGGCAATATTAAGTGAAAAAAACAAAAAAAACACAAAATAACCGTTTTGTAAACGGCGATTTTGCACATTTAGTTTCTTTGTCTCTCAGAGATCTAAATGAACCAAATGGATCAGTGCCCAACCTGAGATGCTTCCCAGAACATATCTTTGATCCTGCCATCGATGCCTGTGGCGTTTCCATCTGGGATTTAGCAAACTCTGAATGAACAGTGGTTAGGATCGGATTGGCTAAATCCTGGGATAAGCCATCAGGCACAAATGACTTGATGAAATGATTTTAATAATGGACATTATTTAATTATTCTGATAGATTGATTACACTCCACTTGTCCGCAAGGTGTGTCGCAGGACTTCAACTTTAATAGCAAGCTAGTGCTAGGTAGGCTAACAGAAAACAGAAAAACAGAAAAGCTGTAGACCTGAGCGTATCTCTGTTAGGCTCCAATGCACCTCTTTTTCTCTTTTTTTTTTTGCCGGGATGAAATAATGAAATAGTCAATAATAATTTTGAAGCATCATTAGAATGCATAGACTCCTATGGTATATTGTGTATATATGTCTGTCTCTCTGTGTCTCTCTCTCTCTCTATCTCTCGCTCCCCCCCTGGACCTCTTCCCTTCAGAAGAAGCGCTGATCATTGGGGAACTCAGGGTCCCGGGACTTTAGCGATGACGCGGCTCATTTGTCTGCTAAAGTCCGCTAGCGTCTCTTCCTCTGGCGAGGCCCTGGTCCCCGGATGCTGAGAGTGAGGGATGCAGTCTCCCAGCGGCCGGTGCCATGCCAGCAATGGCCCTATTATAATAAGTCACACCGATTGGGAAGGGAAGGTGAGAGGCGGGGGGTGGGGGGTGGGTGGGTGTTGTCAATTGGCCAGACTTCTCTTCCTGGCTCGGGCCTGCTTGGCAACCCGGGCGCTCCTCTGGCGTTGTTAGAGGCAGGGCGGCGATGATTGGCGATAACAAACACGAGGTCCGGGGGGAGGGGTGGGGGTCCGGGATGGGAGGAGGGGGGGGGGGGGGACATTGGCAGTTCACTGAGCATATTATCCCCGAAGGGACGCTGGCTGCCGGGGGTGGGGGGGGGGGGCCTGACGACGGGGCAAAAGGAGGGCAGATAGATAGCGGGGGGGCCACTGGGTTAACCCGTTCAGCAGCAGCAGATTGATGGTGCCGGCGAACGAGAAGGGCTGTAAAGGGTGTTTACGGAGCGCAGATAATCATGTCCTCTATAGGTTCCTAGAGATGATGAGTGGAGGCCTACATCATGGATTAATGTCCTTCAGAGACCCACCCTGCCCCCCCACCTGCCTCTCTCTCTCCATGATGTCCGTGCAGGCAGCTCCTGGTCTAAGGATCAGCAGCTGGATCACCCCACTGCTCATTTTTAGAAACTGTTGCTGCAGTGCCATGCATTTTTAATGGCTAAAGCCATTGTTGCAAGCTGTTTGTTTGTTTCTGTTTGTATGTGTGCGGGTATGCTTATCTGTGTGTGTGTGTGTGTGTGTGTGTATGTGTGTGTGTGTGTGTGTGTGTGTGTTTTATTGTTACATGTGGGCTTATCTGTGTGAGTGTGTTGCGAATGCGAATGTGTGTGTTGCGTTAAATGTGTCAACACATTTAACGCTTATCTGTGTGTGTCTGTGTGTGTGTGTGCGTGTGTGTGTGTGTGGGTGTGCGTATGGCAATCAGAGCATACAAGCTCACGCATGCGTTTGTCAGCAGGCCAGGGTGTTTGCGTGCATCGGCTGGGCGGGGCGGCACACCTGTATGCAGATAATCACCCGTCAACAAATGTGCTTTGCCCTCCGCCGAGCCTCCTCGTTTATGGCCTGCCTTTTTTTTTTTTTTTGCCATGTAATTTCGCACCGTCCTGACTCAGCTCAGATACACGGCCTTTAGGAGAGGCTGGCTAACGACTCGGACAGCCATTTTGCATGTGTTGCCTTTAATAAGATGGATTGATCTGGCCTAGATCTCCTCCTGGGGAAAGTAAACTGATGTTCCACTTTGGTTCGCGTTCGAGTATGCTGAATTCATTTCAGGTAATACAATAAGACCCTGAAACGAGGTCCTGAACCGCTTTTGAAACCATTTATCTAGAGGTTTTGTACTATTGTTCTATACAACCTTTGTTCACGATGCATGCAGATATATGGTTTGTACACGTGTCTTAAATGTAGCAGCATTACAGAGAGAGGGCGATAAGAGACAAATCAGGTAGAATGCTGTGGCAGGAGCATGCGTGTGTGTGGACAACACAACAAACACAGTACCATACAGACAAACACTTTAAGGGGATAAAACGTATGAGAGGCAACAATTGGACACATACATGTTGTCCAAGTCGGTAGACCCTCCACGCGATCGTCACATTTTGCGATCAACGACAGCACACAGCAAAGCCGTACCAACCCATGGTGTTCACTAAGTGGATGAATTCCTCTGGGTTTGTGCTTGTCTTAATTAAGGCAGCCTTCGGGATGGTGCATATTGTGCTGTCTGCGAGCCAAACTCACACTGACAGAAGACAGCTGGACCAGATTGCAGCGAGTAAATCCAAGACTCGAAGCACTGTCCTTCCTTGTCCAACGACTGCAGGGCGGAGAGCGCTGCATCGCTGTCGCCGACAACGCACACAGCGTGTTAGCTGTGTGCATGTGTGCGCACAAGCTAGCACAAACACGACCACGCAGCGTGTGTGCATGTAGCGCAGTGTGTACACGCACACAGACACACACTCAAAACTCCACACACTCAAGAATTAATTAAAATGATCATATGTTATGGGTTGATTCACTGATTTCCGTGCATACAGTGCCAGCCATATGCCTCCTTATTTCTGATTGATTTAATCTTAATTTACTTTCAAAAATCAAACGTCTTGGTTTGCAGTTGAGGTTATCCAGAGTATTGAATGTAGGTTTTTTTGAGAAATCTTAAATGTGTGAAATTAACCAAAAACGGGCCTCTATGTAGTTTTTTTAACCCTCTATCAAGACCACTTCCCATGTGAATTGGATGTGCATAATTTCTGGGGGGCTATATAATTGCATTTTTGCAACTATAAATCCCAAGACGGCTCAACAATTTTTTTTTTATAAATACAGGGTTATCTTTCTAGGTTTTTGCTTATTAAAAAGCAGAAATTGCCGTGTGTGTGTGCGTGCCTGCACGATTTTCTTGACTGGGCGTGACAGCTTGTCAACTGCATGTACATCTGCTAGCTTAGCTAATTTCTATAAGGGCGTTCTGTGTAACCGATTTGGTGGTTTTATGAGCTGCTCACACACTGTGGAGACATAAAGAGAGGGAGACGGATTGAGAGACAGAGAGAAAAGACGCAGAAACGATCCCAAAGGGACATATAATTGAATATAAAAATAAGGCTATGACTAGATGAAACAAAACACAAAGAAACTATAAATATATATGTATATAGATATTTATATCTATACGTACACAGTCTCTTTTTACAATCCATTCTCAGGTCGGTTATGTAACCAATGTTGACTCACCACGCACTAACGGAAGCCACACCCCCCTTAATGCTTTGTATGTGTGTGTAAGCAAAAGCCAGACATGCAGAGAGAGAGAGAGAGAGTGAGAGAGTGAGACCATGTGTCGTGTGTCACATGGAGGGCACAGAAACGACCTATTGTGCCCTGATCTGCAAAGTGCAGTAGTGACGTGCTTACAGTGGGAGAAAGAGAGCAAGCCTCACGGCCTTGTAAATAAACCTGCTAAAGGTTGCACGTTTTTGCCTTCCTTTATGTCTACCTTCGCCCTAATTGTTTTATTTGAACCCTCTTTTGTTTAATTGTTCCCATATTCAGTTTCTGTGTGAGCTCAGCCAGATTGAGATACTGAGACACGCACGTAAACCTACTTGTACTCACATACACACACACACACACAGGGAGTGCTTGAGGTTAATCTTGGGTGTTGGAGGAGTCAATAAGGATGTTGATAAAGTGAAAGTGCTGGGCTGGCTCCTACGGACGCTCCAGGTGTCCTTGACTCTCCATCGCGTGTGCTGGAGCGCCGGTTTAGAAACTGTGCCAAATTCTACTAATATATCCTCCAACATGTCCAGCATTGAGGCCAAACATAACATAATAGATGTGTTACGTAAGGGCTTTATTTCATGATAAGGCCCCGGCTCGCTATTCATAATCCCGCTGATTACACAGCTACTTCCTAAAGAAACCAAGAATTTGACGCAGAGTATAACGACAAAAGAAAACGATTGTCTTGATTAAAAAATGATTCTTTAATCCGTGAGACTCGACAGTTTGAAATAGTGCCCATAGCAATGGTCTGTAATTCAAAGCATCTATTATTCAGAAATAGCAGGCCGCTGAATGCCCTGATCGACAAATCAGAATCGAGTATTAATCAAAGCCGTGTAATGAGTCTCTATCTTGTTTTTCTATGTATCTCTCTGTACCCGTCTATCTTATCATGTCAGTTCTTAGCCGGTCAGGTCACACTGTACCCTTCACATCAATTGAAGGGATTAAGAAAGGAGTTTTATTAAATAAAGGAAGGGTTCTTTATTTAGAGTTCTTTAGTTAGACTCGGCACAGGGAGCAGAAGAGTGGTAGCAGCAGGTTAAAGGGGAATGAGGATAATTGATCAGCAATTGCCTCCGCTTCTGGCGCTGTCCGTGGTGCTGAAGTGTCTCCCCAGCCACTGTGGCGGGCCTTAGCCTGCTCACTCCACTCTATACATCCATCTATCTATATCTCTCTGTCTGTCTGTCTGTGGCCTTCGGTCTGTCTGTCCTTCTGTCTGTCTGTCTGTCCTGTCTATATTGTTCTCTTTTTCTTGCACTCCATCTTGCCCTCCGTCTTGCCCACTCTCTCTGTCTCTCACGGACTGTGTGTGTGTGTGTGTGTGTGTGTGTGTGTGTGTGCTGCTCCTTTTCTATCCTGAAACATGAAAGTATACATATATATATATATACATACATACATACATACATACATACATACATACATACATACATACATACATACGCACATCATTTTAGCCTTAGAGGGGCCCATATTTGACCACCAGTGATGTAGATTAGCCTTCACTATCAGCAGATAGTGACATCACACGTGGGCGTTGCCACCCAGATGTATGAGGCACTAGTCTCGCGCTGTAATATGCCCTCTTAATCTCTCTCCTCGGTCTGTCCATCTCCTCCCGCCCTCTCTCATCACATTGGATAACTGCGGTGGATTATTCTAGTACATTATGTTTACAAAGTGAAATTGATCCGGCGTCTGCGAGGGGAGGGTTCTGCTTGCGCCGCACGTCCTCATCTCATTGGCATTAGATCTCTCTCAATGTTTGCGCTCTGCGATGCTGTCCCCCTCGCTGCTGTACTATGGATTACTCCGTTGTGTGATGCTGGTTTGTAGTCCTGGTGGTTTTCAGGGGGAGCCTATTGAACACAGGGAGATCGGATGGCAGATGATTGCGTGTGTTTGTGTAGGGCAGTGATTTGCTTCTCATCAGCTAGAGACACAGTGGGCCCATTCACAACCTATTATAAAGTATACTTTATAGTGGCTGAAGGAATTTGATGTGTCAATCCCATACTCTATAGTCCACAGGTTGTGTTCACCATGTTATTCATATGCAAGGCCATGTAAGTTATGTTAATGTAATGTTATTACATGGGGATGACCTTAATGTGTATTTAATGTTGAAACTAATCAAATAGGATTTCTAATATAATCTCAACGGAAAAATACAAAACAACTTATTGAGAGATAGACATCATTTCCTCAATTATGTTTAGGTGGCACAGAGAAACTGTTGATTATGTGTTCAGACACTAACAGTAGGATGTTCCCAGTTCCACTAATACACATTAACATCACTGTCTCATGCAGGGTAATCGGCAGAACAACACACCGAAGGCTGATAGACCTGCACAAAACAGATATACAAATACATAGTATCTAGTTATGTATATGTGTATGTATGTGTGTATGTATGTATGTATGTGCGTGCGTGTGTGTGTGTGTGTGTGTGTCCTCTCTGAGGACCGTTAACTCAATGTACCTGTGTTCCCCCTTCTGGGAGTGGAGCGCAGCGCTACACAGCCCCACTCACACTCACACTCACAGACATAATGCGGTGCCGGGGGGGGGGGTGCTGTTGTTGGGGTGGAAGGGGGGGTGGGTGGGTGAGTGGTGGAGGGGAAGGTGGAGGCAGTTTAATCTCTCCCCAACACGCTGTCGGCCCCCACTCCACCAGTTCAGTGGATCCGGGAGATCCAGCAGATCCGATGGACGCCAGCGTGGCACCGTGAGCCCGAGGGTTCGACTGCTTTCTCTGTCGATACCCTAATTGGCCAAGATGACGGCGGGGCGGGGGGGGGTTGGGAGCGGACGGTGGGGAGGCAGTGCTAGAGACTGGACAGAAGTTCACTTGCAGGGGAACTTCTGCGTTTGTGTGGTTTGTGCGTTTGTGTGGGATTGTGTGTGTGTGTGTATGTGTGTGGGGGGGGGGGGGTTGTATGTTTCATTATTATTCAGTTATTATTGTTTTCATTTCCATTACTACCTCAGTAAGAAACAACAAGGACAGCCTTAAAATGTTTTTTTAGATTCGAAACAGTGAACATTGTACCTATCTATATCTGACATGAATATACTGTATACACATACATACAGGTTATTATTGTTGATATAATTCTAGTTCATAGCTTTGTAAATATTGATATATATATATATATATATATATATATATTTCATTTCTATTACTGCATTTGGCTGCACCCTCTCCTTTCGTCCCTCAGCCCTTGTTCAAACACTCTTCATCGTGCCCAACTCTGTTCTCCCTCCTGCTCTTCTCTCTTTATCTTATCTTTAGCTATACGTCATTCTCTCTCTCTCTCTCTCTCTCTCTCTCTCTCTCTCTCTCTCTCTCTCTCTCTCTCTCTCTTTTCTCTCAGGCATTCATGCGCTCCCTCTGCACCAACACAAGCTCACTCGCTGAAAGGCTTTGGCCACGAGCATTTTTGCTGATGCTTCTTTTTTTCCCCTCATCCTAGTATACCCCCCATCTCCCTTTCTCTCTCTCTCTCTCTCTCTCTCTCTCTCTCTCTCTCTCTCTCTCTCTCTCTCTCACCCCACCATTTCCTCCTCCCCGATGCGGAGAGAGCCCTCACGTCCAACCTCTTCAACGTGTTTGTTTCCCTTTTTTTGCCGTTCACTTCCTCTCTCCTCCCTCCCTCCTTCTCCAACACCCCGCCCAGTCCCCTCCCCCCTCCCCCTCCCCCCTCCCCCCTTTAGTGGCCATTATGTAGCCGCAGCCTAGCCGCCGGGCCAGTCCGGCTAAAATTAGACAACGCCGGCTGTTATTAGGTCTGCAACTCTCCACAAGTACGGCAGGTCTGGCCTGCCGCCAGCTACTGGCAAAAACGCAGGGGGCGGGGGACTCATGGTGACTGGTGGTTTGGGCCGCTGTCACCCCATGCTCTATGGTTAACGTCTGGCGCCGACCCAAGCCAATTTGAGACGAAATGTAACTTTTTATTTTAATAGGGGGGAGTCGGGATTTTAATGGCCAGGAAATGTGTCCCATTGTGCTTGCCGCGTCGGGTCCTGTCCCGCTAGTCCTTTGTTCCAGAGGAACGCTGACGCAATCCCAGCCCCCAGCCCCAACCAAAAGAATTAGGGGAGTAGAGACGTGCTGGCGAGGACTGAGCATCGACTGCGTGTTTGAGCGCCGGGCTGCATTGTGCGCTTGGCACCACAGCTGTGGGCATTTAAAATCAAATTGGAGCGTATTTGCATGAGACGGAAGAAAAAAAAAAAAAAAAAAAGAGTTGCTGGCGTTCCTCATTATACCTCGTTGACTCTCGATCAGTCCTATCGGCATCGAGGATCACTTTGCCGCACCGTCTAATTAGTTCAATCCGCGAGGCCCGCCGTCACAATGGAACCATGACACACCAAAGGCTCGAAATGTACTTCCTTTTTAAAAAGCAACAACAACAGCAGCGACAATAACAACCCCGGAATCGTTAGCTCCTCACCAACAGCCTCATGAATAACAGTGGCGGCGGCTGAGACGGACGTGCACTCTTGTACTGGTGTGAACCGGAGCGCAGCCGCCATTCAGACTGACGGCCGCACTTAAAACCGAGCGGCGAGGCCAGTTGTCACCTAATTAAAAAACGGAGCGAGAGCTAATCCCTAATGGTGGACCGTTCATGCAATGAATTGTTGATTGCTTTAATTAGAATTTCATTTAGCACACGGGCAGGATCGAATGAGGGGCCGAGACGCGCGAGGGAGTCGGACGCGTCTTCTTGTGTCTCAGGTCGGTACTATGGAGGCTTTGTTGTGATTGGAGAGGTGCGGGCAGAGCTTTTGTTTCTGAATGAGTTATGATTTTGTTGTGTCGATGTTGACCGTGGTGGAACGTGTATGAGGAGACCGCTGGTAACACCACTGTGGATAAACGGGTTATATTTATTTTATACACAAAAACATCAATGTGTAATTGAACTCGGCCAAAGACATTTTTCCCCGCACACCTTTCCTCCATGTGTCTCCCTTCCCCCATTTAGAACGACAGGGACAGGATATTTTGTTATTGAGAATGGAGATTACTGCAATGTTGAACTGTTTACCTCATGGCCATGAGGTAATCCAGATGAATCGAAAGCCATGGAAGCATAGTGGTTATAATATGATTTTCTGGGAATGTTTGTGTGTGGTTTTGTGTGGAGATGAATGTGTGGGTGTGTGAGTATTTGTGTGTCTGTCAGGGGAGGGGGGTGTGTGTATGTGTGTGTGTGTGTCGGGGACGAAGGGGTGGAAAATGTGTGTGTCTTGTTCTATTGTCCTGTCTTTCAAGGTGAGGTAGCATAAGCTGAGGCAGCAGGGAGCGCGGTCCTGACGTAGTTTAATTGTTTGGTTGCATAATAAATCAAATGTGTTGAGTGGGGATTATTTATGCTAGGTGTATTGCGCAAATAAATCACCAACTCTTGCTAGGCTTTCGTAGGCTTGAGGTATTGTTTGTGTGTGTGTTTGTTTGGGCATGGGCAAGTGTGTGTGTGTGTGTGTGTGTGTGTTGGTATGTGCACCCTAGCCTGTTCCAACACTTTCAGTTTGTCATTTTGACTCACAAGGGAAGGTGTCCCTCATAGATTTCCTCTGCCTCTCAGACGTTGACATATGTCGCGGTGGCTTCCAGATTGCTACCGTTGCTGGAGGTGGAAAAGAGGTGACAAAAACAAATGAAGATAAATAATGCAGCCCTTCAGGATGACTCAGGTCGACATCTGTAAGGCTCAGAGGGTGAGGGACCTTTGCGTGCAGCGCACCCCTTTTCTGCTTCCCCTGCTTGCACTTTTTGAAAACAGCTGCATGTTGTTTTGCGACGAGTCATTGTTCTTGTTGTTGCTATGCGACGGGGCAACAGCGAGGGACCTTTTGCAAAGCATTTAATTATTTTTCTTCCGCCGCTACCCGATGGCCACTGTAACACTGAGGCGTAGATAGAAATTAACCTTTCTTTACATGAAAGGTTAATAGCAAAAGTATGGAGTTGTCCTGGTGGATGGTAAATATTGCGTGATGGGAAACATTTTGATGAGTTTCCTGACCCGAGGAAAAAAGCAGTTTTCTGAACACTGTTTTGAGACTGTATCATCATGTAAACATATAATTGGAAGGAGCTAGTGCCGGATAATAGCCTCAAGCCTGCCGCCAAAATATATGCATCTCTCAGCATTGCATGAAACGACAAGCTGCATCCCAGAACACAGATGTGCAGGGTATAGTCTTTGCATCCTTCTGTCTATCTGTCTGTGCACACACATACATCCACATAGACACACACACAAACTTTCAAACACACACACACACACCGTGGAACCCAGAGGAAACCCACACTCCCCACCAAACTGTCCACTTCCAGGCAGATGGATGTCCGAGGAACCAGGGTCATTTCCGCCGCTGCCCAGGGAATATGTCACAATTTCACAAACAGGGCGAAAAAAAGAGAGGGGAGGTTTCTTTTGGGGCGGCTGCAGCAGTGGTGATTCCTTCTGAAGCTGCCTGACCAGAGTAGGTCAATGGCTCGCAGGCTGGATGCTGGGATACTTGTATTGCCGCAAGCCTCTACAGCTGTATAGAGCCAGAGTGGCCCTGGCAACTCACTGCTAATAAGCAGTAGGAGACCCCGGCAGTATCGGAGCGAAAGGATGGGAACGTGTAAGGATGGAGAGGCCTGGGATGAGTTGGCCCGCAGCAGCCAAAGATGAATCACTAGAGCTAAAGAGGAGATTTGAGGAAGGGAGGAATGTTTTCCTTTGCAGACAGGAGATGATGAATAGTTAGGCACACAGCCGGCTAGCGTTCTCTGGGCGCCAACTCGGGCTAGTGTGGTTTGCCCTGAATTGGCGCTTCCTATCTCGAGTTGAGTCGGAGTGGCGATGGCATTGTCAGAGGTATGCAGGAAATAATGATGACATATACATAGAATAATATCTATGTCCTCATCGTAATGTGAGAATATTCTCACATTGGGACCTATCTAAACATCCACCCCCAGTGTCTATTCTACTCTTTTTTTGTTCTCATTCTGATCCTCTGATCTCTCTCTCTCTCTCTCTCTCTCTCTTCCTCTCTCTCTCTCTCTCTCTCTCTCTCTCTCTGTCTTCCGTCCGGGTTGTGGGGGACGCAGTGAGTCCACCACCAGCCCCCTCCCCCGCCCCGCCCCGGTTGATGGACGACGGGCTTGACGTCATGCCAGCGCTAAGCTAGCGGGCATCGACTAGCTTAGCGCTGGCAGCCTCCCCGACTGACACACCATTCTCTCACCGTGGTCCCTCGTCCCAGCCAATGAATTTAACACCCCACACCATCTCTCCCTCCCCCCACCCCCACCCACTCCTTCTTGTCCTCTCTATCCGCTCTGCCATCTCCCCATCTACTCGCATACCACACCACCTTGCACAGGCTAAAGATAGGGCTCACTCACTCACTCAGTCACAGAAAGAGAGAGAGAGAGAGAGAGAGAGAGAGAGAGAGAGAGAGAGAGAGAGAGAGAGAGAGAGAGAGACGCAGAGGGACAGATATGGAAACAGGGAGAGAGAGAGAGAAAGACAGAGAGAGAGAGAGTCCAGCCAACAAACAGGTGGTAAACATACGTCCTTCACTAGTATAGAATGTATCTTCGCCGAGACTGTCCCCTGTGATGTCTCTGGACTATGTCTGTCGTAAGTAGTTGCTCCAGGGATATGGCTCTGAACTGTGTTTCATGACCACATAGATGCACAAAAGGGATACTTCTAATGAATCCTCACATTTGTTCAATGAGAATTATATTTGCAGAGCGAATTTCCCTTTAAACCTCCCCCCTCTTTTTATCCGTGGATGAATGTCAAGTTTTTCTCTGCCAGCCTCCCTCCCTCTGACAGCCAATGAGTCATTTTTGTTTGTGAAGAACAGTCGCCTGCGGCACGAAAATAAAACGGATAGAGTCATGAAAATCTCCTTTCTGGACGTTACTTTCAAAAATAGCACAAGAAAAGTTTCATTGGACGCAACAAGACTGGACCACAGGACCTCTCTGGCCTTCTCTTTCTCCTGCCAACACTCACATCCTCCGTCCGTCTCTCGCCCTCTCTCTCTCTGTTCTTGTCCTCTCTATCTGCTCTGCCATCTACCCAGCTACACGCACAGCACCACCTTGCACAGGCTAAAGATAAAAAAGAGAAAAAAAAGATCACTCACTCACTCGCTCACTGCATGTTATTTTAAAGATAAAGTTAAGACCCCTCTGCCCATGGTCACTCTTTCCACGGGTTCGAGCCGAACCTTTGGGGGTCCACTCTGGACCATTTGATGGAAGTTCCTCCAGATTATGTCGTCCATGCTAGCTACGTTACAAATGGTTGATGTTTTCCCATTTGTCAGAAAACAACATACATGTTTGTTCAAATGGCGTCTTTAACACGTTTATCGGATTGTGTTCCCATCGCGCTTTTCTAACCTTGGTGTCCTCTCCGAGCACCTCAAAATGAAAGTCTCACATGTGCCAACACAAACAAACCTTCACACACACACACACACACACACACACACCCCTGCAGACACACACACACAGACACACATGCATGCCAACACACCCGTGGGTGGTGGCGTCAGCCATGCGTGGTGACGACCTGTTGGCATCGAGTGCAGTTAGGGGCAGATGTCTTAATGCTTAGCCATGTGGGAGCCACTCCAGGATTGAACGGTGACCCTCTGGTTGGCGAGGCCATCCTGTTCCCCCGTCCTTAGCCCTCTGCTCCCTAGTTGCTCGCTAATACATGTCAATGAGGGAGGGAAAAGAGAGGTGGAACTGCAAGTTCAGGATGAATTTGATTTGAGGCTAATTTCCTGTTCCTGTTGTTGTTTACCTGTTTTTTTAATGAGTCCCCCCCCGTGGGACTCGGATGTGGCTTCCTTTCGACTCGGCCTTAATGCGCAGGCCACGCCGAGGACAGCTGCATTCATACGATAATTATGAAGACAACGGTTTCCTTAAAGGGAGAGCGCTGGTGGAGCCGCCGTCCGCAGCTCATTGCGTGATGCTTTCAATTTGTTTTCTGGGAAAGCGTCCTTGTTCCAGTCGCTGGTGTCATTCCCTAAGTCTCTGTTTAATGATAATGTGGGTGGGAGCGGATGGGCTGCTCGGGGGCAGGGCTGCTGGGTGCCTAGTGTGTTGTTGCCTTTCGCTTGGAAGGCTAACGGACAACTTTAAATCCCTTTTCTGCTTCTTTGCATGGAGCCTTAAAAGATGTGGTTGCCAGGCAACCTCCGGACACTGTTCTCAATGAAGTCATTTACAGCGGCTTGCCTGGGATCAAACCGTCAAACCGTCCTTCTTTAAGCCCCGCAGGGGGTCTAGACTTATTTCTCCCCCTGTTTATTGTGCTGCCTTTTTCTCATTGTCGTGATGATCCTCTCTCTCTCTCTCTCTCTCTTTCTCGCTCTCTCTCGCTCTCGCTTTCTCACTCTCTCTTCCTCTCTCTCTCTCTCTCTCTTTCTCTCTCTCTCTCTCTCTCTCTCTCTCTGTCTCTGTCTTTCCCGGCCGTCCCCCCTCGGTATGTCTCTTCGAAGCCCCTCTATGTCTAAACCTAGCCGCGTTCCGCAGTGTAAGTGATGGTGGGGGGGAGGGGGGAGGGGGGGGCCCAGAGTCTGCCAGTCCTTTGGCGTCATTCTGTATAGAACGGCCCTGCTGTGTGGACCTCACTCTGCCACCTAGCTGCCTGTCACTGTGGCTTATGTATACTGGTGACCACACACACATACACACACACACACACACACACACACACACACACACACACACACACACACACACACACACACACACACACACACACACACACACACACATACACACACACACACCCACTCACTCACATGCACACACGCACATACGTGAACACACACACACACACACACACACACACACACACACACACACACAGACTCATACGGATGAATGCATGCACACACACACACACACGTGCACTAATGATGAGCAATTGCATCGCCCTGGGTGGGGGGGTGTTACGCCTCTTTGCATCGCGGCCTGCAAACCAACGCCCTCCCCTGACACTTCCACCGCGGCCCCAGAGTTACGGCCGTAATGAATGGATGTAATCACTAAAGCTCAGTCATTCACTCATCCTGCCCGCTGAAGGCGGTCCGTCGCCTTCACCCCCCCACCTCACCTCACCCCTCCCCCGCTCCCCTGGTTCTCTCTACCTTCAGCCTCTATCCGTCAAACCCCCACACTGTCCCGTATCCCACTGTCTGTAGTCTCTCTCTTTCTGTCTCTCTGTCTCTCTGTCTCTAGTCTCCCCCTCTCTGTGAAACTGTCATTCTCTTTCTCTTTCACTTCTCATCTCTTCTCGTCTGTGTGTCATGGAGAGGACTGGATTATCTAGCTACTTGTATATGAACCTATGTATCTATCTACCTATCTATCTATCTATCTGTCCATCTATCTATCTATCTATCTATCTATCTGTCCATCTATCTATCTATCTATCTACCTATGTATCTGTCCATCTAACCTCTCTGTCCATCTATCTATCTATCTACCTATTTATCTGTCCATCTATCTATCTATCTACCTATGTATCTATCTACCTATCTATCTGTCTATCTATCTATCTATCTATCTATCTATCTATCTATCTATCTATCTATCTATCTATCTATATATCTATCTATCTATCGATCTGTCCATCTATCTATCTTTCTATCTACCTATCTATCTGTCCATCTACCTACCTATCGATCTACCTATCTATCTGTTCATCTATCTATCTATCTATCTATCTATCTATCTATCTATCTATCTATCTATCTATCTGTTCATCTGTTCATCTATCTATCTATCTGTCCATCTATCTATCTATCTATCTATCTATCTATCTATCTACCTATCTATCTGTCCATCTATCTATCTATCCCTCTATCAATCTAACCTCTCTGTCTAGCGAGCAATCTTACCATCTATCCCATCTAACCTATCTATCCTATCCATCTATCCATCTATCTATTTAACTATATCAGTCTATCCTTGCCTAAACCTAACTTCAATGCATCTATAGAAGCCAGTATGTTCCTGGGTTTCATGGGTTTGTTTTTTATGTTTGTTCTGCTTCTCCATGTCGTAGGAACAATTGAGAAAGCCCCATTCTTGAATGTCCCTTTGTCTTATTCACTCTCCGGTGCATCAAACAAGAGCCGGGCCTTCTCAGAGGGAGCCGGGGCGTCGGCCATGTGGTAGCTCCGCTCGTAGCACGCCGCATTCTGCAGCCCACTGGGACACGTGATGTGTCATCACCTTTTCCCCACATGTACAGCGTTGCACATGACCTTACACCCTCCGGATCCTACCTTTCAAAAAAGTGCTGCATGTATAAAGAATGCATGCAACTCTCCTACCCACCCCCCCCCCCCCCCCCCCCGTTCCTCCTCCACTTGGTACGCTCCTTGACGAAGGGTTTCGCTCAGGTTCGGCCGGCCAGGTGTGGAGTGTTACTGTCAGCACGAGAGCGGAGCCGCCGTCATCCAGATGCAGTTCCTCATCAATGAGGTAGGTCACCGTGGCAACGATGCAACGAGCAAAGATGAAAGAAATGGTGGAGTCAGCGAGGGGGTATAATGCCTCAGTAAGGTGTTTTTTCTTTTTGTTCCACCAGTGAGATCAATGTCAGGAATCCAGAAAGCAGTTAAAACTGGGTGCCCGTGAAACTAAAAGAAAGAAATGTTTTTCAAAGGGGATGACTCACTTTGATGGGAACTCATTTAAATATTCACCCCACCTTCACACCATTATTGTTACAAAACATATTTTAATTTTTGCATTGTTTCTCTCCGGCATTTACCGTTGTTCTCAACGAGCAACGCAGAAGGTCATGAATTCTGTTTTAATAATGATAATAATAATCAAAATAAACTTTATTCATAAAGCACCTTTGAAATCGTGCCTTACAAAGTGCTTTACACAATCAAAGAAAAAATTACTAAAAAACTGAAACAGATGAACATATTAAACACATAATGTAATCCCCCCCCCCCCACACACACACACACAAAAATGGCATATAAGAACATGTATAACAAAAAATATAAACACTGGAGGAGAATAAAAAGGCACCTGGCATTGAAAGTACGATACATGACGGTATTATGCATGGGCCTACTGGGTATTATGAAGACCTACTGGGTATTATGGTATGAATAAGTACTGGGTATTATAAATACTGGTATTATTCAAACAGACACCCCAGAGGGGCTCCCGGGAATTGTGGAGCACAAGGGGGCCACGGTCGCCCTGGAGATTACAGCCTTAATTACTTGGCTATCTCCTGCACTCATCCACACACACACACACACACACACACACACACACACACACACACACACACACACACACACACACACACACACACACACACACACCTGCATACAGCTATACACACACACACACACACACACACACACACACACACACACACACCTGCATACAGCTATACACACACACACACACACACACACGTGCATACAGCTACACACACACACACACACACACACACACACACACACACACACACACACACACACACATGTGCATACAGCTACATGCACACACACACACACACACACACACACACACACACACATAAATACAGCTACACACCCACACACACACACACACACACACACGTGCATACAGCTACACACAAACCCACACACACATTTGCATACAGCTACAAACATACACATACCTTCACACACACACACACACACACACACACACACACACACAAACCCAATGGTAAAACATGAAATAGCCCCATAGAAGAGCACCCTCAGCAGTACCTGTCACTGCATGCACAGAGGTGTTGGATACGCTCAGTTGGTTCTCTCATAGAACACACACACACACGCACACACGCACAAGCACACACACACACACATAAGAAGCCACAGACACATTCAGGTAATTATCTAACCTCATTGCTCTCTCTTCTCATTGAGGGGAAGTGTTCACACACACACACACACACACACACACACATACACACACACACACACACACACACACACACACACACACACACACTCAGCCAAAGACACTCAGGCATGGGTCAGTGCACAATGCACCCAGGAGTCGATCCATAACCAAAAACGTTACCAAAGACACAGACACTCCGCTGCAACGTGACCTTCACCTTCACACACAATGGCTTGGGGGGGTTACAAGTGAGCTACCCGTACTGACACATTACTAAACTGGTAGTTGTGTCTCATGTCGCTGTAGCCCTATTCAATGTGAAGTGTTCTAACACTATAAAGGGCCCCTATTTTACCACCAGGTGTGGTAGGCTCATCACACATCTGGGAGGATGCTGTCACAACAGGACCCTATATGGACTGCAGGGCTGGAGTCTAGACCACCTCGGTCATGTCCAGAATGAGTCATTGGAGCTCGAGTTTGAATCAAGACCAATATTTGAGACCAAGGCCATGTTGATTATGTCATTATATAGATTACCTTAAATAGAAAAAGAAGGATTCTAAAGGCATATTTCACCAGAATTAGCAAGTTTTGAGGATACGATTAAGTGTAGGCAGCTTGTTAATGTTCATAACATAGGTGCACCATTACTTAACTTGGATGCATCTATTTTACCTAGTCTTTCTCCCTGCTCCAGGACCATATCTGCTGCTTTCAATGATGTTTTACTGCAAACACATTCTTCCCTGGCAGGATTTTCATGCCTTTTAATTTAGCAAAATTAATAGAATATGCTAAATCTGATTATCGCTGAATTGGCAGACATTTCTAGTCATTGTTGAACAGACAGGATGAGAGTAACGTTACGTTTTATTTGTTAGTTTTGGACTTATTTCTTTTTAATTTAAAGTTAAAAGTCATCAGTGATGCAGCTGGCATTCAGCCAATCAGCAATCATTGAAGCTTAGGGCAGGCATATGCAATGTTGAAGAAGCCAACGTGAAGTTACTTAGCTTGATGCAATATCAACTTTTCTAAATATTTAAGCACTCGCTGCTGGGTACTTTCTTGATAGAGATTTAAATGATAATAGTACTAAAACAATGTGTAGTTATGCAAGACAGTTTGAGAGTTTGAACACAGCTTTGCTCTAATCTCAGAACCAGTCTTCAGAGACCTTTTCATCCAAGACCGTTTCTAGACCGAGTTAAATTCAGTTCAAGACCAGACTTAGTCACATATCAAACCATGTCACGTCATGCACCATGTCGATAAAAAATCTACGCTGATGATAAATCACACAACACATCACGTTTGATGTCACTAAAAGGGTCAATTTTAAAATGGGTTAGGGTTAGCGGCAAATCAATAAAACAATGGTGTTATGATGAACAAGGTTAGTGATTGGTTATACAACTCATGCCTCACGTTAAATGTGGAAAAAACTGTGACCATGCTCTTTACAAATAGGTGTAAACTTAAAAGTTACCCTGATATTGTAGTAAATGGGCAAAAAATAAAACACGTAGAACAATTTAAATACCTGGGGGTAACGTTAGATTCAACACTTAGTTTTAAAGGGCATGTCAAAAAGCTGAGTAACACGTTGAAATATAATTTAGCTAATTTCAGATACATAAGAAATTCTCTCACCCTTGAGGCATCAAGTACATATTTAAATGCAATGATTAAGCCCCATTTTTTGTACTGTGTTACATCCTGGTCTCAGGCATGTAAAACAGTTACAAAACCACTAGAGTTATTGTACAAAAGTAGTCTTAAGATCCATGCCAAAAAACCACGGCATTACCATCATTGCCATGTATTTGCCAAATATGATATTT
The DNA here is from genome assembly GCF_964030765.1 of Micromesistius poutassou. Lineage (NCBI taxonomy): Eukaryota > Metazoa > Chordata > Actinopteri > Gadiformes > Gadidae > Micromesistius > Micromesistius poutassou. The sequence continues at coordinate 9,092,247 of NC_140289.1, forward strand.
TGAGCTTTGAAAACTTGATTATACACTCAAATGTTTGTCTACTTCACAAAATTATTCATAATGCTTATGCCCCCCCTCTGAAAAAGTTTGTGACACTCTGCTCTGAAAACACAGTACGTCTAACTAGATCTGCTACGAGGGGTGAGTGTAGTATTCCTCAACGTAGAACTCAGTTTGGCAGCTCTTCTTTTTCATGTGTGGCCATGGGTCAGTGGAATGTCCTTCCCACAGAACTTATTCTATGTACAAATCCTCACACATTCTCATGCTTGTCAAAGCGCTGGTTACTAAGTAAGCAAGTTTGCACACATTGTTGAGTATTATGTGAGTGTGTGTATGTGTCTGGCTATGAGTGTGGTTGAGGATGAGTATGATTGTTATCTGTGTATTGTATGTGTATGTGTTTGAATGTGTGATGAGAGTGAGAGAGAGTGTATGTGTTGTTGGTCTCTATTGTGCACTTTATGATTTGGCGCTCCTGTTTCCGTGCTTTTATTTTATTAGTACATTCTGTCAATTTTTTAAATATTATGGTTATTATGTCTTATTTCAATTAATCTTAATATTGTATCTGTTTAGCACTTTACCTGCCCAGGGACTACAGGCGGAAATTAGCAATTGTTGCTATAACCTGGCTCAAAGCATCTCTTCTTGTTTTACAAGATTAATGTTTTTTGTGCATTGTCCCTGTTTTAAATAAATAAATTCAATTCAATTCAAATGATAGTGGTCCTATCACTTTTTTTCTGACACATAAATATGAAGACGCAATTCCATCTATTTTTTTGGATTACAGATAACAGTTTCCATATCTTTACCACACAGGTCGTTTCTGCCTTCTCTCTAGCTGTGGCTGTTCATTGTCTAAACAGTGGGTGACTTGTGTTGTGTGTGCTAGGGGGCGCTGGTCAGTGCCCTGGCAGATGACAGCGTCCATCTGTGGAACCTGCGGCAGAAGAGACCAGCGATCCTCCACTCGCTCAAGTTCAGCAGGGAGAGGTGAGTCTCCCTGCCGTAACGCACGGCACATGTTGCATGGAAACTTTCGATATTGCATGTTTCCCCCCCAGGCTTCTGTCATTCCCAAGAGATCATTTTGTGTATGGGGGCAAATGACGGGCTTTTCTTGGAGCAAAGCCTTTATGAGTCCTACATGCTCGAGTGCCGGTACGTTATTTTTATGTTATCTAATCCTGATGAAGTGTGTTGGAAACAGATTAGAAATGAATTTAGAGCCAGCACTTTGCGGCGTATGGTAATGATTATGCAGATGTCAAATTAGGTTTTGAATGATCTCCTGTTTACCTGGGAAACCTCAAATGTAATTTTTGTCAATTAATACATAAAAAAGATAATTGGTGAAGGTATAAATATGTACACAGGATATTAAAGCCTTATCAGTTGTTGTTTTCTTCTCCATTTACCTCTCTCTTATCTCTCCATCACACCTCCCATTCCCAGCCCTGGGATTTTGAGTGACAAGTCATTCCGAAATCAAACAGGCAAATCAATTTTGCAGTTTATACCAATGAAAGCACGTACCATCAAAACCACGCACTGCAAGACAACGTTCCCCCCCACAATCCTTTTCCAACCCTTCATCAACCATCATATCTATCTATCTCTCTCTCTCTCTCTCTCTCTCTCTGTCTCTCTCTCTCTCTCTCTCTCGCTCATTCATTGCAGCCAGCCAGTCAGTTACAGGTGTGAAAGCGAGTTTACCCCGCAAATGTCACACACCAGGAACCTGTGATGCAAACACATGGATCCCCCCACCAAGCACACGCACATGCACACACACACACACACACACACACACACCAACTGGTTCTCACATGTTTTAGAATGCCCTGAGGGAGATTGAAACTTCTGTTGGGATCCAGCCTCGCTGACCTGTCAACAGGTTGAGAGGGTCCACAGATACAGCCCTAACCAAAACCCTAAGAAGTCGGTGTGATCAAGCCTGACTGCAATCCAAGAGTTGCACTGCATTTCTGATTTTAATTTTCCAACATAGACAGAATCGAATCACCTCACCTCAAGGTGTAGGTGGCCATCCCTGTCTCCTCCAATCCCAGCACTACAACGGGAAGGGCCATCACAACCAATCAGATACGCCCGGTCTGGCGATGTGTCCCCATGAAATCTGTGGGGGGGGGTGGTTAGCCGTCAGAAGCGATGATTTAAGACGGCAGTGACAAGGCAGAGTGTTGGGCCGGCAGCGTGTTTGGGGGCGAGCTGTGTTCTGGGCGAGGCGCTTGTCCGACTCTGACATTTAGCGTTCGCCGCCGCCGACTTTAACTTAACCCTGGAGACATGGAGGGGGGGGGGGGGGGGGGGGGGGAGATGGAGGAGGAGATGCCGGCTGGGACAGGGAGGAGGGAGGAAGGGACGCAAAGCTGCGATGTCAGTCAACCGATGATGACTACGAAGAGGCAGAGAGACGATGGCAGGGCTGGAGTTCTTCAGGGTTATTCCTCTGATCACACTCAGCATGCGGACAATGGTGTTTGAAGACGCTGTGTGTCTACGCATAAACCGGGGTTAGATAAGGGATGGGGAAATATGTATTTAACATATTTAACTTCCAGATTGTTAACCATTCGTAGCCAGCCTCAGGTAGTTTGGTGAGGCTATACTTTAGTGAGCTTTGCTTCTGTGTCTGTCTTTGATAGAGCAGTTAAGTGTTGAGTACTGTAGTATGGAGTAGAGCAGTACGGAGGTCAGTACAGCAGTGTAGAGTACGCTGGAGTACAGGCGTGTGGAGCGGTGTAGGGACAGTAATACTATAATAGGATGCCTTCAGACTTTATTGTCTGATATTTTTGCGTCACTGCAGCTCTGCCACGTAAAAAAAAGAAACAAAAAACAAAAAAGGATCAGGAGTATGAGTTGAGTACAGATATGAAGAGTGGTGTAGAGACGGTAGTGTTGAGTTGAGTACAGTGTAGCATAAAGTCTAGTAGTGTACAGTAGTATAGAGTAGAGTGCGATACAGTGGTGTAATAGAGTATATTAGAGTAGAGTAGACTAAACTTACTACCCACATATATCCGCACATAAGCAGACATGGCTAAATGGAGGAATGGAGGAAATATGTTGAGCTCTACGCATAAATCGTTGTATTTCAACCCTGCTGTCCACATGCTAGGGCCTCCTCTTACTCGACTCTACTGCTTTAATACTGCTTTAATACTGGTACCATGTATTGGATAGATGTATCTTAATAGTACTTCAGGAAACATCTTTTCCTTACACCCAGCATACGCAGTGATAAAATGGCCTTATTTTTTTTAAATGGTCTGTTTCGCATTTAAGATTACAATGAATGGATGGCTTATGCTAATTGCATCTATCAAATTATTTATTTAGCATACGATTTTAAACTGCCAAACTGTTACTACACTATTACCTCTGGAACTCAGACATAAGTTCTCTGTTGTATTCAAAGGGGCACCAATCCGAAAATAGTTTGATAAACAAACTGTCATTATAAGTCTACGGTAACGGGTGACATGTTTATGTTCTGGCAGCAGATGTGGTTTATCAAAGCGTGGGTGTCTCTGGTTGACGCAGGCTCCCCGGAGGAGGGGACGAGGAAGGGGAAGACAGCGGGGAGAAAGTTAAATGTCGACCTGGATGGGAAGCGCCAAGGGATCGATGGGAGCAGATTTGTTAAATAGAGTTCTAAATAAAAAACATCCTCCATGCTCTCTCCCGAGTCCACCCCCCCCCACACACACACACACACACGCACGCATGCATAAACACACACACACACACACACACACACACACACACACACACACACACACACACACGCGCGCGCGCGCACACGCACACACACGCACGTACTCAAGCACTTTCCCTTTCCCTCCACGATCCACCATCATCAACGTCCCCTTTCCTAACAGCCACCGTCTCCATCCAGAGTATGTTTTGTACAGCTGGGCCTCCACCAGTGAGGCTGGTGAGGACAGGGCGGCCCTTTCCCCCTTTCACCGGGGACAGGCGTCTGGCTGGTGCTGTCACAACAGGACCCTTATATAGAGTGCATAATATAAAAGCAGAGCGCCACTGACACCCCCAATCAAACTGTCACGCCGTGCGCCACATCGGTGACAATATCAACGCCGATAATACAAACAATGTAACGTTTGATTGTATGAACTGCGTCGATGAGGGTGACGTCAGTTGCGAAGCGGTTGCATGTGCGAAGCGGTGTTTTCTGTTGGCCGGGGTGGGGGGGGGTGGGTGATTTGGGCAATGGGGAGTTCTTTGAGAAATAACTGAACATGATAATGAATAGATACAGAAATACTGGACAGTCCCGGCTGGCTAAATGTTACTTGCGCAGGGTATGTTGTCCCTGGGTAACAGCCGTTGCTCGCTTGCCATTCCTTCCCGTCTCGTACGCCCATTAACCGTTGCCAACGCAAGTGTACAAAAAAAAAGGGAAAAAAGGTGGCATCGCTAACGTCATCGCTAGGCTCACGAAAATAGATGTTCACAGGAAGCTGCTGGGGAAATCTTAAAAATATTGTTTTTCCGAAAAAGAAACCTCGGAAGTACGCCAATCGCCTCGGCTTTCGTCGTCGTCGTGTTCTGTACCTCCTCGCGCGTCTGGCGCTTGCTCCTAACTTTAGACCGTCGAGAGAGAGAGAGAGAGAGAGAGAGAGAGAGAGAGAGAGAGAGAGATTATGTTATCTCGGAAGCCTCATCTGGTCACCTCCCATGCTGCTTGGCTTTTTCCACTTTGCGTGCGTCTCAAACGCATGTATGATTGGCAAGAGTGGTGTTGCTAACCCCCCCCCCCCCTTCTCCCTGCAACCCACTCAAAATAGGATCAACGGCTGCTTATGAGGGATGGGGGGGGGGGCTGAATGCCGGTGAACGCCGGTGTGTTGGAGGGGGCTATGATGAGTCAGAGTCGGTCTGTGGGCTTTCAGGGGAGGGATGGAGAGAGAGAGAGAGAGAGAAAGAAAGGGAGAGTGGGGAGTGGAAGTGGGAGAGAATTCCTGCCGAGTCACTCTGTGCAGGCGGGTGTGGGTGGAGGGCGGGGGAGAGGAGGGGGTGGGGGGGGGGTCCTCCTCAGCTCTGGGAAAAGGCACCGCTTGTTTTGGAGGCTGGCCTCAGTGGTATATATCTTCATCTATTTCTTAGAAACATGACCCTATCTCATACGCCCTTGTATCCACCGGACCAACCCCGGATACAGAAAACACAACACCGATGCAGTGTGTTGTCCTCAGGACATTGATTGCACGGCGTAATGAACCAGTGAACCTAAAGAGACGTGACAAACGGCAGTCTCCCCTCATGACCTCTCCCAATCACCCCTTCATCTCAAATGAGGCAGGGTCCTTTCATGTCCCGCCCAAGCCTACCGTACTGCTGGCCGAATCAGGGAGCAGGACGGGGTGGGGCCAGGGACGGTGGGGTGGGCGGGGTTGGTGTGGGGTGGGGAGGTTGTTTTTGCCATAAGCCTGTAAGCGGGCAGCTGCTTTTGTTAGTCAGAGTGTGTGTGTGTGTGTGGCAGTGTGTGGCAGTGTCAATGTCGTGACCACTTGAAGCAGGAGAGGAGCCCTGAGAAACACACTCACACGCATACATAAAAGCCCGGGCTGACACGTCGTATACACCTAAACAATAGCTTGCACAAAAGCAACGCACGTAAACAAACACGTAGACACCGCGGATTTGTTCAACAAATTTGTCTAATTATACTCCTGGCGCCGCCTGTTTAGTCAGCCCCCCTCCCACTGTTTCCCAAGGATATTCAGCGCGAAGAGACACACACGTAAATAGAACATATTTCCCCCAGGCCCATATCTGCATGCAGCCATCACTGTATTTAAATCACCCCGGTGCTATCCGTTGCAGTACAACGTGCTGAACCAAACGCAGATTAGAATGCATCAATTATGAGCGTGCATATTCATCATGGTGCACACAGCCTTAACTCAACTCAACGTCCAGCCTCTCCCCCGGTACACCGCCCATATGCCGGGGACCGAGCCTAGCTGCAGACGGCCATTGTTTGTGTTGGTGCCAATCCGTCCCATCTCGCCACCTTCATTAGAGACATTATTAATGCGTCTGAGTTAATTTCCATCAAACACCGCTAAGCAAACTCCTACAGTTAGCCTGAGGTAGGAGTCAGGTGGGGGGAGGCGGGGTAGTATTGGTTACACAGATCAAGTGGTTGCGGTTCTCATTCAGAACCTTCACACGCTTCACATCCGTGCTGCGATCGCATTGGCTGACGATTAACGAGGTTAGCGACGCGTGTCATTAGGGTGGATGTGGCGGGCTAAACCGGGTGAAGAAAAGATGCAATTGTCGTCCAGTCACGTTTTAACCTCCATTTCCCCCACATTATCATTCAGGAAGCTAGGTTGAGGGACAGCTCTTCTATCTGTCGAACTTCTTTGGACCTGTGGTTTGTTACCTTGTGAATTCATGTGCGTGTGTGTGTGTGTGTGTGTCCACCTGTGTGTCTGTCTGCATGTGGCCTGTGTGGCTCCAGATTGATGCACCGCTTCACTGACCCCTCCTCACATGAATAAATGCATGTGGCACTGCAGCATACTGGGCCAGGAGGAGAGAGGCTGTGTGTGTGTGTGTGTGTGTGTGTGTGTGTGTGTGTGTGTGTGTGTGTGTGTGTGTGTGTGTGTGTGTGTGTGTGTGTGTGTGTGTGTGTGTGTGTGTGTGTGTGTGTGTGTGTGCATGAGCGTGTGTGCGGTGGTGTGTGTGTCTGTTTCTCTGACAGTAGAAGCTCAAACACTAACTACCGCCCTGCAGCAAGATGGTGAGATACACGCAGAGAGAGAGAGAGAGAGAGAGAGAGAGAGAAAGGAGAGAGAGAGAGAATTGTGTGGTGTGTATGTGTGTGTGTTGAGATCGGTTCTGAGAAGGGAAAGTGTAAGGGAAGAAATGTTTATAGCTTGTGAGGGGTAGCGACGTGGAAATCCGTCTTGTAGTGTGTGTGTGTGTGTGTGTGTGTATGTGTGTGTGTGTGAGGTTTGACCTTGTTCTTCAAACCATGATGGGGGTGTGATGTTTGGTATAACAGTGTGTACCGGCGGTGGTGGGGGGAGGGTCGGATGGCGAGTGGCAGTGCGGGTTGACCTTGGTGCGGAGCGGTGGTGAGGCGCCACCATTATCATTTGAATCATGGCCGTCGCTAATGTCTAGCACTCCATTCTCCTGCTCGGTCTCCTTGTTGTGGTTCTCTCCGGATGGACGGATGAGCGATGGGCCAAAGGGGGGAGAATGATCAAAGAGAGAACGACAGCGGTTGAATGGATGTGGGGAGTGAGGGGCTGAGGGGGTTTGGGGGGGTTAACCCCTTATCAAACAATGTCCTGATGGATGGATAACAGAATAAATGGCAACCCCCCCTCTTCCGCTCCATCACCACCACCATCACCATCAATCCCTCTCTTCACCTCCTCTTCCTCCTGCTCCCCTGGGTTCGAGAGAGGCATTAGGTTTTATTTGTCCCTTGTCATAATGAGTCAAGGGTCGCAGCCTCTCTCTCTCTCTCTGTCTCTCTCTCTCTCTCTTAACCAATTCACTATCACTCTCTGGCGATAGGTCTATCCTATCTCTGTGTGTGTGTGTGTCTCGCTCTCTCTCTCTCTCTCTCTCTCTCTCTCTCTCTCTCTCTCTCTCTCTCTCTCGCGCGCGCACGTTTCCACCGGCGGGTGCGCTTATGCCCAGCACGCCTCAGCCCAGTAGTGAGCTCAGTTACGGTGTCCACCGCCGCCAGTACCCTTATGGTAGGGCGGGTTCAAGCCGGACAGCCATAGCTGTGGCAGCTCCGTAAGCATCGTGACATCATAGCAGCCTGACACAGTGTAGCCTGCTAATAAATCAAAGGGCAAAGAAGAATGTGACACAATGAACAAAGAGCAACAATGTAGGACGTCCAAGAAGTCAAACTTTTTCTTCAATAAACGAAGATCTCGCCGTACCTCGCGGGTACTGTGTTTGTTTGTTATTATCCCCCTGTCGCAGGGAAGCGATGCTTCTGTCGACCAATCAATGGATGGCGTGTGTAGCTTGAACTAGTGCGAGACGAGTACGGCTCGTCGCGGCTCAGTCCGGACCCCGCTCCACTTTTGGCGGTTGAAACGTGAACCGTGCCGCACATTTGCATACGGAACCAACCCGCACCCACCGGTGCGGGTAAAAGGGTTTAACCCCTTTTACCCTGAACCCCCCCCCCTCTCTCTGGCGACCGTTTGATCCTCATTGCTCTTTCTCTTTGTTTCCCCTCCATGTCTCTCGTCCAGGATAACCTTCTGCCACCTGCCCTTCCAGAGCAAGTTCTTGTACATCGGCACGGAACGGGGCAACATCCACATCGTCAACGTGGAGTCCTTCACGCTCTCAGGCTACGTCATCATGTGGAATAAAGCCATCGAACTGTGAGTGGTCCCCCACCTGCACACACACACACACACACACACACACACACACACACACATCCCAAACTCTACAATGGCTACATCCGTGGTCCCCTCCTGGTTCACCATTTAGCAGCTTTGCTAGCATGAGTTGTTTTTCGCCACCATGACAGACTGATTGTGTGTCTGTGTGTGTGTGTGTGTGTGTGTGTGTGTGTGTGTGTGTTTGACTCCCACATTGTTCACGTCAGCTGCAGGGAAGTCTGTCGGGTGCCGTGGGCCATGCCGCTCAGTAACCTGGTGGTTCTGGTCTTTGTGTGTGTCTCTCACTCCATGTTTGATGTCTTTCAATTGTAATCGTATCTCGTGTGTACCTTCGGGTTGTGTGTGTGTGCGTATGTGGGTCTGTACATGTGCACCTGAACATGAGTGTGTGTGTGTGTGTGTGTCTGCATTCATGTGTGTGTTTCGAGCTTAGGACTATTGTACTACTTGCCCTCAGTACTTTCCTTGCCCTCAGTCCTGACAGCGTTATGGTAGTTTAAAGGCAAGAGAGATCAGAACAGAGTCATTAGTCCGGTTATATCCTCTCAATGGGGCTCTCTGCCTCTCTCTCTCCCTTTCCCTTGCCGTCTCTTCACCCCTCTCTCTCGCTGTATCTGTCAGACTTTGACAGGCTCCATTTTGGCTCCCTGCTGTAGAGACTTAAATTATTCACCCGAGCATTTTGCTGCACACCTTCCCCACCAGGAGTGTGTGTGTGTGTGTGTGTGTGTGTGTGTGTGTGTGTGTGTGTGTGTGCGCGCGCACTCAGGTGTCAGCAGGGATCAGTGTATATGGTACATGCAGACAGACGTCCTGTCTAAAGAGAGAGAGAAAGAGGGATAGGGAGAGACAGAGAGAGAGAGAGAGAGAGAGAGAGACACTCAATATTAGGAGAGGAAAGGGAAGAGGAGGAGAGGAGAGGAAAGAAAAGGAAATGTGAGGAGTACGAGTTAAGCAGGGGACGGGATGTGTGAGGAGAGGAGAAATATTTGAGGTCAGGAGAGGAGAGTAGATAGACTCGAGGTGAAGAGGGAAGGGGAAAGGACGCAGGAAGAGAGGGGAGGAAAGAACAGGAGAAGGAAGGCGAGGAGGAGAGTAGATAAGAGCAGGGTGGAGGGAGCCCGGGGACAGGGATGTGCAGGAGGAGGAGATGTGACAGCGGACAGGAATAGAGGGATGACAGTGGGTAAATGCAGGCAGCACAACAGAAGAGCCCGCCAGAGGGTGTGTGTAGAAACAGCCAGATGGAGAGGTTGACGCGGCGGTTTAACGGAGAGCAGGCAGCGCCGGCACACGAGGAGAGCAGGAGAGATTACATTATGAGACATAAAACAGGATATGGAGGCTCGGGACATGTGTACACACACTGGGAAGTGCTCTGGGGTCGCTCCAGTTGAGGCTGAGTTGTGATATAATAATGCATGTACAAGCCTGTCTCAAAACGGATAAAGCTTTGAGGCACTGCTGCCTCTCCTTCAAAGTCCTGCCGGATCCGTCGGTAGAAATGGTTTCAAAACTGAAATGAAATCCGGTATTCTTTGTTCTTTTAAATTGTAAAAGACGAAAACGAAATAGAGAGACCTAAAAAATGTGTATAAACCTTGTTTGTCAGTCAACTGTCATACTACGACTATTTCTGCTACTTATGATGATGGTGATGATGGTGATGATGATGACGATGGTGAGGATAATAAATGATAAAACAACAATGATAATATAACAGAACTATAGGTTCCAGTGGTGTTTGTGTGGCCTCGATTCCCAAGGTTGTACTGATCTCTCTCTCTCTCTCTCTCTCTCTCTCTCTCTCTCTCTCTCTCTCTCTCTCGCTCGCTCGCTCGCTCGCTCGCTCGCTCTCTCTCTCTCTCATTATCTATCTCAGTGGTAAACTGGCCCTCTACAAGGCTGGGGCTACACCACCATCTTGTTTTGATGTGTGATGTTGTGCTCCACTTCCCCCCTCTCCACGTTCTAGATGTTACCGTGTGGGGTTTTTCCTTTGGTTGGGGAAATTGGTTTTTCCATATCTTTTTGTTCAGCCTTCCACAGCCACATGCTAATGCGCTAGGAAATTGGGTCTTACAGTTGGCTACCAGGCCACGAATCGATTCTCAGATTTGTTACAGACGCTCTCTGTGTATCCCTGCATGTGGGTGTATCTGTGTGTGTGTGTGTGTGTGGGGGGAGGGGGGGGGTATATATATCAGTTTGTGTGTCTGACTGACTGTGTGACTATGCGACTGTGTGACAATTTGTCAGTGTGCCCGCTACCATACACAATCACTGTGTGTGTGTGTGTGTGTGTGTGTGTGTGTGTGTGCATGTGTATGTGTGCGTTCATGCATGCATTTGTGTGTGTGTGTGTGTGTGTTTGTGTCTGTCTGTCTGTGGCATTCTTTGAATGGCATCAGAGAGGCACCAGGTCTTCCTCTTCACCAGTCTCTCTCTCTCTGTATCTCAGTGTCTCTCTGTCTCTCCCTCTCCCCATCTCTCCACCATGCTCTCTCTGCCAGGTTGGCAGATAGCATGGCCGCCGTCCAGCCGGCTCAGCCTACCTCTCTGCTATTGTGTGTGTTTGATGCTGTCATCAGAGGGAGTGGGTGGATCAGAGAATGGGACAACAATAGGAATCACTCACACCAATTCAGACCGCGCGCACATGTGTCTCTGTGTGTGTTTGTGTGTGTGTGTGTGTGTGTGTGTGTGTGTGTGTGTGTGTGTGTGTATACAAAAAGGGTGTGCATGCACAACACATGTACACACATGCAAATGCAAATGACACACACACACACACACAGGGCGGGGTGGGCTGGCTCAGCACACAGGGCGCTGACTATCACTTGAGGAGACCATCATTTCCTCTTCCCACACATCTGCTTTATTCTATTAAATAATTACAATTCCATTCTCCTCTACTGTGGTTCTCTGCTCTATTCCCTTCCTTTCTGCTGCTCTGTGAGTGGCGGCACAGAGAATGGACCACGGGAGTGTCAGCCAGATCTAGCAGGCCTGGGTAAAGGGGGGAAGGGCGGGGGTGGGGGGGTGCGGTGGGGGGCTGGGCATGGTATGTTGTTGGCCAGGCTATGTGTGTGGCGTGCTAGGGACCCCGGGCATAGCCTGCTCCGATCCTCTGTATGTGAGCATGACTCATGTGCCCACGTGCCAAAGCTGCTCTAGTGGAAAGGGCCGGCGCATGGAGCTCCACACGGACCACGCTGCGGCCAGCGCTACGGGCGACTCGCCTAGATCAGTGTGGGCCACGGCAGACCTGCACATGCCGCAGTATTCCTTTGAAGACCTTCCTTTTCTGATTTAGGAAATCAATATAATGATAGCCTTTTGGTCTCCAGTCGGACTCATATTTTTGCATTGTCGTTCTCCCCCCCCCCCCCCCCCCCCCCCCCCCTCCCCCACAGTCTTGGTCCCTCAAACCCCCGCTGGTCTTGGTCGTGGATCGCCCTTGAATGAACCAATGACTCAATTCGACTTGGACTCGACCGAGGTGGTCTCGACTACAGCCCTGCACTCTATTAAGGGGTCCTGTTGTGATAGCATCCACCCAGATGTGTGATGCATTCATCAGCCTACCACACCTGGTGGTAAAATAGGGGGCTGTCTATAGAGTTTGAGCTTCTTCACGTTGAATAGGGCTACAGCGACTTGAGAAACAGCCACCCCAAACCAGGTCACAGCCTTAGTAATGTGTTCAGTAGAAACAGGAAGCTAACATGTAACCCCCCCCCCACCCATTGTGTGTGAAGGTGAAGGTCACGTTGCGGCGGAGTGTCTGTGTCATGGTAACGTTTATAGTGATAGATGAGCTCCGGTGAGCACTGTGCACTGACCCGTGAGTGTCTGAGTGCCTTTGTGTGTGTGCGTGTGTGTGTGTGTGTGTGTGTGTGTGTGTGTGTGTGTGTGTGTGTGTGTGTGTGTGCGTGTGTGTGCACTTCCCCTAACTGAAAAGAGACAGCACTGAGGTTAGTTAAGAGAAAACTGACTTTAGATTCCCTGAATGTGTGTGTGTGTGTGAGTGTGTGACAACACATGTTTAGATGTTTGTGTGGAGTATATATCTGTATGAGAATATACATGCAACATATAGATGACGTTGTACATATATCAAGTCAACCTTCCAGGGGGGGTGGTAAGGAGTGTTAGGTGCCTGGTAGCATGTAACAGGGCAGAAACGCAGGTTAAGTCAAATGGAGTTATTAGAAGATAGTAGCTTAGCTAAATCAATCACGGCTCTGGGCGAGTCTGTTTATCTCCAAGTCACTAAGTATTCTACCCCATGTCCACTGCAGAGTGCAGGGAGTGTAGGCAGCCGCCCAGCCTGGGCCTGGATGTGTGTTGACACCCCCTTATCTCTGCAGCCATCTCCTCCTCTTCCACTCCCAGCTCCACAGTCCCTGGAGCTATGGCAAACGCTTGTAAATGTGGCCTTTTGTGATGTGTATTTACATATTTGGTAGACACTTGTGTTTGGCTGTCTGTGTGCCTCTTTGCCGGTACGTGCATTTTTGCATTTTTCGTTGCTGTGATATGCTGTTGTGTGTGAGTGTGTGCGTACGTTGTTGTTGTGTTGAAGGGTTTGCGTCCACGACATGTTATTTTCATGATAACCGCACACATCAACATCAGTGTGTGTGTGTGTGCACAGGAAATTGCAAATCGTTCAAATCTTAATTCTGGGGCGATTCTGTTAAAAAATGACTTTGTGTGAATAATTTCTAGCTCGCACTCTTGTTTATGTTCCTGTGAACACAAATGGTCAGAGAGGAGCAACTAATGGGTTTGACTAATGACTGGAACGCAATCAGTCAAGCACCATAGTGCACGTGAGATTAATACTAGGGGTGCACGATAATTATCGGGCCGATAACAGAAATTATTACGTCATTCCGATAAGTCCGATATCATGACAAATAGCCCCGATAACATAGCCTATATCATTTCAGTGCCCCACTCCCACTAACGCTAAATTAAAGGTCTTATCGTAACCCTAAAAGTACACATCATACAATCAATTACAATACATGAGTTCATGCAGTGGGTCTGGTTATAGGTCGGAATATGGTCGGAATGAAGCAGCCGCCGATGATTGGCAGGTTGGGTATTTTATTCTTAGTTTCACTAACGTTACAATACACGTTTGCACAGACACAACCTAACTCGTTCGTTACTTCACTAAACTGACACACGCTACCGCTCGCTCTCCTCACTCGTCCACTCACTCACACACACACTGCCATTCCCGTGCACACACATAATACGCTACTCTCGTAACATTTATTACACACAACTTATATTGACAACAGTTAGCTGAACATTATAGGGTCCCGGCCTTCGACTCCCTGTTTTCTCAGTTAAACACAGATATCAACTACATTTGTCCCAGTGTTTGTTAGATGTGAAATGAAGCAAAAGAAGACGCTCTCATCTTCCGGTAACGCAGTCGTTCGTGACGCCTTTCTTATTCGTTGTTTCTTCTATTTGTCTGTAACTCATGCTCCAATCTTTCATCGATTGATGCGGATGTTGTGGATGCAACGGAATATATGATGCATCGCTGCAGCAACATTTAAGATGATCGCGATGAGTTCTGCCCATTCTGCCTCTGTTGCTGTCTGCGGTCAGACCAAAACACACCTGAGTGACAGGGGCCATACTGTGAACCTGTCATATCCTGTCATATCCCGCCCCTTGCAAGCCAGCCCCCCTAAACCCCCCGTTGATTCTACTGATGTCTGCACGACAATGTCATGATCTTAGGTCATGATCATATATATGTATATGTGTGTGCGTTATCGGTTATCGGTATCGGTATCTGCCTTTAGGAGCTGAAAGTTATTGGTTATCGGCATCGGTTTAAAAAAAAAAGTTATCGTGCATCCCTAATTCATACAGACCCATTACGTCACCTTACGCCAGTACATGGAGAAGATCTTGGTAGCGACCTGTCAACGTGAACGTAGTCCCATGTGAGCCCTTTCTTTATAGACCACTTTACACACACATACACACACACACATACACACACACACACACACACACACACACACACACACACACACACACACACACATACCGTCAGACTGGAGGTAGGGGGCCCATCTGGGGTCCAGCAGCTACAGCAGACCTGGGCTCAGGTGCTGCAGCATGGCTGCGGGTGGGGAGGGGACAAAGCTCCCATGAATATGATTATCACCTGCTCTCAATACGCTCACATGTGTATACACACTTGTACTCATGCATGTATGGGTAAACACAAACACACACACACACACACACACACACACTCACACACAAGGACACACACACACACAAGGACACACACTCTCTCTCTCTCTCTCTCTCTCTCTCTCTCTCTCTCTCACACTCTCACACACACTCTCACACACACACACACACACACACACACACACACACACACACACACACGAGGACACCTACTGCATTGGCATGATGCAGGGGCGGGGTGTTAAAGTAGTGTTGCCGAGGTGACATTGTCATGGCGATTGCGTCTCAGCTGTCTGTCATCTGTTGTGATACCAGCTGTTCTCTGCTTCACTGTGTGTGTGTGTGTGTGTGTGTGTGTGTTTGAATGTGAGTATAATCACTTGTGTAATATATCAACCATTTTGAATAGGGCCTTTTGTTGTTATTATTATTATTATTATTATTATTATTATTATTAATATGAATAAAACCACATAATAATGGGATTTAATTATTGAGAACAGCAGAATGGCTGCAATTCTATTGTTCGGTAGGCAACTGATAACGGATAAGTGATATCCGGACCAGGACTTCCTCTTCCATGCGGCGGTCTTTGTTTCCGAGATGTTTTGTAGGTGTTTCAGGACCCTACGACATTCAAGCTAATTTTTAGGAGCGGATATCACATCTAATAAAAAGCTGAATCATCGTTAGACGATAGCTGATTCCGGGATTATTGCTCTCCACACTGATCTGCCCTGCATCCATCTCGCTCAAACGTGCCACCTGCATGCTCAAACGTGATTGGTCAATAACAAAGGAAAACCAGAGAGCTTCTGATACCAAATCTTTGTACTTTCTGCATTGTCTGCATTCATATGCTGAAATATGTTAATAGTTCATTATTCTGTAGGTAAAACCAAATGCCAGAGCAGGCATTTAATGTAAGATTCTCTCTTTATCAACATAACCATTAAAACTACACATAAGAGCTACTTCAAATATGAAGTCTATAATATATGGTCACGGCAATAAAAAGCAGCTACATATTAAAACGAATGACTTCTATAGGTGTTGATGTGTGTTCCGCCTTAGTCGTACATGCCTGCCTGCTCAGGAACAACGTCTTCTCTGTGAGTCACACCGATATGCAAATGTTGGTATTCTCACATGGGCATTATGCATGGCCCCTGTTTCTGGTTCCAAGGGGCCTCCATGTCGTGCTCTCCTGCCCGCTGCGGGGGGTCCCAGCGAGCTTAATGAAGTGTTATCTTCAACACGACTCACAGATCACATGCTCCCTTAGTCCCCCCAACGCCCGTCGTCATCTGTGTGTGTGTGTGTGTATGTGTGTGTGTGTGTGTGTCTCTCTGTAGGTGTGCGTGCGGCTTTCGGTCGGTGCTTTGCTGTATGCGTGTGTGTGTGTATGTGTGTGTGTGTGTGTCTGTGTGTGCACCAAATGATTCAGAGAATAGAGTGTTTTATATTGATCGTAGAGTATGGTATGATGAAGGTTTATCACTGAGAACTGATAATATATGTCCCCTGATGCGCCAAGGGACATATATTTTAACAGCTTACAGTAGGGAAGTTTACATATTTATTATTTATATGGGCATGTGCGTGTGTGTGTCTGTGTTGGCGTGTGCGTGTGTGCATGCGCGTGCGTGTGTGATGCATGCTTGGCGCGAGTGAGTGCATGAGTTTTTTCAATTTTTGTCGATTTGTTTTATGTGCATGATGCAGCAGAGAGAGTAACCCATGATTTCGGAAGCTTTTCTGCAACCATCCTGCCTCTGTTGCCATGGCGATCCTGTTCTCCTGCCCTGAAGCTGTATCTGTTTTTGTGAATTAGTCCATGGGAAATGTATGACATTTACGTTGTAGAACGGGCTGGTCATTAAGTCGTTTTGCAAATTATGTATAAACATACACCAGATCATGGAAAGTGGTAACTTTAGCATGTGCACCTTTAATTAATGTGTATTAGGATTTGTATTCATGGGGTTGTAGTATGTGTCTTCATCTTAATCTGCGCTTCTATATGTTTTACGTCATAATGGGTTTCATGTGGGTTTATACCCAAACCAAATATTGAATTCCTTTCATTCATGTCCATGTATCGGTACCGTGTTCATGTAAGTGTAACCATTCATTGTCAAATCACAGCGTGTGCATCATTTGTGTGTGCGTGTGCATGTGTGGGTGTGTATGTGTCCGCCTAAGTGCGCGCATAATTAGTGTGCACGTGTTTGTTTGTATGTGTGCATGTGTGTGTGTGTGTGTGTGTGTGCGTTTGTGTGTTGGTTTTGTGTGTGTGTTCGTGTATATGGCTGTTGTGTTTGTTCAGACATTGTGCTGTTCAGAGTCAGACAGAGAAGAGGAGGATGAGATGTTATGGCAGTTCCTATCTGCAGCAGCCACAGCTTAGGTAACAAGACTCCACCACTGATCTAAATATAGAGGCAACTGACTGACCGCATATCTACCCTCTAACAAACTACTACCTTCTAATACACACACTCTTTCACACACACACACACACACACACACACACACACACACACACACACACAGGCATGAACACACACACACACACACACACACACACACACACACACACACGGACGGACACACACGTAGGCACACACACACACACAAAAACACACATGTACAGACGGACGCACACACACACACACACACACACACAAACACACATGTACAGACGGACGCACACACACACACACATGCACGCACAGATGGACACGCAGGCACACACACACACACACACGGCCACGCAAAAACACATACACAAATACACACAAACACACACTCGAAACACGCACGCACACACAGGCACGTGTGCGCACATTTTCACTCACACGCGCATGCTAACAAACAACAGCACCCTCTCGGGCGGCCGAGAGGCCTCCCCCTGTGGGAGGATGTGGCGGTCCTCCTGAGAGATGCACACAGACATGTATGACTAAGCTGGAAAGGCAGAAACAGTGGGTGTGTGGGTGTGTGGGTGTGTGGGTGTGTGGGTGTGCTGAGGAGGGGGCTGCACCGTCTCAGCACATGCCCACTGTTGTGTGTTGCCATGGAAAGCGTTTTAAGGCTGCCTCACAGGCATATGTACTTCCTGCCTTCCCTTGAAAAGATTTTCTCTGAATGCAATATCGTTCCTTACATAATGGAACGATCCGAGAGAAGAATCGTTTAATTTCTGGAGCGGCGGATGAGTGGGTTGCTCTATGGCATTTCAAAGATGGGATTTTAATTTGTGCGGTTCAAATCTCTCTTTTTTTTTAAATGCATGGCAATGATGCTGTGAAAATATGAAAATAATGTGCTGCATTTAAAGCAGCAGGGGTTCCCAATCCTGGCGCCACCCGTGTTAACACACTCATGTTAATCCACACACAGAAAGGATAAGGAAATTATTTATTTTACATAGACACGCAAATGCAGGCACATGGCTACGACATAGACATAAACAAACTGGCACCAACATGTGTACTACATAACATGCATGAGTGTATGTGCGCACACACACACACACACACACACACACACACACACACACACACACACACGGTTAAGGCCAAAGGGGACAGCAGCACAGCCTTGATGACAGAGACATCCATCACAGGCCTACAGAGAGGAGCTTCTGTCATTCAGCAGCCTGTCTCCCTTAAAGTCTCTGGCCAGACTGCTGGACCCAGCACACCTTGCTCTGAGCCTTCAAAAAAGAACCCCCTGTATTCTGACCTCTCTCGCTCTCTCTCCCTGTCGGCCTCCCTCCCTCCTGGCACTGCTCTGATATTTCCCCTCTGATATCTGCTTGTCCCGATGGGGCCCTTGTTGATTTTCCATGTACCGTTTGGTGGCTTGTCCAGAAAAGCAGCTTTGAAGTGAAAATAAATCCCTCTGTCCATCTCTCTTTCTCTCTCTCTCTCTCTCTCTCTCTCTCTCTCTCTCTCTCTCTCTCTCTCTCTCTCTCTCTCCAGATCGTCCAAGGCCCACCCGGGACCGGTGGTGCACATCAGCGACAACCCAATGGATGAGGGAAAGGTACAAACATAAACATACAAACATAAACAATCTCTCGCTCCCTCTCGCTCTCTCTGTCTCTCTTCCTCCCTCCCTCCCTCCTCCCTCCCTCCCTCCCTCTCTCCCTCCCTCTCTCTCTGCCCCTCCCCCCCCCCTCTCTCCTTCCCTCTCTATCTCCCCCTCCCTCCCTCCCCCCTCTCTCCCTCCCTCCCTCCCTCCCTCTCTCCCTCCCTCCCTCTCTCCCTCCTTCTCTATCTCCCCCTCCCTCCCTCCCTCCCTCCCTCCCTCCCTCCTTCTCTATCTCCCCCTCCCTCCCTCCCTCCCTCTCTCTCTCTCTCTCTCTCTCTCTCTCTCTCTCTCTCTCTCTCCCTCCCTCTCTCCCTCCCTCCCTCCCTACCCCCTCTCTCCCTCCCTCCCTCCCTCCATCCCTCCCTCTCTCCCTCCCTCTCTCTCTCCCTCCCTCCCTCCCTCCCTCCCTCTCTCCCCCTCCCTCCCTTCTCTTTCAACCCTGCTCCTTTCTTTCATATTTGCTTGATCTCTACCCTATATCTATTTATGTCTCTATATTTTGTTCCCGCTCCCTCTTTATCTTGTACACACACACACACACACACACACACACACACACACACACACACACACACACACAAACAGGCGTGGACTCAGATGCGGTTAGTGTTACCGACACTAGCTCCTTGTTGAACACATTACAACGTGTTATGATTGACACGTGTCATCGTGGCCTCATGTAAATTAAATTACCCATAACCCCAGATGATTTCACACTCGCTCTTCATATCTCTGCCCTGGTGTCCAGAAGTCCCTGCCAAGTGGTGTTATCTCTTTTATAGCCCCCCCGCCCTGCACCACATTATTCTATTATGCTTTTTCAGCACACCACTTTATCCTTGGAGAAAAGAAAATGTGCTACTTCAGTGGAATAACTCATCGCCCTTCTCCTGTTTGTTTTTTTTGCGGGGATCATTTCATATCAGAATTGAAAGCAGTTTATTTAGCATATCACCACGACCCGACTGAAAGGCAACAGCCAATAGGAGGACGAGAGATGAGATCTAAATGTGAATTTAATTTAAAGATGGAGCAGCCCTGACTTTACATTGTGCGTGGACGGTGAGAGGGTCTACGGTTACCAGGGGTGGTGAGGGGATGAGATCGGGATGGATTTTCTTTTTCTTAAGATTAAGCCCAAAATAATTAGTTTTAAATGGAAGACTAAGAGCGACACAATGTGGATTCTTGGGGGTAAATGACCAGGAGGACCAGGAACACCTGACCAAAGTGTTTCCTTTTTACTGAGTCCCTGGCTCCTCCCACAACCTGCAAGCACACGTACACACACATAGACCTGGCCACCTCGTCAGAATGTATGTATTCAGTCTAGGGGTGCACTACAGAGTCTGCTGACTGTGTGGCTTGGTTGTTTTTGAGTATTCAGAGCCTTGCTTGAAACTTCTGTATAATGATACAATTTCATTGGCCAGTGCGGCTGAACCCAGAGGTGGAGCTGGACAAGGCCAAGCTCCAGCCATCGGCTCTGCACTGAACTTACAGAGAGAGAGAGAAAGAATATCATAATGGCACTGTGCCACCATCTTACATTTCAGAATAGGGCTGTTAGTGTTAGACATTTAGTTGACCTTTCCCATTTCATTTCTGAAACGGGTGAATATGTGAAAACTCATATTTTATTTGAATAATGCCTCAAATCACAATGCACACATCACGTAAGGACCGTATGGAGGAAGTCAGTGTCTTAGGGATAGGCTCTTTACTTGGTCTGAATCGGTCACAGCAGCTCTTCAGTGTAAAGCGGGAGGCACACATCGTAGACAACACACATGGGAAGACTTGCTTTTAGTGCGTTGTGTTCTGGGCTGAAAAGAAGGGGACGCAATGGATGCCGCCGCGATGCGTGCCGAGGTTTGGAGCAGTGCTGGAAGTTATTGCACGGCTGTATGGAGCGCTATAAACACCAGTGTGGGCACTCGCCATTGGAAACACGACCCACTTAAGTTCCAAATAGTTGCTTATGTTTTTTAACTAGCATTAAAAACATAAGCATTACAAAAAGAGGAGGTTTGTACATTGTGCAAAGTTTCCATTCACTAGCAATATGTAAGAGCCTGCGGAGTACAAACACACGCACTATTCTGGAGGACGGATCACCAGGAATAGGAAAGAAATACATGGCTGGAGTCTATTACCTAATTACCTTTTACTCTGAGTAGGTAAAACTCTTTGATGTATTTCGTCCGTGTTTAAACATTGAAATTAAAACCCCTACCCTACTCTGAGCAATCTCGCCCGGAAAAAATTTATGAACCCCTGCTACCAGATCAACTACAGGGAGAGTATTCAGTACACCATTGTGTTGTAAGAACACTTTTTAATATCATATGCTTATTATGAATCTCCTTTGATATGTTTTTCCGTAACTTGGTTTTGACATACAGTATGTTTATGAATATCAAAATTTATATTGATATTAATTATATATTAATTTACAGCTACACTTACAATTATTTTGTCAATATAGTGCACCCCTAATATATTTTTAAAAACATTTTGAGTATCCATTTCCTCAACCTACAAACTATGAAGGGAAAACCTGCTTGTGTATGAGTCCTATGACTGAGAAGGCACATATTCAGCAGCAGAACAAAACGGTAATAATAACATTATTATTATTACTATTATCAATTGTAATATATAATGGTTCGTATTATTATGGGTAATTGATATGCATGAGTGCCATGTCCCCTTGACTGACGTGCCAGTAGCATATCCCACCATGCTGTTCTGTGACGTTGTTTGGTCTAAATGTACCCGATACAATGAATAATCATTTCAATAATATTGCAGGCTTTAAGGTAAACTCTCATAGCACACAGAATACCATCCCCCCCCATCATCTTTTATTTTAATTCTCCTCTCTGTGGGACTCTGCACCATTTACTCCCCCTCCTAACTCACATCCATCACCCCACCCCTTCTCCCCCACCTCCCCGTTCCAGCTGCAGGCTTTGTAGCGTTATATCCAGCCTATGTCATCTTGTGCTACCTACAGTATCTGTCAAACAGCCTGTCATTGTCTCATCTCTCTATCTCTCTCTGCTGCTCCATCCTGCTATCTTTTCTGATTTAGTTGATTTTACATGTACTGTTTGGTGGCTTGTCCAGAAAAGCAGCTTTGAAGTGAAAATAAATCCCTCTGTCCATCTCTCTCTCTCTCTCTCTCTCTCTCTCTCTCTCTCTCTCCGCAGCTCGTAATTGGATATGAATCAGGGATCTTGGTCATGTGGGATCTGAAATCAAAGAAGGCTGACTACCGCTACACCTATGACGAGGTAGGCAAGCTCTGCTCCTCTCCCCCTCTTTCCCCCCGTCCACTGATCTGAGGAAGAACGTCTATAACTGTGCGTCAAATACTCCCATCACACCTGTGTGTGTGTGTGTGTGTGTGTGTGTGTGTGTGTGTGTGTGTGTGTGTGTGTGTGTGTGTGTGTGATATGAGTGTAAATCTTGACGTGTCTATCGTTTTAGCGATGAAGAAACAACATGGCCAACTTCAATTGATAATCACTGATACGGCAAGCAGCAAGGACATTTTCCCTGCCACTTCAAACACAACTAACACAACCACCAGTTCCTACCACATGTCTCCCCTTCTCCCTTCCCCCTCGCCCCGAAACTGTTAACTCCCGCCCCCGCGTATTGAGCTTGGCACTTTATCACCTGAAAAAAGGTTAACTTCATTTTCTCAAAGGTTATTCTGTTTTCCTCGCAGACTCATGAGTCATGTGGCATTATTAACTCTCACTGAGGCCACTTGACTAAAAATAAAAGCAGACAGCTATATGAAGAGGGAGGAAAAAATACAATGGGAGCCCTGGGCGGGGGGGAGAGGGGGGCAGGGGACACTCCATGGAATAGATAGGAGGTCTTTTATGAGGCCGCTCAGACATAGACTGCACACGCGTCGTGTTTACATGGCCGCGGATGTGTAATTCAGCAGGCACCGCGTGAAAAGCCGCCCGGGATTACTCTCACATTAGTGCTCACCGTGCGGGCATGGACGCACAGACACGCACAAGGTCACACACACACAGTCACGAGCACACACATACGTGAATACACACACACACACACACACACACACACAAACACACACGTGCACACATGCACACGCACATTTGCACACACACACACACACACACACACACACACACACACACACATATGCTCATACACATACACACGCTCATACGCAAACTCACACACATACGAAAGAGGCAAGATTATCAGAATCCTGTGGATTTCAGTCCCCTCTCTCTCTCTGTCTCTCGCGCTTGCTCGCTCTCTCTCTCTCTCTCTCTGTCTCTCTCTCTCTCCTACTGCTTTCTTGCCCCCTCCGAGATAAGCTATCCTCTCTTCAAATTCAAATCCCATGTGATAATGGCCTCCTGGGACACCAGTAATATCCCCAGGGAGAGCCCCTCTCTGCTCCCAGTGGTCCAGTGGTACCTCCCCCTCACCATTGGTACCTCCCCTACACCAGTGGTACCTCCCCTACACCAGCGGTACCTCCCCTACTCCAGTGGTACCTCCCCTACACCAGTGGTACCTCCCCTACACCAGTGGTACCTCCCCTACTCCAGTGGTACCTCCCCTACACCAGTGGTACCTCCCCTACACCAGTGGTACCTCCCCTACACCAGTGGTACCTCCCCCTCACCATTGGTACCTCCCGAGAGGTGAGGTAGAGAGTCTAGAGGATTATTCCAGCCACAGTTGAACCCTACAGTTGAGAGTCATCCATTGTTATTGAGGTTATTAAAAAAAATCCAATTGCTACTCTCAGGCTCCACAATGTAAATAACAACTAAACTCTTGTGCTGAGCCCCAGAGCCAACAAAGAGAGAAAAGAAAAGTTTTAATGTGTCAATATTGAACTGCAGTTATGACTTGTAGTAGGGGGTCTTTGGTGTTGTATTGATATTTCCTGCTGCCGTCATTGGCTAGAGGCACCCCGATAAAACAAAATAGAAAAAATGTTTTCCAGACTACAGCGTCTATGAAAGAAATATTGGCTGAATAAATGTTTAAACATCATAGGTAAGGTATATTGGTCCTGCATGCATTCCTCTCACTCAAGCTCGCTAGAAGTTCTCCAAATTGTTGCCTGAAACGTTTAAAGGGGCCATTTTACACTGCGGAAAGCTGTGAAACTGCAATCATGGAAACTGGCTTCTGAGTGAACAGCATGTCTGTCCGTGGGTGTTCTCAGTTCCAAACGTTCCCACAGATAAGTTGATATCATGTCCGGTGCGCTCGGCTATGTCCAAGTAATGGTCCGTTCAAAGTGTCATCACAATATTTTTGTGTTTCTGCTTTCCTTCTGTGGTCAGTTTAATGATATCCCTTTGAAAAGTGTTCTTTTCTGCGCATGCTTTTTGAATTGGCTGAGAATGAGCCAAAACCTCAGGTTAAAGAGAACTAAAAGGCAGAGCGTGTGACAGATATAATGTTAAAAGGACTGTTTCCTTTACGGCAAGAAGACACAACCTGTGTTGGACGTCTAATTTATTAATAAATTTATTAATTAATAAATTTATTAATTTTAAATGTATTAATTTATAATGTGTCCTGTTAGGTTGGTGGATGTGGCAGTGGTGGTCATATAGAGAGGGTTTGGTGTGGTTTGATTGTTTGTTTGTAATGAGGCTGTGTCCCGGACAAAGTATAGTCACGATATTAGTTGATTTCTTCCAGATTATTATGTCAGTGTTGTAACGGCCCTGTGGGTTCTGATTTGGTTTTATTGCTTCAGATAAACGGGCCGCTTTCCTTTAAGGGAACCGTTTGCCAAACCTCTGCCTAACCTTGCCACAATGTTATTTATGAGCAGACCCCCTAGCCTGGGGGCATCGATGGGGATGGACTGAGTGGTAGCCCATCAGGACTCCAAGAGTCGTCAGCCCAGTGTAATGTTGGCTTCATGCACCTATCCAAAATGTCAACCACACATTTTTCGCCATTCGCCATTTCCAGAGAAGTTCCCATCACTATATGATGACGAAGCCAGACTTCCAGGTCAAACACAAAGCAGTGTGTTGCTATAAGCGTGTCTCTCTTCTGGGTATCCGATCCGCTCCTCTGCTGTGGATCAGCGGTATGGGATTGTCTCCCCAGCACGTTAAGTCACTCAGCCTGGCTCAGAGCCTTTTGTCCTGCCCGTTGATTCACAGCCGGGGTGTGATTTTTTTCCGGGTGTTCCAGTATTATCTCGTGCCCATTGCTCATTGTTCATCAGGTCTTTCCCTCCCTTTCCCTCTCTCTCTCTCTCTCTCTCTCTCTCGCTCTCTCTCTCTCTCTCTCTCTCTCTCTCTCTCTCTCTCTCTCTCTCTCTCGCTCTCTCTCTCTCTCTCTCTCTCTCTCTCTCTCTCTCTCTCTCTCCCTCCTTTGACTTTGACACTTCTGTCTCTTGCTCATTTAGTTTGTCATCCTTAGTGGATTTGTGTGTGTTTTTTTATGGGATTCGCTATGGGGTGTTTTGAGTTCAACTTCTCAGCGTCCGATTTCATTGGGCTCCAAGTTGTTTCTTTCTTCTCGTGCAAACTTTTAACCCTGCTTCCCGTTTCCTGCACAGACTTGAAATTGCTCAGCATCTTTTTATTTGCCTTTCCTCAACGCTATTCTCTCTTCTGCACTCTCTGGTCTCTATGGCACTCTTTCAACTCGTTCAATTCAAGTTTTGAGTCCTCCCCTCTGTCTCCCCTCTGTCTGATAATGTGGAAGAGTATTGTACTGTATTGCCACTGAATTGTCTAACCTCGCAGCTCGTAGCTTGTAGCGCAATGTATTAGAGTACAGTCGTAATATCCTAACCTCCCTTAATTCTTTATTTTGTGCTTCAACTTTTTGTTGCTCAAGGCCTATACAATTCTTTGTAGTTTTTCCCTCAAACTTTATCTTTTTCTTACTTAATTTTTGTGACTCTATGCTACAAACGTGTGAAATAATCACTCCCCCTCCTTCTCTCTCTTTCTCTCTCTCTCTCACAAACACACCCAAACACACACAGACACCTGCGCGCGCACACACGCAGACACAAAGGCAGAGGAATACATGGCGTCATTGATCACATTTAAGTGTAGCCAGGTGACCTGGGACTCCTGTTTGGAGATCATTCACATCAATCAACTGATGATGTGTTTCTATAAGATTGATGGGTGTCTCCTTTCTGGCCAATCAGAAGGTTCCTACCAACTTCTTCACGCTCTGCTTCTTTTGTGTCATCCTTAACTTGTGTCACTGTTTCGTGTTCCTTCTTCTTTTCAACAATTAACAGAAATATCCTGAAACACACCACATTAGTTAGGCAGTTACAGCCTTGGAGTTTGTTTTCTTTCATAACTTTTATAATAACTGTCACTGACGCAGAAATCCAGCCCTAGCTCGAATTGTGCTGTGTTCCTGAAAAGGAAAAAATGGAAATCACTGCTGACATTCCCTGCAAGCCTTCGGTGTGTGTGTGTGTGTGTGTGTGTGTGTGTGTGTGTGTGTGTGTGTGTGTGTGTGTGTGTTGGTGTGTGTGTGTGTGTGTGTGTGTGTTTGTGTGTCTTTGTTAGTGTTTCAGTGTGTGTGTGTGTGTGTGTGTCAGTGTTTGAGTATGTGTGTGTGTGGTGTGTGTGTGTGTGTGTGTGTGTGTGTGTGTGTGTGTGTGGACTCTCCAAGTGAGGATGGAGAGTCATTGTGAACGACTGTTTAATGTTTTTCTCACAAATCTTTGAAGTCACTGTGCCACAATGTGACATACTGCTAGCAGAAACTACACTAATAGGGACTTTGTTTTCTTTGTGTGTCTGTGTGTGTGTGTGTGTGTGTGTGTGTGTGTGTGTGTGTGTGTGTGTGTTTGTGTGTAGGTGTGTCTGGCTGTGATCCACTGAAATCCCCAGCAAAAAATGTGTACATATAAATCCAATCGTCGGCGCTCAGATAAAAGGGCCAGTCTGGGATATGATAATAAATCATAAAATTAGGCCTTGTTCTGTATTAATTTGTATTGTTTGATATGACGAGAGCCATGTGTTTCAATTACCCTGCTCAATTTCCAATTAGCCACTGCCACATTGTTCTCCAATAAACTGTCACACTGAGTGAATGAGTTGCTCCATGCCTATGGCTGTGTCTTGTTATTCAAATCAGGCACTAGTTCAGGTTCGCCCTATTCCATAGTCCTACACTGGTCCACATAGGATGATTGAAATTACAGCATAAGTCCACGCCCTTCAATGTTAGTGTGTGTGTGTGGTTAAGACTTGTGTCCTAACATCATACAAAATGTATTGGCTAGTGGCTAGGCTAAATGCTAGGCTAAAATCGGTTCAATCGATTGAAGCGCCTTGTGAGTGATACTAGAAGATAGTATGAAGCAAGAATGGTATGGCGAAACCATCCAATGTTTACGTCCACTAACATGTCTCAGGAGGACCGATATTGTCTCTGGGTAAGATTAAGAGGGGAGCGGGGTCCTGAATGCCTGGACTTGAGTATGTGAGTGAGAGAATGATAGAGGGATGGAGAAAGTCATGGACGACGCAACCACCAAGTCTTTTTTAATTACCGGCTATGAAAAAAGCATCAATAAGTCTGTGCACCTCTCAGTGTAGAACTTGTGCCTGATGATGTATCTTTATTTTCATTGATTATTTGTAGCTCTTCCACTAACGGCCTGGTCTGAAATAGCAGCTGGGCTGTTAAGAGTAAAGATTGAAGGGCAAGGGAGAAGAGGGTGGAGGTGGATGAGGAGGGAGGAGGAGAGAAGGGTATGAGCAACTGTAAAGATTTAATCAATGAGGCTTTCACATCACATTAACTACCGAACTAACAAACAGGCAGACACATAAAAAAGTTTATTTGTGTCTTTCTTTCCTTCTTCGTAAATAACATAAGATTGATGCTTGGTCTGGAACCTCATGTGGTTGTACATCAAACTGTTGTTTATTTAAACTAAAATGATGATTTTGCAGCCATGCTGTTATGTTCTAGCATAATTATTATACTTATTCTAATAAGAAGAGGAAGAGGATTCTAAAAAGTGTATTTCTAAAGTCTGCACACTGTGTTGATCTGAAACC
>NC_140289.1:9125138-9182638 GCF_964030765.1 Micromesistius poutassou
AATAACACGTTTATATGTGCCCAAGACCTAAGGTCCAAGGAATAATGCCTCTGAGGTTTGGAGATGTCAGCAGTTTCCTCTCTTTCTCTCTCCCTCTTCCCCCCCTCCCATTGCATGTTCTTCTGTTCTTCTGTGCAGATTTTCAGGACCCCTACGCCGTAGTCGTGCTTCTGGAAAAGGATTTAGTGGTGATCGACCTTGCACAAAATGGGTGAGTCTAAACGCAGTCACTAATCACTTGAGGGCATGAACTTGTCGGTCGTACTTAACATGGGAATGGTGCCTGGAATACAGGCACGTGTAGACCTCACGGGGGACGGTAACATCTGCATCTCTGTGATTGTTAGGGTTAGGATGTGTCGTGGCCTAGGGTGACCAGACAATGAGGAGGCCTGATACAATTCACCAATAGTCAAGGTTTATTTCGTAAACCACAAAGAGAAGGATCAAGCAATAAAAATTGCAGGCGTATCACCGCAAGCATGTGGAATTGCCAAAAAAGGAAGGGGGTTGACTGCTGGAACCGGGCGCACCTAATTGGGAGCCAGGCACGACAGTCCTAATTGGGAGACAGAATCATAGGCAAGGCCTTGCGGCCGTCACAGATGTCTGCAATACAATTGGCCTTTGAACTTCCATAACCCATGATAACATCATGTTGGTCGTTGAAAGCCAAACGAAGTGGGGAGCCAAGAATGATTCTGATATGAACGTATAATCCCTCACATTAACTCTAGCTTATTACTGTGGGTCCCTCATTGTCGTCCATCAAATGTTCATGCACTGTGTAACTAGCTATCAAATTAGGTTTTGCTTGAGATAAATATAGTAAGAGATACAATACAGGGGCAGAATTGTTCAGTGGTTAAGATGTTCGATTTCCAGCTAAGGGGCCCTTGGTCTGAACCCAATTTTTGCAGTGGATACTCCTTCTACCACAATGGGCATTCTGTACATCGGTAGGAATATCATTTAAATAACAGTTGAGAGGAGAATCAGCGATGCCCTACCACCACCTACTCCATAATTTAATGTGTGATTCCATGACATGAACTCCAGTGTCAGTCTGCTGAATGACTGACAGCCCAATCATTAGTAAACCCTAACCTAGCTTGTGAATACACTTAAAGTCAATCGCTCCTTTGGAACAAACTTATGTATGCGCTGTCTCAACCCATCCTCTCTGCTTCTCCAACCAACCCCCCCCCCCCACCCCCCCCCCCCCCCTTCCCCCCAGTTACCCGATCTTTGAGAACCCCTACCCCCTGACCATCCACGAGTCCCCCGTCACCTGCTGTGAATACTTTGCCGACTGCCCTGTGGATCTCATTCCTGCACTTTATTCAGTCGGCTCGCGGCAGAAACGACAGGGCTACAGCAAAAAGGTACGTTCCTCCTCGGATGCCTCAACATTCAACAAAAAGCCTCACACGCACACACACACACACACACACACACACACACACACACACTGCAATCTGGGATGTAATAAAGCACCCACTTTACTGCTGATACAACCGAATGGTACTGATTTGAAGAAGAACGTTCCCCTCATACAGTATATACTGAAGAAACTGGTCTATTCTTTTCTAACCATCAATTTCTACACAACGCTGTACCTTGAAAATACATTAGCACATTCTAAATCATTCATAAACATTCTTAATAATTAATAAACATTCTTAATTAACATGCGTTAGCCAGGGGGTAAGACTCAGTTTAAGCCTGGTCTTAAAATGTGGGGGGAGTGGGGGGTTGTGATCCAATCACAATTGAATAACTTAAGGTGCATGTGTGAGCACGCACACACACACACACACACACACACACACACACACACACACACACACACACCAAACACACACACACCAAACATACAAACACACACACACAAAAACACTCACACACACATCAAACAAACACACATACACTGCCCATCTCCTCCCCCATCCCCCCCCTTCCATTATGTATGCCTGTGTTCTTTCCCTGGTTCCCTTTGCCGGCGTTCTGCTGGAAATGTCACCGTGTGCTGTACAGCACAGACCTGGCCCGAGCTGTGGGGGAGAACGCTCACATAAAGATCACCGTTGAGTCATACCCACGACCTTTACGCGTGTCAGCGCACTCACCACCGACCCCCCACCAACAGCACACACACACACACACACACACACACACACACACACACACACACACACAACTGCACAAATGCACAGATAAACATAAACAAACAAACACGTGCATGCAAGACAAAGCCCTACTGAACTTTAATGAAGAAGTAACTTCATCATAAGTCGTGCAGAATCTCAAATTATTATTATTATACTCATACTGTGGGCCTTTACACACAAACACACCTCAGCACAGACACACAACCACATACACACACACACCTCCATACGGACACATAAACACACACAGCAAGTTCATCTCGGAGCTCTATTCGATTTTAAATCTCATTATTGCACTTTGTTATATTGTCTTTTTCTCTCAACGTGTTTGTGTGTGTGTGTGTGTGTGTTTGTGTGTGTGTGTGTGTGTGTGTGTGTGTGTGTGTGTGTGTATGTGTACATCTGTGCGTGCACGTATACATGTATGTGTGTGTCTGTGTGTGTGTGTGTGTGTTGCACGTGTCTCTTTTTCATTCCAGGAGTGGCCTATTAGTGGTGGAAACTGGGGTCAGGGCACACAGAGCTACCCAGAGATCATCATCACGGGGTAAAAGACTGTGCCGACACTAACGTCGCCATTCCCCACCGTCATCCCCACACCCTCTCCGTCCCTTCCCCACTTCATTAAATCACGGAGGAGCCGGGGCCACTTCTAAGTCCGTCGATTTGTCTCACTGGGTGTATTTGATGTATTTCCCCTCCCCCCACCCTTAGCCCCCCGAGCTGTCAACAGCTAAAGGGGTCTGAGGCAATGCGCAAGGTGGGGTTGTAAACGAATATGCACACTTAGCAGGTGACATTGAGCTATGGGCTGGGCAGCCGGGGGTCCGCTTTGGCGTGTGTGCGCTTTGTTTGTGTTGTTTTCTTTCCTCCACTTCCCTGAGATGACAAATCGCTATTCCGTGCGTCTCCCTCTCTCTCTCTCTCTCTCTCTCTCTCTCTCTCTCTCTCTCTCTCTCCCAGGCACTGTCACTGCCTGTGAAAAAGCAAAATAAAACAAAACTTTCTCCCAACACACCAAGACTACTCAGTTGCGGTAATGTTTAGTATAAAATAAATTGAGGGAAGAGGAAGTGAGTGAAGGACAATGAAGGCAAATGCGTTCTGGTGACACCAAACTAACAGCAATTGGTCCCAATTCCTTTGTTTGTTTACTAATGTTTTAACTAGCTCCTTAATATTACTCACACGCGAGTGATCGTAAATCATTTCCCGAAGCAGCGTGTTCATTTTTAAGGGGGTTCATGTTGTCACGCTGTCGTGGTGGTTGTTTTAACAGTTTTTAGTTGTCATTGTTGGAGTTGTTTTCCACCCTTGATTCATGCACTGTTTAGAAATAAACACATGGCATGGAGAGTCTTAAGAATACTATTAGTGGCGTCTCTGTGGGGAGGGCGAGGACAGGAAGCATTTGCTTTATAAATGAAGGCCTTGTGAATGCCTTTTTTTCCCTCAAGCCTCTTGAGTTTCAAGTACAGAAACGTCTGTTTTATTGGCCTTTCCATCTTGGTGAACTGATAGCCTGTATTTTTTTTTTTGAAGTTTTGTAATATTGTAAGGCTGAGAACTTTCCCCTCAAAGTGCCGACCGCTTTGTCACGCTGATTGATCATTCCTGTGTTTTGTCTCCCAGGCACGCAGACGGAACTGTGAAGTTCTGGGATGCCTCTGCAAGTGAGTTCCTCCGGATCCTTTTGATTGTTCACTAAATACAAACAAAAACAAAACAGCCTTCCCTCACCCTAACACTTTTGTGTCACTTTAAAACAAACCCCATAAGCTTGCCAGGTTGAGTTGTTTTAGTAATGATCCTACAGGTCCAACATGGCCGCCACTGGATCAGTTGCAACATATCGACCGCCTGGAACAAATGAGTTGCAACTGATCTCTCTTGCGCTTCCCTGATATTGGCATCTTTACTATCAGTGACTTTGGATCCAGTAATGCGGTCGATTGTTTACATACACTGATTCACTCCATCCATATGCCCCTCGACCCCCACCTCTCATTTCATTTCGTCATGTTTACCATCAGTCTGCCGATCCAATATGGTTTCTGATTACTAACACACCGTCAACATAGACGTAGCAAGGATGTGTTGTTGAAAATTTGACAGAAATTAAAGTGCTACATTACTACATTGAAAGAAAACTAAACAAAAACTGGAGCACAGTGTAGCGATTGAGGAGAAAGTTGAATACAAAATAAATTGTAATTACAGAAGTGCACAAGTCAGGATAAAAAGGTAAGTAGTTAGGCTTAGCCTGTAGCTAGCTAACCCTCGATCTCTCTCTCTCTCTCTCTCTCTCCCTCTCACCCCGGTCGCTGTGTGTGTGTGTGTGTGTGTGGGTGTGTGTGTGTGTGCGTGTGCGTGTGTGTGTGTGCGTGCGTGTGTGCGTGCGTGTGTGTGATGCAGTAATGCTCCAGGTTCTGTACAAGCTGAAGACGGCCAAGGTGTTCGAGAGGAGCCGGTCCAAGGAGGACAAGGGCAGCATGGAGTCGGACGAGGACCCCTACGCCCTGCAGATCCTGTCCTGGTGCCCCGAGAGCCGGGTGCTGTGTGTGTCGGGCGTGTCCGCCACCGTGCTCGTCTACCGCTTCAGCAAGCTGGAGGTCACCACGGAGACGGTGCAGGTACGACTCCCGGCCTTCCCCGCACACACACACACGTTTGCGAATAGGGTGGGGATGTATTTGGCTGAGGGGACTCCCAGGTGAATTGGTCTGGTTTGGATCCCCAATGTTGGCCAGTACACCTGCAGGCGTCCTTGGCAAACTGCCCTAACTCCTTTCTACTTATTAATCTGAGGACGGATATCTTGGACAGAATAGGTGAAGCCTGCCTCAGCAAAAAAAAAAGATCGACATCCTATAGAATTGTAGCAAACTAGACACAAATAATCATCACAAGCAAACAGAACAAACATAACAAATACATGCCCACATACATGCCCTGCGAAGTGGATTGCATCTCATCCTACACAGTATGGGGCCAGTGCCACTTTAATAGCTTCCCAAACCAATGGTAGGTCAACAAACGGAGTAGCGTGCACATTTGCTCTAATAGACCCCACCCAAAGTGATACTTAATGTACTTTAATTAAAAACAACAAATATAAAAGGTGTGTACAATTCTTTTTCCATGCTCTGTGTGTTCCTCGCGGGGGTCTGCAGGTTACCACTATCACTCAGCACGTGCACTTAAGTGTCCACGTGTCTGCACACACACACACACACACACACACACACACACACACACACACACACAAAACAGGGTGATGCGAGCTATTGTTGCCATGCCAACTGACGGAGCAGTAAACAAGCTACAGCAAGCACCATGGTTATATTGTGCGTTAATAGCGCTGATGGAGGTATCGGGGTGTAATGGAAAACTGCATTTGTGTGTGTGTGTGTGTGTGTGTGTGAGATGTAACGACATAATAAAGCCACGCTGGTGTTGCACAGCTCTAAATCATGTGGAGAAGGGGAGTGGGAGAGGGTCGTTAGGCAGTAGGGAGGGTGAGTGGTGGTTTTGCCCATCCGACTTTTCTGGGGAATAATTCTTGGTACTTGCTGTCATTTAGAGCTTATCTCCCATAGTGTGTGTATGTGTGTGTGTGTGTGTGTGGGTGTGTGTGTGCGTGTGCGTGTGTTTCTGTGTGTGTGTGTGTGTGTGTGTGTGTGTGTGGGACTCGTGTGCAGGTCAGGGTAGGGTGTGTGTGCTCCCATGTGTGTGTGTGTGTGTGTGTGTGGGTTGTGGCTGTGGTGACGTATACTGCAGCCCAGCTGGGGTGAGACTGCTGGAATGAAGGGTGGCGCGTGCCTCCCTCCCTCCCTCTCTCCCTCCCTCTCTCCCTCCCTCCCTCCCTCCCTCCCACCCTTCCTTGGAGAGGGCTGGGAGGGGGGTGGAGGCGTGGCAATGCTGGAGCTAATTAAGCCCTAGAATCAGAAGAGAGAGGGAGAAAGAGAGAGAGAGGGGGGGGAGAGAGAGAGAGAGGAGAGAGAGTGTCTGTGTGTGTAGGCAGAGGCAGTGGTCAAGTTGCCTGAAGGAGGACTTGGAAGGACACTCCGGCTACCCACTCACACCACACACACACACACACACACACACACACACACACACACACACACCAGACACACATACATACACACATGCGCAACCACAGACAAAGTTTTACACCTACCTGTTCTCAAAGACTCTGTGTCTCTGTGGGAACGATTCAGGGACATCATTAGGTGTGATGTGGCCGTCAGGATCCTTTGAGCAGACTGGAGAAATGTGTTGACGGTTAAATCCAGATATAATGGAAGGTTTTTCCCTGAAAATATTGCAAATGTCAGTTATTTTGACCTATCAAAGTTTTTTTTTGTGTTTGTGTGTGTGTCTGTGCCTACCATTGTCTGTGTGTGTATTGTGTGTCTGTGCCCACCTTCATGTGTTTCTGTGTCAATCTGTGTGTGTGTGTGTGTGTGTGTGTGTGTGTGTGTGTTTTCATCTTCATGTGTTTCTGTGTCATTATCTGTGTTTGTCTGCATGCGCGCGTGTGTGTGTGTGTGTGTGTGTGTGTGCGTGCGTCCCTCAGTTGCTGGAGGTGCGCATGCAGTACGACGTGAACGACATGGACTCCCCAGAGATGGGGGGCGGGGACCAGACGCCGGCCCTGGCCACCCCAGGGGCCTCTCCCCAGACCAGCGGACCCCCCTCACACCCCTCCACCAGCAGCAACAACTCTGACGGAGGCAACATGCCCTGCCTTAAGTACATACACACACACACGCACGGGCATGCACGCACGCAGACACACACACAGACGCACACACACACACACACACACACACACACACACACACACACATAAAAACCTGTAAGAGCACACCCATGCCTACACAAATATATAAAGACTCACATTTTATCTTACACACAAACACAGATAAACACACACACACAAACTGACACACACACAAACCTCAGCCATGACAGTGTACACACTCACACACACACACACACACACACACACACACACACACATACATACATGTCCATGTACTCAATGTCTGCACACAAACACACACACGCAGACACACACACTTGCAGAAGCACACACATGTCTACACACAAACACACAAGCTTGCGTTGGCCTCTCTTGATCCTTGACGATGTACGCAAACACTAACACTCTCACACACACACACACACACACACACTGCTGCCGTTTGGCCCGGAGCACCTCCCACGGGATCAGCCGCCTCCTCCAGCTCTCTCCTTCACCGCCTCCCCGCATGAACCGCTGCAGCCGGCAATCAGTCAGAGCCCTTGAAGCAGTCACACACACACACACACACACACACACACACACACACACACACACACATAGCATAAACCCTCTCACACATACACACGCACACACACAACATAAACCCTCTCAAACACACACACACACGCACACACAAACAACATAAACCCTCTCACACACACACACACACACACACACACACACACACATAGCATAACCCCTCTCACACACACACCTACAATCATAGCTCGCCTCGGGACCGGGGCTGCGTTCAACTTTCCTTATAAAAAACATGTCTGCTCCTCTTTCCTATTTCCGTGGGCTCAGCCCACTTAACGGGCTAACCCTGTGGTTGATACGCCTTGTAGCGATCCCGGCCTCGCCCCGACCTGGGTTCATCTGCTGCATGTCTTCCTCTCTACTCTTCAACCAACTTTCCTGTTTATCTTACAAAATGTGTTGGGAACGTTCTAAAGTATTTCCACCCCCTTCTCTCTCTCTCTCTCCACCGCCCTCCTTCCTTCCCTCTCGCTCTCTCTTTATTGGTCTCTCCATCCCTCTCACTTTTTCTGTCTCTGTCTCTCTCCTCTTTCCCTCTCTCTCTCTCTGGCTCTCTTTCTCTCTCTCTCTCTCTCTCTCTCTCTCTCTCTCTCTCTCTCTCTCTCTCTCTCTCTCTCTCTCTCTCTCTCTCTCCTGCCCAGGGTGCGCAGTGCTCCTCTGAAGCAGTCTCCAGGGTACCAGGTGGACCTGGTGGTCCAGCTGGTCTGGGTGAGTGGGGAGCCCCCCCAGCAGATCACCAGTCTGGCCCTCAACTCCTCCTACGGCCTGTGAGTCCCACCGAGTGCCAACGCTACTGCCTCCTTTATAGGCCCTGATAGACCCCCTGACAGAACCCAAGACCGTGGTCCTACCCTCGGGACGGGTTCACAAGGAAAAACATAAATCACAAATTCTGCATTTATTATTTTCCATAGGTTTTTTATTTCAATGTAAACATGTCTACTGCCTCTGTTTTACCAGCTTCAGAAGATTCAGGTTTCACTCGTTGGTGCTAACGAGTGCAAATTTCCAATCTCACAAAGAAAGAAATTCACAAATCAGCATTTTATTTTTGTCAATATATGCAATATGTGTGTTTTTTGTATTTCTGCTACCCCTGTCTGTGGTAGAGAGAGACTCAAAAGTTTAAGACGTTTAAAAAATAATCATTTCAGCTTTATTTGTTTAAAAACAAAGCAGTGGCAGAATGTCCTCCACTTATGGATCTCTGTTGGTACTTCCTGTCTACACACCCTTTTGGTCATAATGACATTTTTGACAATCGGCCTTGAGGGACTGGATGACGTCGCTCTACATCAGGGCTGTGTCTGTCTGGCAATTGTCTAAGACTTTGCCGATTTTTTAATAAGCCAACACAGAGCTCCAAGCACCCCCGGCCCCCGGTTGATCAAATGTCCTCTCCGGCCGCAGCACTCCATCCCCGGATGGCTTCCCGCCGAGGTCAACCCAGCCTGTACCTGCCAAAAAAAGTTTGCTTACTCTGTACCCAACCTGTGTGCCCCCTTATGAAAAATCAACAACTCATAGCCTTTCTGTTTGTTTGTGTGTTTGTGTGTGTGTCCCTGCTGACCCCCCCCCCTCGCTGCGTGATGTTCGGTGGTTTCCCCCCCCCCCCCGCAGTGTGGTGTTTGGCAACAGCAACGGCCTGGCGGTGGTGGACTACGTGCAGAGGTCCGTGCTGCTGAACCTGGGTACTGTGGAGCTGTACGGCTCCAACGACCCCTACCAGAGGCAGCTGCGCTCGCCCCGCAAGGCACGCCAGCCCTCCGGAGGTAACCCACGGAAACCGCGCGCCTACACGCCGTATGTTTGGGTTTCACCTTCAGAAGGACAACCGAAACTATGTTTTTTAAGACGCACCAACCGACGAGGAACCGACGTCAGGAGTCATTCAGTGTAGGAGGAGATGATGTAGCTTTAGTTTGAGATTGGCCCTTTTTTCTTTTTTTTTACACTATTCAAGATGACGTGATCAGGATTGAACTGAGTAATGCCTAGCTCGGGTGCTCTGATCCCAGAATCAAGACGTTCTCATTCCATACTGCTCTTTCCTACGTATCTCCTTCCACGCATCTTGCATTAGCAGCATCATGAGATCAGTGCCACTGAAAGCAGAGCGAGGGAGGGCCAGGGGGTATGCGGAATGGACACACTGCCCCCTTGTGTTAGATCGTGGAATTGCACCTGATAGTGCCGATGCCGCAGTGGCATGACTGTGCAATGTTCCGTTCCATACCCAAATAACAGGCCTGATTAGCAGGCTGACCACCATTTGATTGACAAATGCTTAAATTAGGCATGTATAGTGAGTTCTGCTCTCAAATGTACATATATAGTACACACAACACACTACATACGTGCAAACACGCAAAATCACATATTGATGATTAAACAAGCTTGATTTATGTAGAACCTTTCAAAACATGTTGTTGCAATGTGTTACAATGTGTTATCATGAACATGTGAAATAAAATATATATATACATATTTATATATACATATATTTATATATATAGACACACACACACACACACACACACACACACAGCACCTGACGTCAGTGAGTGGTATGCTGTGACCAGCTACCTGCCACAGCTTGTGAGTGTGAGCAGTAATCATGCACCCATCTGTGATTTGCTGTGCAGTAAAGCGCATCTGCCAGACTCTCCGCCTCGCAGCACTGTCGAAAACAATCACGGCCCATGCAAATACTCAACATGCACATCATTGTGTACCTCACCATACACAGGGTACAAATACACAAACACCTCCTAATCGTCCACATACATGCACACACATGCACACACATACACACACACACACACACACACACACACACACACACACACAAACCCATGCAGACACACATGCACACACACATGCACTATGTACATATACACACAATACACCATATATATATATATATAAATGATCATGTTCAATCGAACAGTTAGGAAGTTGCACCTCTTTTATGTTAGGGGCAGTAGGCTACATTTGACCCATGTATGCGTGAACAAGTATTGGGTGCAGTCCTTGATGTTGACTTCTTGTGTGTGTCAGGTCTGTGCGACATCAACGAGGGATCGGCAACGTCAGAAGACCGCTGCAAGTCTCCAACCTCAGGTAACATGTTCTTCACAGACACATGCATACCACCCACAGTTCTCGTTTGGTATAGCCCGAAGGAATAATGGCCCAGTTAGCAATAATTGCCCAACCAATTTTTGATTGGAGGATTAGACTGGATCCAGTTGGTCTTTGCAATGAGTGGATAGAGAAGAGAAGTGGTTGTCTCTTGACGGCAGGACTCCCATCGGTTCAACGTGAGAGCTTTAGGAATTGTGTTGTGTTGGGTTTAATTCCGCAACTGTTGACTTTGAACAGTGCCAGTGATCAACGATGAATGAGTATCCCCCACGCCTGTGTTACGATCAACAGATTAAACAAAAACAAAGTTGTCTTCTGTTTCTCTTTGGTTTACAATCCGTAAGCGAGAGAATTGCGTGAAACACGTTTATCCTCATTAAAGCTGTTCACAGATGAATGAGAAATTGCTCAATTTGATGACATCTTCCAATTTCAGATAATTTGTTCACTGTGCTCCTCCAGGAGGAGGCTGCCATTTGTAAGCATCTGTTGAGGAATTCGGAGAAAGATATTCATAGCTCTTTTTTTTCCCTGAGTGTGTTTATTGCTAGCTGCAAGTTTTCTACAAAGCAGACAATATTCCCTCCCCAAAAAAACATTTTCACGGTGTCGGTATACATCAGATAATTCATATTTATGGTCTACTTGCAGGAAAAGGTTACCTGGTACCGAAACTCACACGCAATATCTTTCCTCGTGACTTTGACTGAATTATGCTTTGATTCCAAACTGTCCGTGTTCCTGCAAACATGAAATACTTGGGGTTCCTGGAAAAATCTACTCAATATAAATTAAATAGTCCTTTATAAGTCATTTATTTTAACAGAGGGCTTGTGGAGGAATTTTGCCCAGATTCATCTCATTGGACTTGTTGTCCATACAGGAAATACAATGTTATTTTTTCCCGGTGAGTGACCTTATTATTTTGTGCTGTGATTTTCTCTACGTATGAGCGGTGGATAAAGTACATAATCCCCTCTGTAAACAGGACATACAAACGTGAAGGTGAATCTAAAGAGTGTTGATGATTCAGCTTTGGTGGATGCAATGTTTTCCACTTATGATCCACGATAGCACAAGGGGGAATTACCATACAAACCAGATGAGTGCATTGCTTGTAAGAAGTAAAGCAGTGTAAGTGTATCGCCCTCGCCCCCCCCCCCCCCCCACACACACACCGCCTGCAGGCCTCCTTTATCTCTGGCATCTGCTTGCCTGGTTGTTCCTCCTAATGGAGAAAATAGCAATGGACTTTACAATGGACTCTAGATAATGGTGACTGCTTGGTACAGTCTAAGGATGTTTCTAACGCCGCTATCTACTCTACTCTCCCCCTTCGAAAGTGTTGATGTCAAACAGCAATCTACAGCAGTTCTACAATGGCGGTGGTAGAGGAGGTAAGATTCGCCAGAGGAGTTCGCTCAGGCTGTCCCTCAAAGGCGGGGCCGTGTGTCACCCCTTGTGTGTTTGTCTGTGTGTTTTTTTTATTCGCTGTGGGAAATGAAAGAAAAAACAACAACAACTTTGTCTTCTGTGTCCATGTTCACATTGTCACACACACGCACACATGCACGCCCAGACACACACACACATACACACACCAAAACTGTACGCTTGAATTTACTAACAAAATAAAAAAACGCATACTGCATGCTACACATACGTAGCACGAATGTCCCATGTAAACGTGCCTGAATATTGACATTTGTCCGGACCTTCGGTTGCCCCATCCCTACTGCTGGTGACTGTCGTGACTGTAGTACTTTGTTTTGTGTGTGTATATAGTACAGTACGATGTCCCACGTGTTTCTCTGTCCACCTCCACATAACATTGAGGAACAAGGCCGCTACTTTCTAGAAGACACGGTCGCTCAATCATTAAGCACCGAGCCGACTGGTTTGGGTGGCGGTGCGGTGGCGGTGGTGGTGGTGGTGGTGGTGCTGGCTCGTCTTCTAAGTGTCCCACTGAACGAAAGTACGCAAATGAG
The DNA here is from genome assembly GCF_964030765.1 of Micromesistius poutassou. NCBI lineage: Eukaryota > Metazoa > Chordata > Actinopteri > Gadiformes > Gadidae > Micromesistius > Micromesistius poutassou. The sequence continues at coordinate 9,137,798 of NC_140289.1, forward strand.
CCTGGGCTCATTCAATGATCGGCGGTCGATCAACCGTACTTCTACGTATGCAGTAGAACCTCTCTTTCACCTGTCCTCCCATCCTACTCACTTCCTGTTTCCTGTTCACTCTTCCTGTTCTTGGTGCATGCGCCCCTTGGCATGAGGGGTTCCGGAATGACCTGAATGTTGGGGTCCTCCTCTCCTGTCGCTATGTTGTCTCACCACACCTCTCTTTTCAGGGGCCCCTTTTTTTTGGGTTGTCTTGTTTACCGCACAGCGACAACTGTTGCTCTAACCATAACTTCCTCTGTCACAGCATGTGGGAGAAATCCTCCAGGGTTGTCACCTTGAATCCTTTTGCAGTGCCTTCCCCTGTGTAAAGCATTTTGGCTCCCCTGACAACCCCTTCCCCAACCCCTCCCCCTCCCCTCTCCCCAACCCCTTTTCACATCCAGTAGCCTCAACAAGCTTTTTGTCATTTGTGTTTCCCGTGTGTGTAGTATTTTGTGCGCAGTTCTTTGAGACCAGATTCTCTCTGGTCAAGCTAGCGTTGCATGGCATCCTGTGCAAGCTTAGACGTGTGTTTGTAAAGAGGGATGTTCTCTTTCTTCCAGCAAAGATGTCACGGAAATTAAGCTTGCCAACTGAGCTAAAGCCAGACTTGGGTAAGCCTTAAAAAAAGCTAAAATATTTTTGTTATCATTTCTGACAACAGAATTTTTCTTTCATTTTTCGACCAGAGGTAATTCAATAATAGTTTGACACCAAAATATACTGAATTCATTTGATGAAATGGATGGAAATAATAATAATACAATAAGCCATTGTAGAATCTTTCTAATTGTACTGTTGCAATCTGAATCCAGATACATTATGAAATGAAGGATGATAGATGAACAGGCCCATGTGTAAGTAGTAACATATGTGAAGATCCTCTGATATTTCCTATTCAACCTTGGCTTTGACCTTGCTTCCCTGTACAGTAGGTTGATAGCAGTGCCCAGCTGAGCTTAGTGTGCACTCCATCATTCACTATGAAGCTTCCCCTTTCTTCTGTGGCTATTGCTCTCTATTTCATGTTTCCTTATATCTTTTAAACCCTTCATAGTGTACATCGATTCTTTCCAATCTTGCGGCAGTGCATTTTTTTTTCACTCTGGAAATGGGAAAGGTTGTTTTTTTTCACCCACAGAAACCTGCAGTCTTCTAAAAATGTTTCTTTCCTTACTACCAAACATTTTGATATGTGCCAAAGGTTTTTACTGACTGCAACTGTTACATTTTAGCATTTAGTATTCAAATTAACATTAAAATGCCAATTCACATTAAATTATTCTGCTTTAATTGAGTCTCTGAGTTCTGAATAAAACTTAACAGATGTGAAAATATAATTTAGGATGTGTTTTTGTGAGGCAGGAAGCATGGCAGTCAGTTGGTCATGTCGAATGGAAACCGACCAATCAGATTGAGGCGGCGTCTGCTCTGTTTGCCGGGGCTTCTTGTCTATTTGCCAAATGAAGTTTAAATTCATGAGCTCCATCTGTCACACAGATTCAAAACAAACACCAGCACCGGTCTTAAATATTGACCAATAGAAACCTAGAGCCGTAACCTCTGTTTGTTTTGAATTCCTTTTTTATATTGACATGGAACTCAAACAGTTTCATTGCCTTTCCCCAAAATGTTGTTGGGCTGTAGAAATAAGAGATTGATTAAAATTGTCCTTCTATTGATCTAAGTATTACACAAACTTGGTTTCTGCAGTATGTTAGCTCATTTCACAACAGAATTGCCCACTCCTTCCTGTACGCAACATAACCCAACCTCTGCGCATGTCCTGAGTGCTGCTTCACGCCGCACCTCCGCCGGCGTACTCGCGCTTTACCTTGCTTTGTCTTTGTCTCACTGTCCTCCTGTCCGTATGTCCGCCGCGGGGCGCCAACCCTCTAGACCACCGGGACAACTCCTTCAGCCGCTCGCGCTCCTCCAGCGTCACCAGCATCGACAAGGAGTCGCGCGAGTCCATCTCCTCCTTCCACTTCTGCGACACCTTCGTCCGCAAGGGCGACTGCGCCCTGACGCCCTGCCTGTACGTGGGCACCTCCCTCGGCACCGTGCTGGCCGTGGCGCTCACGCTGCCCCCCGCTGGAGAACAGAGGCAACTGCAGCCCGTCATCGCGTCGCCCAGCGGTGAGCGTTTTTTGGAGATGACGATGAGGGTGGAGGGCGGGTTTAACCTTTCCACAGAGGCACCATCGTAGGACGAACGCAGGCGCGTTACACAAACAATCTGCTACTTTTAAGTACCAGGGCGCGGTTAGCTTGAACGTACGTTTTGAAATAATCTTTACTAACGTGGTCTTCCTTAGCCCGCTGTTGCATATAAAGTAGAAGACCCATAATCAGTGTTATGAGCAACGCCTGTGTTTGTCCTACGATGACACCACCGTTAAAGGGTAACTGTTTAACTGTCTAACTGTTCAAGCACAGTAGATCCAAACGCCACAAAGACCGACGTTCCTAAAACGTCCCCCCCCCCCCCCCCCCTTCCCCACCTCCAACAGGAATGCTGGCACGCGTGAAGGGCAGCATCATGCGCATGGCCTTCTTGGACTCGACAGGCACGCTGCTGCCCCCGCCCCACGAGCCCTGGTTCGAGCCCAACGTGACGGCGTCGGACGGTGAGGAGAAGGGCCGCAAGCGGCGCCCGGTGTCGGTGTCGCCGTCGGCCTCGCAGGACCTGAGCGAGAGCCAGTACGCGGTGGTGTGCTCGGAGAAGCAGGCCAAGGTGCTGTCGCTGCCGTCGCAGAACTGCGTGCACAAGCACAGCATCACGGAGGCCTCCTTCATCCTGCGCGCCGACGTGGTGCAGATGAGCAACAGCGTGTGCCTGGCCGTCTTCTGCGCCAACGGACACATCATGACCCTCAGGTGAGTCATGGGTCACTGGTGGTGGTGGTGGTGGTGGTGGTGGGAGGGGGGGGGAGGGCCGGGGGTGGCTGGATTGGTGTTGAAGTCGTCAGTTCTAGATCGGAGGGGGGGCGTGAATCCCCGGAGGGGGTACACGTGTGGCTGTCAAGGTGGGGTGTCGTGGGCAGCTATGTGTCAGGGTAAGGGTTTTGTCTGTGGAAAGCCCTAAAATGCCTCTTCTGCAATTAATTTTGTACACCTTTTTACATCCCTGGCGTGCTATTATATTACCCTGGTGTGCTTGGTTATATCCTCCTCAATTCCCAAATTTGATATATATACCTTTAACATTTGGGGATATAGCCAAGCATGCCAGGGTCATATAATAGACTGTAGATTGATGTATATGTGTATATGTATGTGTATGTCTCCAGTAATCCCTAATATATATATATATATATGTATATATATATATATATATATTAGGTTAGTGAGGTCCCCCCTTCACTGTAAAGCGTCTTTGAGTGTCTAGAAAAGCGCTATATAAATTCAATCAATTATTATTATTATTATTATTATATATTAGGGATTACTGGAGCTGACCTTGACATTCTTGAGGGGTTTATGGAACCACTGATCTGATCAAACCATTACATCATTCTTATAGCTCATAAATTGACTAATTTGTTCCGTCCAGTCAATCTTAAGAATTAGACGGGCAATTTAATTTCCCTATTTCGCCAAAATGCTTACTTACTGTAATGCGTTCTTTGTGCGGAGGCCCTGTATGAGAGTGAACCACTGAATGGCCAACATCAATAACGGAGATGGATGAATGTAGATGAATGTGATGATAATGGGCTCCCAGACCGGCCGTCTGGTCTCGGGCTTGTCTGGTCGCAAGGGCAAACACAGGTGAATGTCTGCGCCGGCTGGGAGCGGGTGATGTCATTGCATATTCCTGTTAGGTGCTCGCCCTAGCCATCAGGAGATAAGAAAAAGTGAGTCTGGGGGGGAGAGTGGATGTGGAGGAGATCGGTACAAGCAGGTGGTTGTGCCAACCTTTATGAGACTCCTGATTGTGTCCTAGTCTATCGGCAAAGTCAAACCACTTTCACGGTGGTGCACTTCTGCCAACCAGCACACCCACAGCCACCTGACGACACACTGACAGACACAGCGCTGGATGACTTGTCTATTTTTGAGCTGAGCCGCTGGCGCATCAGCCCCTCCCTCCCGCCATCCCTCCCTCCCTCCCTTCCTCCCTCCCCCCCTCCTCTCAGAGGAGAGGGGCAGCCGGCGCCCTGCCTCCCATCTGGGTGTCTGGCAGGACCACGGCTGCTCTCGGGTGCTGCTGTCTCGCTTTTAACACCCGATGTGTGCGTGTGGGTGCGGGCCGTCAACAGACATCTGTAGGTCCCCATGATCATCAGACATGTTAAGCTGCCCTTGGTCTGGGTGTGTGTGTGTGTGTGTGTGTGCGTGTGTGTGTGTGTGTGTGTGTGTGTGTGTGTGTGTGTGTGTGTGTGTGTGTGTGTGTGTGTGTGTGTGTGTGTGTGTGTGTGTGTGTGTGTGTGTGTGTGTAAAAAGCGAAAGACCCCATTGTCATTATTCTATTGACAACTTCATTAGGACTACTTTCTTCCTTCTGCCCCCTCACCCCTACCTGCTCCTTGATGCTCCTTGGTGTCACGGTGAATAAAAGCACCCTCAAAAGAGTGTTTGTTGATTCATTTTTCAATGTCATCATCCTCCTCTAGTTTGCCTGGGCTGAGACCCCTGCTGGACGTCAACTACCTGCCCCTGACCGACATGCGCATTGCCAGGACCTTCTGCTTCACCAACCTGGGCCAGGCCATGTACCTCACCTCCCCCACCGAGATCCAGAGGATCACCTACAGCCAGGACACCTGCGAGAACCTGCAGGTCGGTCCCCAACTCTCTAAAGACACATCATTCCACTGCAAAACTGAGGACAGGCTCCTGGGGTGCGTTGTTAAAGCTGGGTGGAAACAGCTGTGTAAACGAAACCTGCCCTGCAGAACCAATCAAATGCTACAGGGCGGCACTTTGTTTGGGGGCAGCAACATGCAAGGAAGGGGTGTGTGCTTGTAGATGCTGGTCGTACCAACACACCTGTCACGGGTTTAAGATATTTCAACAAAGCTTGACATCGCTTGATTTCACCAATCTCGAGGCCACATTCGATTAAACTAAATCAAATATCGTAATGTTGCCCGGGATATCAAGAAAAGCCTTCTCCGTGTTGCACAGTGGTTCACTGTCTCTCCAGTTTGTTACATGAGAATGAGGAGAGAGCATCATTTCCGGTATGGAATAATTTCCTGTAAACTATAAGGGCCGTAGGTATGTTAGCCGGCCGTTCCCTCCGTCGTTCAAACAAGCTGATCAAGGACATGTATCTGAGATCACTGTATTTGGATTACTGTAATTTGATTAAAGGGTCTGCCTCATGACTAAACAGTCAGTTGGATTTCACGCTTGAATGACTCATTGCTCCCGCCGAGTCCAGTGAGTCAGAGAGGGATTTGTCTGCTTCTGGTATACACCCAGTCCTAACTGCATTGTCTGGATTATGATTTTTATTTTTATTTTTTTTATTTTTATTTTTATTTTTTTTGAGCGGATCAAATAAGGGTTTTTCAGAACACTGTGTGTGTGTGTGTGTGTGTGTGTGTGTGCGCGCCTACTCTACAGGAGATGTTAGGTGAGCTCTTCACACCCGTGGAGACACCAGAGGCCCCCAACAGAGGCTTCTTTAAAGGGCTGTTTGGAGGCGGCGCACAGTCTCTGGACCGGGAGGAACTCTGTGAGTCACACACACACACACACACACAGACACACACACACACACACACACACACACCTCACACACACACACACACCACACCTTCTCACACACAAACAGACCACATACACACATTCAATCCTGCCAGAGCGCCGAGGTTACCGTACATACAATCTAAAACGTCCATATAATCATTTGTACCCACGGTAGCCGTAACAACGTCATGCGCTTGTCTGCCGTCTGACTTTCCCCTGTGTCTCCGTGTGCTCCTAATCCCGTTCCCCCCCCCCCAGTCGGAGAGATTGCATCCGGGAAGGCGTCCAGGAGCCTGGCCCAGCACATCCCGGGCCCCGGGGGTCTGGAGGGCATGAAGGGCGCGGCCTCGGGCATCGTGGGCGACCTGGCCCGGGCCAGGATAGCCCTGGACGAGCGAGGACAGAAGCTGGGCGAGCTAGAGGAGCGGACGGCGCTCATGATGAACAGCGCCGACGGCTTCTCCAAACACGCCCACGAGGTGAGAGGAGGAGGAGGATGATGATGATGAGGGTGATGATGATGATGATGGTGGGGGGACGTTTCCTTGAGCTGGTGTCCACTCTTTTATTCCCTCACTCATTCTTTCTTCCTCTCTCTCTCTCTCTCTGTCCTCAGATGATGCTCAAGTGCAAAGACAAGAAGTGGTACCAGATCTGATTTGCCAGAAGATGGTGGGGGCGGGGGGAGGAGGGGGGGGGAGCAGAAAACCATGGACACAACTCTTATCACCTTCCATCTGCACCCAACCCCCCGACCCCCATGTGGTGTGTGGACTTGAGGGTACTCACCTCCAATCTCTCTCTCTCTCTCTCTCTCTCTCTCTCTCTCTCTCTCTCTCTCTCTCTCTCTCTCTCTCTCTCTCTGCTGTATCTCTCCACCCCATTCATATGTGACCCTAAACCCCAACCTCTCGTCTCTCTCACTCCCCGGGGGATTTTGTTTCGCTCTCTCTCTCTCTCTCTCTCTCTCTCTCTCTCTCTCTCTCTCTCTCTCTCTCTCTCTCTCTCTCTCTCTCTCTCTAACCCTTAGCACAACACCCATTGCAGGCCCCTTGCCTCAGTATTGGGACGGGACTGATGAATGGACAAGACAGAGGAGATGGATAATCCTCAAGAGGAAACAAGCAGTGGAACGATTTTATCTTTTCCTTTTTCGTGTGTGTAGATTCGGGGGCTTTTGTTCCACCTTTGTTTTAGAGTTTGCCGAGATGACCCGGGTTCGGATGAATCTCGACCTGGTCCTGTTGCTGGTATACATGAACAACAGTTGTTTGTTTTTGTTTGTTTTTTTGGCGGGGGGGCAGGTGTTCCAAAAAATACTAATGACAACTACAACATTCTGGAATTGTACCATGGAGTGAAAAGACAAATCTATATACATGACTATATCTACATGAATCTATAACATTGCGCAACGCTGTGTCCACGTACAACCGGGTTGGGATGAACGACTGAGATGGCTTGAGGAAGTGAAATAAAAAGGAGATACAGGGTGTGAAGAAAAGGCCCGCCGTCCCGGCAAGCGCTATTGGAGACAGGAAAAGGAAGTGATGTCACAGGGACTACTTCTCCATACAGGGTGTCGCAGAAAAAGGGGAAAGATTCGCTCCACTGAACCATTGGTTAGCTTGTAATTTTGCTCAATCCTCTAGGCTCTTGTGTATTGCACAGTTTTTCATGTGATTTTCATAACAGTTGTATTTTTCCCCCATTACATGTTGGTTGGTAATGTTTTTTTTTGTCTGTATTATTTCAAAAGAAACGAAATCATATTTTTAATATTATTGTAAAAGTGAATGATGATATATATTCATATATATATATATATGCATATGTCTGTGTATATATATATATATATATATATGTGTGTGTATATGTATATGTGTGTGTATATGTATATATATATATACACGTGTGTTTGTATTTTTATGTTTTGTCGAAACATCCTTAAGTAATTTCTCCTCATGAAAAGGGCTGGAAAAAGTAGTATATGGATATAAAAGGCATATGTATCTCTTAAGTGCACGGCAACATCTGATCTCCGGATTTAAACAAAAAAGTTGAGGCAAGGTCACATGAGCCATATACGGTTCCTTGTATAAATGAGATTTATTTATGAACTGATTAGATAGATATCTATATAATATATATTGCCTCCATCACCCTTATGCCATAAGCTTCCACTGTGTGGCATGGTGTGAACACGTGTCTATGTATGTAGATGCTGACACAAGCACAGTGTTGACTACACGGAAAGTCCAAATGAGATATTTTGGGTCGTATGGGAGTTTTGTGATGGTTTATGTTGGGAGTCCACACCAGTACAGAGATTATATAACACATGCAAATGGGAAGAGAACCTATTTGTGTGTGCGTGTGTGTGTGTGTGTGTGTGTGTGTGTGTGTGTGTGTGTGTGTGTGTATACAGGAGTGTTATGTACACAGATGTATTGTCCTTCAAAGACATCCATATTGAAACTGATTTTTCTGATGTTTTTTCTTCTCTGCCCATTGACTGTGTGAGTGATCCGTTGAAAGTGTTTTTATTGAGGTGCAAAGCAAAACTATGTGATTAATATGTTTTGTTTTGTTTTCATTTTCTCATATTGGTAGAAAAAAGCTCAAAATGTCATGTGTCTCTCTCCATGTCTAACGGGCCTATACTTTTTTCCTGTATATAGGTAAATAATTTGACAATCTTAAGACCAACTGGAAAGTACACTGCAAGGTTGCTGAAGCAACACCAGAGGGGGACAATGGCCATATTCTTTCTGACGCCAAAGACTTTCGTTAGCTTCTGTTCCATTCTGCCGACACTTTCCACTTCCATCCCTCTCAACTCCAGACAGTATATTTTACTATCCTATCGCTCGATTCAACGATATCAATGATGTTTTTATATATTTTGTGAACATCTTATTCATCTGCATTATGACTAGTAGGCCAAGACGTGCTGGTGGCCAATATCTGGACTCAATGCTGTTTTAAGAGTGCATTCAATGTACCATTGTTTCACAACTCTGTGTAAAACGCGAGTGTTCCCAGGGCTGTCAACATCGTCCACGGGTGTAAAGTTACTTTGTTGTGGCTCTGACCATTCAGAGAAGCGATAGTTTTAGCCAGGGATAGACCTACAGCCCCTACAGTATTTCTGGTGTTCATCTGGAGTGTTAAAGCCACGTGTTTCCGTTGGCTCGTGTGTCTGTGTGAGCGCGCTACCTCTTCTTCTCCGTTATTTAAAGTGACAGTACATCCTTTATTACACCGTTGCGTTTCGTTTCCTGTTTTAATTTAAATGTTACTTTTTTATTTGTTCTTTTTTTGGAGATGTGATGGGTAACGTCGATGTCCTTTGTCTCTCAAGGGTGTCCCAAGTGTTTAGTCCGATCTGTTTGTATCTCGACAAAAAGGAAGAAAAAAAAAAAGATCATGAAAAACAACACACGGTTAGGATAAAGCAAAAAAAAGAAAAGAAAAAAAATACGACTTCTGAATTGCTGTTTTTAATTGACCTGCCGCATGTTCCCCCCGCACATGCTTTAAAACACTGATTACATCATGCATTGTTTGTTTGTGTATGTTTTCTCTTTGTTGGGTTTGTCTCCTCCTTTCTGTCCTTCCTTCAGAAGAAGCTCGTCCTCCGTTGGTTGTACCGCTGCAGATCTGGTCCGGTCTGTGTTTAGTAGGCCTATGCATTGTCCGTGTGGATGTCAATGTAGGATAGATCCGCTTTCCCTTCAAGGCGAAGAAGACGGGGACGAAAAAAAAAATAGAATATTAACAATGATTTCAGGAAAAAACTGCTTTTTTTTCTTTCTTGTTCTTGGTGTTTCTTGTCATGTCTCGTTTCTCCCTCTCCTATGTTAGTTAGTATGTTTTCTTTTCTGTTGGGATTTTGTATGTTCAGGGTGACTTGTTCGTCATTCATTCATCCCGGTGTGCAGTAGTCCTATCTGATATGATCCACCATTTCATGAAACAACAAGCGGGAGTTCTATCGATTTTCCATTTTCCAATCCGTTATGTCCTATAGATTCAACCATTATCAGTGGGTTGCAGTATTTTTTTCTCATTGTAGCCAACTTTCTTGTACAGTTTTATGCAAATTTCACATGGATGTTTATGACTTTATCTGCTGCCACAATAAAACTTAGAAATTCTGTAGATAGAAATTACTGTGCAATGGAAAATAAAAGTGGAAAATGTGCTGTTTTGTGAATAGTTTTATTCATCCCCATGTTGATGTAGTTTACTGCTTACAGACAGTACATATGATCATACAATAACGGGTCCTACTCATTTTTTATCACTACCATCATAAGAAATATCCTTGTTCAACACACAAATCTATCTTCACCTTGTTCACACACAAATTCATACCAGGCTAAAATTAGGTATCCCTAAAATAGAAGTCTACATTGAAACCAAGCAACATCTGAGATGTGCATGCATAGTGTCTTAAATGCAGAATATGGCCATCAACACTTTTGATGATCCCAAGTCTTGACTGCTCCCTCAACATAATACAACATATTGGTGTCTTTGGATATGTGCTTCCCAAAATGGTGTTTTTTTATAACCATACAGCATACATGATCAAAGCATTATAAATTAGGTACTTAGTTGATCTATTGATCTTACCTTCCTGAAACTGGATGTGAATTCAGAAGGATTGTTGCAATAAACTATACCTCACTCTTCACCTGAAATCAGGGGGAAATCCTCTGATACGTGTTGGGTGTTTGGGATTTTTTTTAATAGTATTGTATACAGCGTTTCAATAGTATGTCTTTTAAAGAAAAGTTTGGATGATGCTTACAAAACCTCAGCTTCAGGCGTCACTCAGCACGTATAGTGTCATTTGACCAGCTGGACAGTAGGTGGCAGCAAATACACATGCTTGGATTTCAAACTACCGCGAGATGAGATGGGTGAGGACGATGAAACATACGTTTACACAAATTTGTGACAAAAACCATGGTGAAAACAAGTAGCCCAATATATAGATAATCTCGTAACCCATACGTATTTGTTTTTGTTGTTCTGGGGGTTTGTTTGTGTAAAAAAAGACAACTATTTGCCCCGAAAACAATACCTGGACGTGTTGCGACCCCACAGCCTACCACCGCGTGTGGTGTGTACGACAAGCCGGGCCAGGCAACAACAACCTAACCTACTCAAAGGTTGGAAGCTTATTTCCCAGTTGTATTTCCATATTGTGTTTCTTCACGACAATGTGGCTCTTCGAGACCTACATTTGAACAATGTGAACTAGTATGTCTGTAAGGTCGACATGAAGCAGGCAGGCGGCAGGCCTACCATGTCTAAGAAGGTTGGTGTCTGGACAGGTTATTTTTCGCATGTCTTCACTATGTCTTGACTATGTTAAGATTTGAATTCAACGTTTGCACCATAGTTGTAATTCACCCCAAAATAAATAATTGGTAGGCTATGTGTTTTCAGGAGGAAGTCTTCACAACAGCGGGGCGCTTTCAGAATCCCCTTCTCAGAAACACAAATGATCCAAAGGCAGAGGACGTGACAGTAAGTGACTTGCACCGCTTACACAGATTTCAGCTAGTATACAGCCCCTCTATGATAAAGAAAAAGGCATAAATTATTACAATCAGGACTTGATCACTTGCAGAGCACCTGAACTAATGGAGTGACTTCTAGCTAGTGGTGGCTCGTTCAACGAACGACTCTTTAAAACGAACGAACCGACCTGATTCGCCGCTCTCGCTCGTCGTCGTTCGTCTCGTTCGTTCTCCGAGACTTGACTCCCAGCTCCACCCACTAGTCGCTGACTCGCGAGTCGCTGTTCGTTCACTGACTGTGTTTAGAGGTGAAGACTCGAGGACTTAGAAGTCACGAGAGTCAGCCGGGCAACAACATCCCGATTCCGAACATGAAGCAGTCCTCAGCTAAAAGAAACTTAGTTGATGTTGTGTTGATTGATGACCGTTTGCACCATTGCACGATCACGATTCGTTTAAGAATGAGAATGAGGGAGGAGCTGAGTCTGACCGACTCGGCTGAGAATGCATTCGCGAATCGTTTGAACGAGAACGAGGGAGGAGCCGAGTCTGACCGACTCAGTGACTGAGAATCATGATTCACCGCTACCGGAAATGCGAACGAACAAACGAACGAATGAACGACTCTTCTTGGCGAACTGACCGACGCAAACTGATTCATTCAAACAAATCATGAAATCCACCACTACTTCTAGCGAGAAGGTAACGGCTGCAGCCTGCGGAGCTACTGTGCGTTCACACCAAAATAGACAATTTTCGCCTGTTCGCGCGAAGCTGCGTATGTTGTCGCGCGAATCAGCGAAATCTGTCGCTGTGCTTAATGTGTGCACTGAAACGTGTCGCGGGGCGAATTTTTCGCGGAGCGTTTTGCCTGCCAACGGTCATTTATGCCAATTCATTCTCATCAACCATGGCCGAGATGTGTGTCTGTACCTGTTGTGGAAGAGGGAGAGACGTCGGAATGCCCGTCGTTTATGGGTTAATAATATAATCCGGAGGTGCACACCGCTTTGTGCTGTGATATTATATATATCGTATATATTATATGATATAGATATTTATATATTATATATAGATATAGAGCTCCGGGAGTCGCAAACAGCAACAATCACTTTCTCCTCCAAGCTGCGGTTCACTAAACGGTTGAACGGTGATTGGCTGTTTTACATTACTTCACCCAGGGAGTGAACGCTGATTGGCTGTTTTACGTTACTTCACCCACGTTACCCACAGGGAGTGAACGCTGATTGGCTGTTTCAACGCGAATGCCGCGAAGAAGTTGAAATATTTCAACTTCTGCGAAAGCTGTCGCTCATTCGCGCGACAAAATCCACGTGAACGATACGCGTCTCTACGTTCACTTTGCATTGAAACGTGTCGCGGGGCGAAGTGCGGTGTGAACACACAGCTAGACGTCAAGCCCCACCCAGAAAGGTCCAGCCCCGCCCACAATCATATTGTGCATACCTGTTCCGGTTGCGGTTGAGAAGAAGGAAGACTGAAAGTCCATCATGTCGGTCAGTAAGCCTCATTCACATGTAATGAGGAGTTAAATACGTTTTATTGTAGAGAATTGTTGTTAAGTTAAACTGTTAACGTTAGTGGTTAAAACATTAAACGTGCTTGTCTGTTAAAAGCAATTAAATTAGTCAACAATTTGTCTGCCTATTTCCCTTTTGTTGTTAATGTTACCCTACTCAACAGGTGCTTCTAGATAACTATGTTACACTTCAAGAAACGTTGGGTTATCGTTAATTAATGTTACTGTTAACCGAGCTGTAACGTCAAAGCTGTGTTCACACCAAACGCAAATTAAAATATGTCTGTTACTTAATTACAGGTATCTGTTGTGCTTGACTATGAACCAAGGGAGCACAATCACAGCTGACTTGCCCTGCATACTGGCTTGTTGGGTTTACTTGCTTCGTGTTTGGTGTGAACACACAGTAACAGTAACAAAGCAAACTCTGTTAAGAAGGATTAACGCTAATCGTGTTGATTTTATAAGCTGAATCGGCTGCCGTGGATTCCTATCCATTCCATATGATCGTTTTTTTAATGCTTAACTAGCACAATTGCTACATTAGCTTGGTACATTATGCTAGCCATTTACTTTATAGCTAACAAAAATGTTGTTGATAGAATTAACTTATTTTGTGCATGAATTTGCATCTAATGATCTTTGTCTTTTGATATAATTGTCTCAGCAGCACGCCACCCATTTAACAACAGCGGACCCAGATATCCCTTTGGAGGACACCTATTGCTGTCCATGTTGTTATTTCACTACGACTGAAAGACATGGAATACTGTATCACCAGAAAAAACATTTAAAGTTGGCAGTGCGTCATCAAGGTATGGTCTGAACAAACTGATGATTACATTATATTATTGAGAGAAAACATATATTGTCTCCTTTCCCCTCCTAATCAAACATGTGCTTCTGTTTGTGGATTGTGTGTGAGGTTGTCAGTAGCTCTGATTGTGATAATGTTGTCTCGCAGGTTATCTCATCTGCAAATGCTGCACATTTTCACTGCATAAATTGCCAGAGAACTATCGTACGTAGAAATCAGTTTCTCTCTCACCTGAAGTCATGCAATGAGACTAGGGCTGGGCGATAAAACGATAACGATATGTATTGCGATAGACACGTAATCAATATCAATAGAAAATGCGTTCAATAGAAGTTTTCGATAATTTTTTTCCTCGTTGGAAGTTAACGGAGCAAAGAGTCTAACTCTGCTTTGAACCAGAGGTTGCGAAGCAAGGTTGGTTGCATGAACAAAGGCACGCGTCCTCTGATACCTGTGGAGAGCAACGTATGGAGCGACACGCCAATGGCCAATCATGTAACAGTATCAAGTTTGGCTGCGCCATCTCGTCTCGCGCGTGTGTTTCATAACAGAAACAGCGCGATGTGAGAAACGAAAGATGAGTACCGCAACGAGTGAGAAAATTGTAAATAATATATATGAAGATAGTTCTCAGATCTCAGGCGCCACGGCCAGCATTGGTTCATGACAGTACTGGACATATCTCCATGTCCTATTTCCCCCTTTGATGGCATTATCATTATTCTGTTTAATGTAGGCATTTTTGTTATAACATGGATAGCAAGCATAACAACAAAATCGCTAATAGGCGCTAATTGCTAGATAGCAAACATGCTAACCAGCGATCTTTACAACATGGATGATGGTTCATGACAGTACTGGACATATTTCCATGTCCCAACAACAATGACATCCATATGTTCCATGTTCTAGGGACTCCAGGTTGAAGATAAGCTTTAATCCACCTACCAAGTAATGCAATAGTGATCTCATCTCTTATGTTTACATTTAACACTGCAAATGTTTTCAGAACACTTTTTTGTAGCACATGTTTTTGAGCACTTTATAATTGATAATTGTTAAGTTTTCATTGTGATGTTCATTTTCATTCAGACTTATGTTTATATTTATTTGAGTTTTCCATGGTTGTGTTGACATTCCTTTTCCCTGTCTGCCTACAATCAGGGGAAGGTTAAATTTAAAATAAAACTGTTTACGTTTATATTTTTCTCAATTATTTATCAATAATTATCGATATCGACCGATATGAAACACTTATATTGTGTTACAGTTTTCAGCCATATCGCCCAGCCCTAAATGAGACACCTGCACCTCGTCCTTCAGCTGCACCTCCACCTCTCGCCCTCACCGTGGCGTCAGCTGCACCTCCACCTCTTGCCCGAACAGTGTCTTCAGCTGCTCCTCCAAAGGCACCACCTTGTGTGCTGGGTCAAAAGCAGCGAACTGTTCAGTGTATCCATTGTGGACTGGCGAATGCACATAAATAGAAAGCACTCGGACAACAAGCGGGACGTCACAGCTCAATGTCATCTGAGCAGTGAGTGCATTGATCACGACCATGGGGTTTTTGTTGTATTAAAATCATTTACTGGACCCAGCACACCTATCCACGCCATAAAAAAGACATTCGGGAAGGATCAGCAAATTAGGTGCGAAATGGACCAGTGCAAGATAAATTGTAGAAGTTGTTGCAAAGACTGTAGTGTGTTGACCAAGTACTTGAAGACAAATTTATTCCTATTCCATGGGCATCCATAAGGCAGTAATGATGGTCTCATGCAGTAGTAAAATAAAAAGAATAAATATGGATATAAATAATTTAATAACTAATAATTGTAGCCGTTTAAAACTGACACAAGTAAACATTGCAATTACAAGTAATAAAACCCAAGAGACACAAAAATAGAACCTTACAGTGAGTATCTCTATGGGTAGAATACTGACCAGAGGACTTCTAGACACCAAGGGTTTCTTCAATGTGATAATCCATAGAAAATAAAGGGCCCTCTAACAAGGACTTTTTATTTACTGACAGGCTATGCAGGAAAGGGGAAAAGAGTGGAGCTGCGGGGCACCTACTCCGAGAACTTGCATGCTGGCTTCTGCTCTCACTTCTGCTAGCTCTGTGCAGGTGTTACACAATAAATGGGCCATGGGTTGGAGGGTGAACATTTATTTATGATTTTATTTGGTTGAAAAGTTTCCAGGATGCTGTGAATGTTAGTCCAAATAGGAGCTACAGAGGGGCAACTCCAAAATATATATGAAAATTTATTTATTGGTTTTTGTCTTCTCATGGAATTTGTTGACAGAATAGATGACTAGATTTATCCTTTCATGATTCCTTTCAATTGCAGATACTCCACAAACCTGGGATTGCATGCACACCATCGCCTGTGTGTTTAACCTGTTTGGGTGGACAGGTTAAACAGTGGACGGATGGTCAGTGGGGAAGTGTAGAGTATGTTGGAAAAGGCCTGATTGATTTGGGCGCGGCAGGACAGGGTGTCTCTGGAGGGGCTGGTTGTGTCCGCTCTCTGCTGGATGTGGTCTGCTGGGCAGTCCCCAGGCAGAGCCCATCCATCCCACCAGAGCCCATGGACCTGTTTCCCCTCTTATGTGAGGTGAGGAAGTGGGGACTACAGTAGGAAACCCCCACCTGCAGTCACTTGGTGGGAAAGACGCACGTTGTAACAAATCAAGGGGATACACCAAGAATAAAAACGGATTTGTGATGAACACGAAGAAGAAGCAGAACAGTAGCGACAATTAGTGTAAGGAATAAGGCATTTATTAGCATAGCGTTCCTGGATGTAAACAGCTTTTCAAAAAAACGACTAAACAGGACAACAGGACTGAACCACACACACACAACTAAAGACACACCATCGCCTGGGTGTTTAACCTGTTTGGGTTTTGTTCAATAAATGACTGTTCTTAAACCGTTCATGGTGTGTCTCCCACATTTGTCATGGCTGAAGAGCGAGGTTATAACGGCAGCTGAAGACTTTTTTTCTTACCCTAGGATAGTAAAAAAAATTCTCTTGTAGTCCCTGTTGTACTACAATGAAATATATTTTAATGGATAAGATACATTTTAGTATCTTTAATCAACTAAACTACCTACTAAATAGGTATTCCTCATGGTTTAGTTTAGGCTGAGTTGAAGTTCTCTCCCCAGGACTTCCACTTGAAGATGAAAAGGGGTCATTATAGGAATAGGGAGAGTATTCACATGAACACAGGGGAGACAGTGAGTGTTATAATTATTCATGTGTCCTTAATTTCCATAACTACCTACCTCATTTAGAAACATACAGATTGTGGTAACATATATTGCATATGTTAATATAGCCTACATTGGCTTTAGGTTAACATTTGTTAACCATATATTCACAGTATAAACTACAACTTCTTGATGGAGATTCACCTGAAAGATATTCTTTTGAAGTGCACCATTGGGATATTTCTGAATAGCAAAAATCATATTATACAACAAATGGGCTACTGCTATAAAGTCCTATACTGCTATAAAGGCCTAGTGTTTATTGATTTTCCTTATTGACTACAATTGCCTAATACACAAATGATAGATAATGCAGGCCTTTAAATGCTGTGGGAAATATGTTCCAAAAAGTTAAATTCAACTCGCCCAATGTTGCCAATTCATACCAAGAAGATGCAAAATGATCCAAGTAGAGGCAAATAATGATGTAGGCCTATGTATATTACAAAATATAAACGCATTTGTCTTTTTTTTGGCTGATCTAATTATAGATTTTTCAAATCTATAATTAGATCAAGTCTAACGGATCGATGCACTTTTCATTTTGGTGTGTACCGAATATATATATACTGTGTGTATATATATATATATATATATATATATTTTTTTTTTTTAACCGAGGTACTTACCGAATCGTGACTTTTGTGTATTGTTACACCCCTACTTGACATACTTGACAAAGACATCATTTTGGAATAGTACATTTTGGAATTGGGACGATATTCAGTTAGTTGTAATCTGCTACATCATCGCAAAATGCTACCAAATCTTAAATCTTGCTACTAGTCCACACTGCACCTCAAAATATGTTGCATTGTATAAAAATGTGCCCATCCCAGTCAGTAACCTTCAGAATGAAAACTGAGTCTGGTCCTCTCCAACTGGCTGTGCAACAGTGTGATGTGAGCTAGCACTCTGCTGGCAGGGTGGTGTGAGTGGGAGGGTTTTGGGAGCGTCGACAGAACGATTCTTGTAAACAAAAAGAGAGGCATTGGCTGCTCAGCATATTTTGTTTGTACAAAATATAAATTATAGGATGTGATTTTATTGATAACATTATTGATATCGATCAGCATTGACTACAGATAATTATGTCCGAGTTATTTTGAGCAGGGAGCTAGTTAAAATGTCACATATTGCAACTCTAACAATGACATGAAGACTTAAAGGGGTAGTTCAGGATTTTGGACATCGGGTCACTGGCTCACACTGGTGAGCCAGTGTGTTATTTATCATTGGAGACCGTTTTCAACACTTTTCATTCAGTCCTTCTAGTTGCAGAAATCGCTGGTGCTAGGCTAGTGCAACTCGAGGGGAACTGCTAGCCTGCCAATAAAAACAGTTTTACCCACTCCAAAGTACACCCGATGCAAACCAATTATAATGCCAGACTATCGATGTAAATGTCTGTGTTGATAGAATAATATTAGAAATAAAACTATCCTTGTATCGCAATGATCACATTACATTTTGGGGGACTACTTTCTCAGCAGCGGTGGAATTTCACTTTGCTCCAGTGTAGCAACCAATTCACTACAGCAGAAGGTAAACAGAGAAGCGCACTCCAGGTAATATCAGTCCGCCGCTGCCGTAGCTTGCTTCCAACTACAGGGATTATAAACTAAATGCAATGCGATGCAAGGGTAAATTTATTTCTAACACTATTCTATCAACACAGACAACACAGATTTACATCGATAGTCGGGCATTATAATTGGTTTGCCTCGGGAGTGGGTAAAACTGTTTTTATTGGCAGGCTAGCAGTTCCCCTCGACTTGCACTAGCCTAGCACCAGCGATTTCTGCAACTAGAAGGACTGAATGAAAAGTGTTGAAAATGGTCTCCAACGATAATTAACACACTGGCTCACTTGGAAATGAGACCCGATGTCCAAAATCCTGAACTACCCCTTTAAGGCTTAACATGTCTTACAGTACTTGGCTGGAATATGGTTCTTAAGATCACATGAGGCTAGACTCTTGAGGCTAGACGCTAGAGCTACCTTGTGCTGAGATTTCATTGTGTGTCTGAATAGTTTTGATTGGTGGAATGAGAAGAGTAAGTGCATGAGACTTCCTGACTGAACCTTTTTTTGGAGCCTCAGAGATGGTGTTTCTGGGACCGCCCCCTGAGCCCGCAGTTGGTTCCAGATCAGCCGGCGTATAACAAGGAACCCGTGCTCACGCTGTGTAGAGTTAGACATGTTTTCATGCTGGCGGCAGCGAGTCAGGCTGTGTGTGTGTGTGTGTGTGTGTGTGTGTGTGTGTGTGTGTGTGTGTGTGTGTGTGTGTGTGTGTGTGTGTGTGTGTGTGTGTGTGTGTGTGTGTGTGTGTGTGTTTAATTGTGTGTGTGTGTGTAAAAAAACAACCTGATGTTGACTTCGATTTAAGGGTAGCCGAGTCTCTGGGGGAGAGAGGAGACATTTGTCGATTGGAAACTGACTGGTAACAAAGGCACAATCTGTGCCAAATACTTCTATCGCACACACACACGCACGCTTGGCATGCACGCACACACCCACACACCTACACACACACACACACACACACACACACAGGCACACGCTTAGCCCAAACAGGAGCTGGGACGCTCAGCAAGACGTGTCACGTTGGTGTGATTGGTTGCCTTGGCGACAGGTAACATGAATGACCCGAGCGATGTGTTCACAGTGGGAAATCATGTGACAGTGGCAAGAAGCAGGAACCACCAAGTATCTGTCTGTCTGTCTGTCTACCTAGCTATCTGTCTATTTGTTTGTCTGTGTGTCCATATATCGGTCTGTCCATCTTACCAGCTATATGTCTGTCTGTCTGTCCGCCTTTCTGCCTTTCTTCCCTTCAGTGTTCCGAGAGGGCATTCGCTCTCACATGGGCACACTAAATCTCACTGAAACAATAATGTCCTATAACATCTCAATTACCAATTACCACCCCTCTATCCATGCGCTGTCACACACCCACATATCTGCAGCTCTGTAGCAATCACGCAACAGCGAGAGGAACGGAGTGCTTCCGTCTTACAACCACTTGCATCACGAGACTAACGTTAAATTTTCTCCAAGAGAAATTATTGCTGCAGTTAAATAGGCCGATGCACAGTGCAATTAACGGACATAAAGGCCAAATAAGGCCTCTGCTGGGAGTACAACATCTACTCACACTGTCTGGAGAATATGGCAGGTGATGATCTTCAGCCTCTTCCAGGATCAGGAAGGTTCCACAGCAGATGGGGAACCTTCCTTCCATCCTTCCTTCCTTCCTCCATTCGTCCTTCAAGACTGACACATCTTGCCTTCACGATTAAACACATAATCTGGGCACAGACTACAACTATCCGTTATGCTTCTATGCTTGTATAAATAGACTGATGATGGGTTCTCCAGCAGTCACCGGCAACCATGCTTTTAATGTGAAGGCCTTGATTATTTTGGACATTGTGCTGTTCAGGAGATTGAGAGTGGCTCCTCAATCTTGTTGCAACCAATCAACATGCCATCAAACACACTGGCTGTGTCAAACCTTCAGGCAAACATATGTTGTGCTAAAGATGATCGAACGATCATCTGTGCCAAATACTTTGTTCTTACACACACACAAACACGCACGCGCGGGCACTTAGCAATATCACTTGTACGTATATCACTATCAGTTTCTAACTCCCTGCACCCTCGTTTTTTTTTATATTTTTGGTGTGTGTGACATTTTCAGAACTAGACAGCTTCAACGATATCACGTTTGCAATGGAAACATTCCATAATCGCATTGTTTGAGGCGTGTGACAGCAAAGATGATCAATTTTCCAGGTACAATTTCCAACTCGTCAGGCCTCTAATTTCAACCTCCACTGATTTACATTTGTTTCAATTTGTGGTTGTGGAATACCACCGCAGTAATAAACACAATTAAGTTGTCCATGTGTGTGATTACCTCCATTAGGCACTGAAATGGCGTTTTTAATTATTCGGCGTCTGTGAACTGTGACTGATTTGCAAAGAAAGACCAATGACAGAGATAACCCACCCTCCTGTCCTCCTCCATTACATCACTAATAAATATCCTTACCTTTTTACATTCACCACTTGAATTGTTGCAACATGCATTTGATATATTTATTGATCAATGGAGATGCTCTTTCCTTTTATGGTTAATGCAGGTCATGAAGGAAATGTAGCAGAACATTTAATGCGATGCCTACAGTCTTTCAGCTAGGAATCCATAATCAAGTAATTTCTTTCCAAATTAGTTTTGCGTTGTTTGTGTGTTTGTGGATTTGGTTTGGGTTGTGTCGTAAATTAGTACTACAGGAAGTAGAGTGCCATCACTGCATTGATTCCAAGACAATTTCCTGGACGTCAGAAACAACAGAACTTCAGACCACAGTGAGCTTCTGCTTAAAGCTTCCTGTGAAAGGATTTTGATTTGTTGTGTTAGAGGGGAAGATTTGGAACATCTTCTTGTATAAAAAAAAAGTCTTGAGGTGGTGAGCTGTTTCTATATGCACAGCAAGTGGTCCGGGCATGAAGTAGCAAATGCAACATTAAGGAAAGCTTTTAACCGTGCCGCAAGCAGACACCCACTCAACTGAACACTGCATCCATTAATTTATGTATCCATTCATTCATCAACCCATTCCTCCATTCATCAATCCGTTCATATATTCATCCATTCATCTGCCAGAGTTGTATGGTTACCCTGAAAACCACTTTCAGCAGCAGATCCAGGAGAAGGCGAAAAATAGATTCTCGTCTCTTTTCATTCATTCACGTTCTACAATCTTCCACGGTTCAGATTTTAATATCCACTTTCATGTAACCATGATTTGATGTAGGCTCAGGCTGATTGGACAGAGAGCTAGCCCTCCGGAGCTCAGGCTTTGACTGGTCTCATCTTTCTATATTCTGAACTCTTCTACCTCTCCTCTCTTTTTTCTCTCTCTCTGAGTATCTCCGTAACTGCCAGTCAGGCCCTCAGGGTAGGCAGTGCCTTTTTGGTGTGTGTCTGGTCCAATCACAAATTTATAACTCATGTCCGACATTATGTGTATATGATAATGCCAGATGATCCCTTCCAGGGGCGGTTCAGAGTCAAGCGCACACGAGGAAATGCATATTTTTTAATTAGGGTCTATTTTCAATTGTATTTGTTTTGGTACAAGCAAATACAATAGAGTCTTTCATGTGTGTCATTCATGTCGCTTTAATGTGGGTGTGCTGCATTTGGTTACCTGCTTGGTTATTAGGGGTGGGAATAATAATCGATTCTTCGATGCATTGCGATTCTCTCTAGAATGAGTGTCTTGATGCAGATAAGTTAATAATCTGAATTTAATTTAAAAAGTATTTAATTGGTTCGCCTGCTGCAACATTCTGTTCGCCTGCTGCAGAGCACTACAGAAAACTCTCCTTTCTGCCTGCGGGTACTCTGCGCAGAGAACCGACTTTATCTAATATAAAATATTAGATAAAGTAGTTCATCTTTTCATTGTCTTTAATGATCATCACAAAAGTAGGAAGTGATTAGCAAACTCTGAGTAGCAAACTCAGATATATATTTTTCAGGTATATATTTTTTTGAAAATCATGCATGGAAATGTACATAAAAAAAATTGTTGCATCGATAATCATTTTAGAATCAAATTGTTGACCTCAGAATTGTAATCTAATCGAATCGTGAGGTGCCAAGAGATTCCCACCCCTATTGGCTTTGTAGCTAGCATTGGAAATACCCTCTTGAAGGAATAGGAGGAAATTGATGGACTGAAATATCTCAGATGCAATGGATTTCCTGGAACATAGTTTTCTGATGCTTGCTGCACACCTTGGTGTGCAGCTTCATAACATAATTAGGATTCAATTACAGATTTCTGTTGTCCATCACTTAAACTTCAAAGGAAGAGCCGATGAGATGCTGAAAAAATTTATGGGAGTGACTGTCTTGTGCCATAACATCCTCCCTCAACCTGACCCACATGGCAGGGTCTTCACTTTGAGAGCTCTGACTTCATGGACCAGCATGAGGTTCTCTGGCTTGGGGTTGGCGAGGGTAACCCAGGATAACTGCAGCAGACCCAATGAAGTACCAGGCCAACTGAATAATTATAACCACTAATACCATGAAGGATTATATTATCTATACTGCCGTTGTCATTGTTATTTTTGTTAAATTACTTCGCGTGTGCTAATCCCCAATTAATTTCAAGCGTTCATGAATAGCTGCAAATTCTGCTATCTTGAAAAACAAAATAAATTCCCTTAATATTTCCATTTTTGTTATGGACTGAGCAATGGTATCTGAGTAAAAAGGGAGTATTCTTGAGCTCTCTACCAATCCCTGCTGAAACATCTCAGACCCTTGTTGATGTTTCTCATGTCTCCCATAATCCAAAGTGCTGGGCCACGGGCCCCTGTGGGAGCAACATGTAATCTTATCTAGGCCACAGAGACTCCTCTTGTCCGAGATGCGGTTATCTTCAATTCTTGAGTACACAAAGACACGCACATGCACACACAGGCACACACACACACACACACACACACACCCAAACATACAGGCACACACACATACAGGCACACACACACATACAGGCACACACACACACACACACACACACCATAACATGCAAACGCACACTCACAGACCTGCTTAGTGTGCTGTGATCCTTATGTCTCAATGGGGATTTGTAGAATGGTTTAAGAGTCATAGATGAGCAGGAGGCAGCTAGATGTACCATTAACGGTGATTGAATCCTTGGACGTATTGAACGGTTTATTTTTTTATGGACTTTAATCCGTTCACAATGGGGTAGTACGTGGACAACTGGCTTTTCTTTGTTATGTCAGCCACCAAAGACACTGAAAGGAAATCAACATTTTCATTCAAAATATTTGGCTCAGATACAATATTCAGATTTTCACCTTTTTTTTTGGCATTGTTTGTCGATAAATAGATTATACACTATTTTTCTAGCTGTGTCTAAAATGATCAATGGCAACTCTACCAAAGGATATAAAGCTGTTATGAACACCTGCCTCTGTTCCTCAAAGGGTCCTTTTATCCAACTGCCACGAAGGCTCCGTGGACACAACAAGAGTGGGATCCTCTCATCTCCGGTATATTCCTGTCCAGGTCAGCGGCACGCTAAATCTGGAAGGAGATCACGGGCGGCTTTAGGCGGCCGTGCGGTCTCAGAGGTTTTGGGCGAAGGACGGCAATTAGAGCCGCTGCCGCTGCTTGTCTTTGGTGGGGTGGTGCGTAAACAGTGATCTGGAACCCAGCGTGGCGTTAAACACTCGTTGTGTTGTGGGCGATGCTCTGTGGTTTCTTTGTTTTGTAGTGAGGCCATTTTGTCTGCACCCTCAACCGAAAATAGCTTGTGTACCGCCGAGAAAAAGTTGCGTTGACGCTACAAAGTGTAACAGAAAAACATTTATTTGAACAATTCCAACATTTTTTGTCGTGAGTTCTTTCACCTTCTCAGGCTCCTGTGGTGAAGGATTATCTATTTTAAACTGCCTTGAGAGAAGAGTTATTTTCTGCCCCCCCCCCTGCTGAGCATAGTGAAGTCCTTTACTAATATGGTCATGAAGACTGAATTTTAGGGTTAGAATTTTGCCAGATATGGTCTACTCTCTCTCTTTCTCGGCCTCTCTCTCTGTCTCTCTCCCGGTCTCTGTCTTTGTCTCTGTCTCCTATCTCTAGCTCTCTCTCACTCTCTCCCACTCTCTATCTCCTCCCCCCTGCTCCTAATAGTACTATTGGAGATACTCTGTTGCAAATGCATTTCCACCCCCCCATTGACCCTGAGCAGCACATGATACAGGATATGACCTCATGACATTTTCCTTGTTGACATCCCACTGTGAGAGAAATGATGGTGGAGAATGAGCTTCCATAGAGAGAGAGAGAGAGAGACAGAGTAGGGCTGTTAGCCACCTGCTTCTGTCCACGGCAAACAATAACACACACACACACACACACATACTCACACACACACATACCCACACACATACCCACACAAACACACATACCCCCACACACACATACCCCCACACACATACCCTAGATGATCAGAGCAGACTACCGGCCCAGGATAGATACAACAGCCTGTCGTAAAAAAAGTGATTTCAGACAGTTGGACCCCCCTCCCCCTCTAATACTCTTTGCTATCTAGGTAAACAGCACACAGGGGCAAATTAACTAACACCTGGCCCCCCCCACCCCACCCAACACACACACACACACACACACACACCTCCAGCAAGCTGTACGCAGTTATAAAAAGTTAAATAGATAAATAAACACAGAGATTGAACAAACTCTGAACAAAGAGATTGAGTTATGCTATGTAAACACACACACACAGACACTGACACACGCCCACACCCACACACACACACACACACACACACACAGTTGTGTAGGCTGTGTAAACAGCCTGAAGAGTCTGCAGGAGGAAATGTATGACGGCGGAACTGAGCAAGCAGCCAGACTTAAGCTGCTGCACCACATCAAGTGTGCGTGTGCACTTCTCTGGGCCTGTGTGTGTGTGTGTGTGTGTGTGTGTGTGTGTGTGTGTGTGTGTGTGTGTGTGTGTGTGTGTGTGTGTGTGTGTGTGTGTGTGTGTGTGTGTGTGTGTGTGAGTGTACGTATGTCAGATATTTGTCCGCTGTCTGGATGTGAATTTTTCAACTCTGGAATTTATTTTGGAGTTTCTTTTCTTTTTTTTCCCCATCTCTTTGGTTTCCTAGGCAACCGCGTGACTAGGAGCGGGGCTTTGCACGGCAGGGCTGGTGAGTGACGAAACCTGAGCACTGCCACTGGGACGGAGTGCACAATGTGAGCGGGAGCATTAAATGTGGGTCACTCATAAGCCTTTATTAACTCCCCCAACCCCTGTCCCCCAAGTGAGGCAATTTAATTTGCATTTGCTTGACACGGCGCCACTTCATTTACAGCGGTAGGCAACCCCCTCAAGCCTGAAATATATGCAGCCGGCAGGGGAGGAGAGGAAGGTAAACACACACACACGCACAGGGAGATATCTACATGGAGGGACTAGTCGGTTTTGCATTGCGTCCCCCTGTTTCCCAGCTGGTGCTGCATTAGCTCGTTGTCGCACACTGTAGCACTGCAGCATTTGCATTGCATTGTCTGTGTGCTTTTTTTTGATTCACTTCGACACATCCTTTGGGAGCCTAGGGATCATGTGTTTCCATCTAGGGTCTCAGACACAACGTAACACGTCTGTTGTGATGGGCACCCTGCTGTGAGGGGACACGTCCCTGTTTAGAGGGAGACGGGCGAGGACCGAGGGGTGATGCCTCTTAATTTCGTTCATTGCTCATAATTTGGTGTCCCTTGGTTGTCATGGCGATCTGTTGCTCATGTTTTTCGCTCTGTTGTGGCCTCTGAAACGTCTTGATGTGGCGTGATTCCTCACCAAATCGTGGGCACAAATTAATTATGCCGCTGTTTGTGTGGGGGTATGTGTGTGTGTGTGTGGGTATGTGTGTGTCGGTGGGTATGTGTGTGTGTGTGTGTGTGTGTGTGTGTGTGTGTGTGTGTGTGTGTGTGTGATTGGGTATGTGTGTGTGTAGGTGTGTGTGTGGATGTGTGAAGGGGGTGCACAACCAAATGGGCCGTGTAGACTACACTTGTCTGTGTACACTGAGATGCACACACAGAAAAATCCCAAATGCATCAACACTTTGGGTAATGAATAAGCTATCTGTTACACTAAACTACTTCCCTGGGGCGATTGGTTATTGTGAAGGAGATGTGTGTGCATGTGTGTGTGTGTGTGTGTGTGTGTGTGTGTGTGTGTGTGTGTGTGTGTGTGTGTGTGTGTGTGTGTGTGTGTGTGTGTGTGAAGCCAACCTGAGCTCTTCACACAGTCATAAGTCCCCCCCCCCCTCCTCCCTAGAGACTGAGGAACAGGCAGGAGCCTGTGTGCTGAGCTCAGCACGATCTCACAGAGGAAATGCACCAAACTATGCTTTTCAAAGTGCTGCAATTCACTGAAACGAAGATGCCGTTAGATTCCCCAGCCCCATATCTAAAACATATATCCATAACACATCTGCCAGCTCAGAAACTCTTGCCTTCTGACGCTCAGTCCCAGAGACCTGGGGCATTTTCCAGATCCTAGACGATCTATATCCGAACTCCGAAACATACTATCAAAGTCGCCACCGTGACAGAATTCCCATTTATTCCCACCGTCAAACATACAGCTCCCCAAATGTTCTTAATCAAAGACACGGCCTTCGAAAATTCCCACAGCTTTTCTAACCACAGCTAGCTTTTTAATTTCTTGGCCTTCTATTGAAACATTATATTTTGAACGACAGAGAACTTAAGAGCAGTGTTTACACCGACGTTGAAGCTGGCGGTAGATTTGCCTCGAACTTTGACTCGTTTCGTTGTTTCCGATTGGCTGTGGCCAGCTTCTGTCCAGCTGTGGGAATACCCCCTGCTGTGTCTCTGGGTAGCTATACGAGCGATATGGAGAAGGGAAGGCGGAACCCCCTGTCGAGATCAACCAGAGTATCACATTCTGTTACATTATAATGGCGCTGGAAGCCAGCCCAAGCCGGGGTGACTATTGTAACTGAAGAAAGCAAGTTAGGTGCACAGTCGCCCCCCCCGTGAACCCAGCGCCGCTGAATGTATTTAAACAGAAAACATGTTAGACCCAGCTTACTACGGGTGTTCAGATAAACTCTGAGTCCATTAGTAAGTATAGAGCCCAAGCTTGGAAGTGAAAAGAAATATAAAAGAATATGTATGAACGTTATTATCACCATTGTGATAATGATCAGGTGGAACCATTTTCAGGCCCCAGCACCACGAATGCTTCAATACAAAATCTAAATCTAAACCACTCTACAAACACTCAATGTCTTTACGTTTCAATTGTTCTCATCAAGGGCCTTTTTCCTATTATTTATATCTTCTTATTTTAGTGTAACTAAAAGCACCTGTAGTTTGACTACATCTTCCTAGGAACCTGACCCATGAGGAACAAATGGGTTAATAAATTAGAACAAACGTACAATACCAGTGTGGGCTTCGGGATAAAAAACCATAGTGGATTTATTAAAGGGGATTTGCAATTCAGCCTTGTGTCATGTTGATAATAAGCTGGGTATTAGAAAATCGTCTCTAGATTTGCAGGGTGCACCACACACACACACACACGTGTGTGTGTGTGTGCATGTGTGTGTAATTTTTACTTTGGTAACTATTGACAACCAATCCTATCACGTGATTATAGAGCAACAGACTGTTCATAATAATACAATACTAGGGTGAAGAACATAGTACCAAAACAGCACCAGGTACGCCATCGCAACCAAGACAGAGGTTTTTTATCATGAATAAACCACTGGCAATCGTAGCAGAATTGCTTCCATTTAAACATTTACTTTCACTTTCCCTCTTCCAGGTCACTTGTTCTTGTACAGGTCCCTGTATCGCTCACCTTGTACCCTCTGAATAAATGTAAAAAGGGACAGAGTAAGAAAGTCTAAGTGGAAGGGGAACGCACAGCTACTCTGAAAGATTTAGAGGCAGTGAGGCCGTGACCGGGGTCACAAGCAGGGCAGCGTCTCAGGCAGTAATAGGTTGGAAAGGCTTTAAATTCTACTGCAAAACCTCTACTTCACTATTCAGGAAATTTGATTAATTGTATTTTTTTGGCTTCCATTTTTTTTGTGCTTTGAGTATGTGTGTGTGTGTGTGCGTACAATGAGGTGTGTGTGTGTGTGTGTGTGTGTGTGTGTGCGTATGTCTCTGCATGTGTGCGTGTGCTATCTAAGTCTGCGTCCGAGTTTAACAGCACATACTGTAGGTGTTCTTGGCTGTTCTTTCGTCACACACGCGCACTCACACACACTCACAGTCACACGTCCACATTTCAGATGTGAGCGAGCTCGACAAACCCCTGTTCTACCCTTGCTAACATGACAAGGTGTCTCAGGGGCTGGAGGGTGGGGTGGGGAGGGGAGGGGGGCTGAAAGAG
This sequence comes from Micromesistius poutassou, assembly GCF_964030765.1. Taxonomy (NCBI): domain Eukaryota; kingdom Metazoa; phylum Chordata; class Actinopteri; order Gadiformes; family Gadidae; genus Micromesistius; species Micromesistius poutassou. Next base: position 9,166,735 of record NC_140289.1, read on the forward strand.
CAGGTCTGGCTCTGTTGGTTCAGCTGGTTACTTCCTTTATGAGTGAAATGTTGAACGTGTCTCCTGACCTTTTGCATTGAAATGCCTTCCTGTTATAACCAGCCGTAGAAGATAGAAGAAGATAGCTAGATTGAGAGATATGGATGGATATGGATAGATATATATACAGCTAGATAGGATGACAAAGATAAGGAAGGATTCTGATTGGATGGCTCATTTCATAATATTATATACAGTATATATAATGTACTATTACTACGTCATACATTTAGCGTCATAAGGTAGTACTGGTTGGTAGAGAATTATATGGTTGCATCTGTGTTAAAGGGATCGCAATGGACTGACAAAGTCACGCAAACATATAAAACGTGATTACTTTGGTGGATGTGGATTTGCAGTTTTTGTGTATAACCTCAATAAAAACGGGAGTTTAAAAAAAACATGCAGATCAGAATCACAGAGGTGCATTTCAGAGGGATAATTAAACAAAGACAATGACCAAAGAAACACTACAACTGAACTAAAAAGGTCTGTTTTAAGACTTTTTATTCAATATTTAACATAGACGTGTATGCGGTTCAGAGTGTGTGCTTTTTAGTGAGTCAAAACCAAGACTTTTCTGAGAGGCTCTCTCTGGAACAGTGCCAAGATGCTGCTGTTGTTTCTGTGTGTCTGTGTGTGTGTTTTTGTTGTGGCGTGCCAACATCTGCTATTGATCCTGGCTGACTTTATCGCACGTTTCAGCAACTCCCATTGGCCGATAATCCTGTTCGTTTGTCTGGCAGTGCTTGACACTGTTGCCGTCAGGCCCTTACAAGATCCTACCCGATTGTATTTCTCTAGCCGTAAAAACACCTAGAAAGAATAAAATACAAGAGGTAGGCTTATTTCTGGAACAAATTTGAATCAAAGTATTTTTTCATGTACTGTAGCTTCATTTAGATTTATTTACTTTTCATATTTTCAAACTAATGGTTATTCACTGTTTATCACTTTTTCACATGCTTGAGCTCGATTAGCTATAAACTATCAGATCAAAGCTTTGTAAGAAGACAGATGTATTTTACGTCAAAGGGTACATTTTGAATACCGGTGCATATCTTCCTTTGAGTCTCCATGTAATCAGATTAACATAAGCCTGATAAACACATACATTAAAAGTATAAAGTGTTAAGTATTCCATACATGTCTGATATTGTAGCCTATTAAAATTCAAAACATGAGTTAGAACCATGTGATTTGATTACTTGAAGCAGGATGATGTGCTTTTGCAGTCCCTCATTTCTCAAGCGTTATGGTACCAGTACGGAAAGACACATCCATGTACATAAAAACATGGCTGATGCATGCGGGTACAGACTCTAACCCAAACCCCACATGTTGTGTGACACAAAGTGGGGATGTCATGCCATGTAGCCATCTGCTGATCCGGCCCCCCCTGTGGCCAATGGAAGAGAACACGGTCAGTTAAACATGAACTGAAAAACACTGGATTGGTCTGGGGACATCCTTCGACATTGAATTGCAACAGTTTTCAGAGGAAACATGCTAGTGTGTTCTGTTTTTAGATCCACGTCTGTGGTTGATTTGATAATGTTCTCTTCTGGTTTGAGGCTGCCCGGGTCACATGATAAAGGAGAACATTTATATTTTTAACATTGATGCTCCTAATGGATAAATATTATCCATATTGATATTTCATTACATCAGCAGTATATCATTGCACAGGGTTTGGTGCTATCATCAAGATTATCTTAATAACTTCGAAGACCGAAATGTTGGTCTTTGTGGGTGACATTTAAGACATTTACATCCTACTTTTCAGCATACGTTGCAGCTTTTGCAGGTAAATGCATTCTTGGTATTCTAGACATTGCTACCATTCATATTGCAAAATCAGCATACATTTGGAATATACTATGCAGTCCTTTCATATATATGCTTGCCGACCATAGACAGTGGTCTTTGGTCTATTTATCTCACTCTCTCTTTATTCACACACATAAAGACATACGGAGACATACGTAACAAATACAAGTGTCTTTTGTCATCAATCCATACATATTTTGTAGAAGTTTGTTATAAATTGTCCCCTGATAATTAGCCTAGTTCTTAAGGCCTGTTGGATTCAAGTGCATAACCTTTGACCCTAGCCAACGACATTGGCCTTTTTTCCCTTTTTTAGTGTCTTGTCTAAAACCCTATTTGTATCTCTACATGAATATCAATAACAACCTCTATGTTGGACAGTGACCTGTCAATCCAAATAATGCAGTCGTGGTACTGCAGCGGACATGGCTCTAAACAGGACCACCAGCCCGGTGTCACTGTGATGGGTCAACCATGTGACCACCCTACTGCATGGGCTCAGATCACCTGCACCGGAACCAACATCCATCATGGATACCCGTGCAGCTCGAGAATCCCAGGACCCTTGCTAAAGGCAACAAGGCAGTGTCCTGGTTACAAAAGTGTGGCACTCCCCAAACCACCTTGCTGTAGGTCACAGTGGCTTACAATCGGCCACACAAGCATACCGCGAAGGGGATTTGTGTCTCGGCCATAACAGGCTTTCTGAGCGAGAGATTCACGCCATCGTCCGTGTTCTTCCACGCGTTCCTCTGTGGGTCTTATCCCATCGGATCTCAGCGCCCGGGAGTCCTCCGCACACAAACCCGGGTTCGGAATCCCAGTGTGCCCTTTCACTGCTGTCAGCACAAACATAAACCTGTGTTGTTTTGTTTTGGTCTTGCCGTGGATGCATTCTACCCATTTTACCCATTCTATGTTTCTGTATGGATTGAATCATGGATGAATAAACCAACGCACACACACACACACACACACACACACACACTCACACACACACACACACACACACACACACACACACACACACACACACACCCTCGCATGCACACATGTGCACACACCTAGGGAATTAGAGAGCACAATGGATCCAGGGGTTTGTTATTTGGTGGGAGCTGTTTCAGCCCGGCACAATGGCAGGGTATTGTGACTGGTTGTGATAGAGGAGGGCTGGAACATGGCCCCTGCAAGATAACACCGTGCCACGTATAATGCGCCCAGTCCTTCATGGCGGATTGGATTGACAAATGTTCCGGTGGAGGCGGCGGCTCTCATCACACCTAGTTAGACGGTGTACGTCAGAATGTAGACTCCAAAACGGGCGATTATTTCTCCTCGTCCTTGACATTTGTTCACTTGTTATCCAAAAGACAGGCCTGAGTCTTATTTACCCCCGGTAATCGCACTATTGATGCATTGCAGGGGTCCGCAGGAATAGTGCGTGGTTACCATGGTAACAGGTGTAGGGGAGTATTGGAGTGTTTACAGATTTGGTAGTCGTGTTTCGTCCAACATGCATAAGCGTTTTGATCATTTCAAGAGATGACTGGGTCTGATGAGGGACTGGCTCTGATCACAATCTAATAAGTAAATCATTTTTACGTTTGATGTGCCTTTTTTTTTCCATCAATGTTTACTGTATTGCACTGTGAAATCAGCTCAAATTGAGTGAATATTACCATTTCCCTCAATCGGATTCTGGCCCATAAAAATTCACAGTGGAACAGATTTATTTTCACTGCCTGTCATGGGTAATCTGCCCAAAAGCCCAACCATTAAACACGGTTTAGGATTAATCAGCTCTATAAACTCCCCGGGTGAATACTTCAAGGCAGATTGCTGACCTGATAGCAAACGGCACTAAAGCAGAGTGACAACTGCTAACTGTGACATTGGTGTCGGGACAAAATCTGCATCTGCGTCGTAATTGCACCATGAGTGGCTAAAAGCCCACATCCTCCATTAGATTCCAACAACACCTGCCTACTCAGGCTGTACACCCCCGCATCTGTAGCCACCACCGCAGCCTTACCCAAGAACCTTTACCCAACCACCACGCAGAGCGGCGCTGCTCCCTCGTGCTCAACCTGTCATATCGCCACGCCATCAGCAACTCTCACCACCACCCGCCACCCGGTAATCTGCTTCCCGCACTTAATTAGCCCATCGCAGAACCCCCCGTAGTCGGTCTCTAAGTGGCCAAAGCGGCGATCCGTCAACCAGCAGCCCTAAGTGGGGAGACATCCCCCACGAGAGACCCTCCCCCTCCCCACCTCCCCGTCCCCCAAACCCCATCTCCAGACCCGCTCCACACCGTGTCCTCTGTTATGGTGTCATCAGCACTTCCTCCTGTCATACGATTCCTGCTCCGACGGCAGGAACAGAACCAAACAATGATGGGGGTGGGCCTGCCGGAGGGGAGGGTGGGTGTGTGTGTGGGGGGAGGGGGGGGGGGGGGGGGGGGTCCATTGCGGGGAAGTCCATAGACTGCGCACTGCGTATTCATCCGTGGGACATGCATTACGTGTTGATAATGAAGACTCGCTATAAGAGGCTGTCACATGGTATCCTGTCCTTGATATCGCCTCGTCGGCGCTTTGCCATGCGCCAAGCGCTCCGCTTGATGGCGGAACCGCCGACGGCGCCAGGCTAAAGATCGCCCGTTGAAGAGCTTTGATTGGCTGAACGTTGCTTGTGAATAGGTGTTGATCTGGCTCTGTAACCCAATGGGATTTCACTGATTTATGGTTGCCATCACATACATTATTAATAATACAATCATAATGATAAGATATGCATTGTGATGGACACTTCTATCTATATTATCCAACCCTACGGTGAGTGCTAACATATGTTAGCATGGGTGACCCCATGCGGGAATCTAACCCATGGCAGTGTTAACACCAACCTCCACCAATAGAGCATCATAGAACCACAACATTTCGTCCTTATTTCCTATCCATCCATAAACGGATGTTGTGCATTCTACTTGCACACAACTATTTCTGTTTTTCTCTGTTCCTGAAAACCCCCTCGTGTCTCATATGCGAGTATCTGTAGAAGTCTGTAGGAGTTTGAAATGTCCATGGGGTCGGACAGGGCTGCCACAATGGCTCACCAACTCAAATGTGGATGGCAGAGCAGCAGGGGGGCTGAGCGTGACAAGCTTAAGGTGTGTTTGAAGGCTCGGGCGGAGGGAGGGAGGTGTGCTGGGGGGCGGTGGCGCTGCTCTGTTGACAGATCTCTTTTGAGTATAAACCACAAGTCACGTCTTTGCTCCCCTGGTGAATCACGACACTCTGAGCGGGCCGTCTTGTGTTCATCCTGCCAATAAAAGACTTAGCCCTCGCTGACATGGGGGGAAATACTTGTGACAGCTCTTCTAGGATCAGGCTGACCCCTCTGCACGGTTACCAGAAAACCCTCCTGTGCCATGGGTGCTGTAGTTCTGTTAGACTGTAGCTCTTTAATTTCGATACAGCTTGAGGGTCAGCTGTGAGATTGTGATTGTTTTGGGAGGATCTGACACCAGTTATCCCCATTTAAGCAGGGATTGGATGATATTTGATCCTACTATTTGACAGTATTAATAGAAACGTCACACTTTGCTCAGGAACATACAGAAATATCAACAGACAGGAATACACACTTCTACTGTGGTTTTACATACTTCAAAAGAGTGTAGTCTTTTGAAGTATGTAAAACAGAGATATTGGATACATTTTGCAGCATTTGCACGATTAATCTCTTTGGTTATGGCCTCTGTACCAAATTAAGAGCACATTTACCTCCTATGGCTAATGTGTTTTGCTTAATGTGGCCCTAAGTACACACATGCACTCAGACGCACACGCACACACACGCGCGGATACAAACACACATGAATGCACACAAAAACACCGTCCGGTCATTACCACAGATGTTGCTGGAGAAGCCTCTGATCATTTTACCGTTCACACTCATGTGGAGCGGATCATTGAACGAGCAATTTCCTCGCTCTGATGGCTGCCTCCGCTCTCACGCCACACAGCCCGGGATTAAACTATCTAATCAATTAGCTAGCTAGCAGCCACGCCTGCTAATTGCTGCCGCCGCGCCCAATACAGTGGCTCCATCTAAAATGAGGCGGCATGACTGTGATCGTCAATTATAAAACCGCGGTGGTGTCAGCGAGCGTGAAATAGCCACAGACGGATGGCACATCATCATCATCATCGTCATTTTTTAAGGAATTGGAAAGGAGGCTTTCGTCAGTGGCATAATGTGTGTGTGTGTGTGTGTGGGTTTGTCGGTGTGGGTGTGTGTGCTGGTGGGTTATTCAGCAGTTAATAGGGTACATCTCTTTTTGCAAGTTGTTTGAACCTGTCATAATTTGTGCAGATGGATTCACAGCATGAGCCAGTGAGTGGTTTAATAATTGATTATTGATTAATTGGTAATTTGTGTGTGTGTGAGTCTACCTAATTGTAAGGTCATCCCTTCTTTTTTGTTGCCATAGTGTTTAAATTGTATTATTAGTATAATAAAGAATGCACATCCAGACATCGTACGGGGGCTGCAATAAAAAGTGTGCTTTCATTTACGATCATCCACAGCCTATTTAATAGTCAATCACACAAGCAGGACCTTGGCAGTTATTACGGACACCCAGACAATGATCATCCACATAATCGCTGTGGCAAAAACAATGTTCTCACCCACCAAGTGAGGCCGGGGGGGCAATTTACCTTGCAATAAACCACACTCAGGCCTTAGTGAGTTTGACAATAAATATGCTGCTTAGCATCTCTCTCCTGTGGTTAAAACCTCACGCTGTAGAACCATCAAAGTCAAAATAAATCACTGTAATTGGATTACAGGGCCAGGGAGCGTCTGCATTATGTAGTTGTTGTTTTTTCCTCTGCTTGCTCGACAGCTGCCAGGTAGCCAGAGGTAGCCGTTAGACTCTCTCCTCACTCTTTGTGGAAAGTAAACAACTTTTTTTTTTGGCAGCTGTAACAGTTGTTTTGTAGGCATTACATTCTTAGTACCAATAAGCTGTGTTCATTTGTAGTCATTCTCGGACACCATCGGCGATCGTCCAAGGACCATTTAGCTCTGGGGACAACAGGCAATATTTCCGTGGTCTGGTGTAGCCTGATAATGGATGAAGGATATCAAGGCCAAGCAGTCCTCTTCCATGCGCCGGGCATTGTTAACAGTGGAATCAGCAACTAGAGAAAGGATATCGTAGTTAATTTCGGCTTATGTCTGTAAACCGATGTCAAAGCTGTTATAAAACGTAATTGTTGTCAGACAATAAAGCCGATGGCTTCTGGGATTGTAGCTCTCCACGCAGACTGTACCTGCATGCAACTAAGGCCCGCTCAAACGCAATTCATCAATAGTACCACTACTCTGACTACAAACGGACACCAGAACACCTCCGATACCAAAATCTGGTTCCGTTGCTTACAGATTCTGCTTTCATCTGAAGATATCTGGTCCTAAAGATGAATTTATGGTTAGCTTGAGGAACTCACAACGGTTGGGCCTAACCCCAAAAGGCCTATGTAGAAAAGACACCCTCCACCCAGACAAAGGACACAGGGTGGTGATTTTGAAGCCGGTTTATTGTACGGCTATTTTCACCACGCTCTCCCACAGCCAATGGGTAATTTGCTGGAAATCTGCTGCAGTTTAAGTATGGACATAAGATAGTATTTCATTGTTGAAATCTCATTAAATAACACGTTTTTCACAAACATGCCAGCAAACATGCGATTGTAATCAATAACTGCTGATATCCATCAACTGATCTTGCCAAATAATATGGAACCCAGTTGAGTCTTGTCTGTTGTGGTTCATGTGTTAATTATTGATGATTGATACATACAGTACATTATGTAATGGGTAGGATTATAGGACCTAGCAGCAACCTCAGAAGAGGTGGCTGACCTTGGGTGTACATTATATAGGTGTATAGGTGTCGTGTATAGGTGTTGGATTTGACTGAAATCATGTTTGTAAGGTAGTGTACCTACATGTTTCTGACATCGAACTGTAGAAGAACTAAGAATAATCAAAAATAATTACATTTATGGATTTAAAACAGATTCTTCTTAAGTTTGGTGTTTTTCGGGGCAGTGTGCAACCTGTTAAACCACAGGTTACAGGCCGTTTTGAGAGTGGTGTTTCCTTTGGTTTATCTCACAACAACACAAGCTATTGCTAATACTACTCTTTCTCTCTGTATATTTGACCCACGGTCAATATTAACCCACCATCATTATTCCGCTCCTGCAGACTTGACAACCTCTTCAGGACTAGTATCTGCAGTGATACGCTGCCAGAAAGACCCTGCACTCAATGAAGATATATCAGGTATCAGATATGGCAAGTTTCTCTGCCTGTGGAAAGACTTGGGGTTTCCTGTGTAAGTCATTCTGCCAAAAATATTTCCCTAATCAAGATTTTTCCTACTGTCAGCTAATGGAGATGTTGCCAATATTTTGATTAGACAAATTGTTCACGACACAGGGGGGGGTATGTGCCACGTCAAATCAGATGGGCTGTTTATGTTCCGGTGTCATTATAGGGTCATTCTCGGACTCTTTGAGTTCACTATTCAGAGGCACATCCGCTACAACGCTTAAATTGATTAGTATTGAAACAAAACCCCAGCTTGGAATTCAGTTTGACTGATTGAATTTACAATAGACATAATAAAATACCACTATCACTGAAGTTAATATCTAAATTGGCAAATCGAGGTTACTCTTGGTATTTGATTTTATTAGCCCTTTGTGCTTCCAGCCTCATCAGTAATGGAATTTGACCAGCATTAGCATAGCCAGGATGATTCAATATAAGAGGTTACATGTGTGCCAAAACCAGCACACTTAATGCCCTGGTTGAATTGACCCAAAACAAAGCCTTATCCAGCGAGAGTATCCTGAATTTTAAAACCAAATCCAAAATTGTGCACCTAAACCTGACAATTCACAACTGCATACCTAATCGTAACCACATTTCTGGCAGAAAACCACCAAACCAGTGAATGACAGGCACAATTTTTAATTTGTTCAAGCTAAGCCCTTATTAAATTGTATGTTCCTCTTTTGTGGCAAAGAGCTAAAGAACAGGATGGAGTCTAAATCCCCCCTAATTCTCCTTTCTCTGAATAATTACTTTTTCTGCATCAAGATACAGTTCATGATGTACAACTGTTACTGCTTGTAACTTCCTATTCGTCATTAGGGATGCTGTCTAATCCACTCCATAAACCATAAAGGGAGATAATTTATTTAGCTGTGTGGATGATATTTTCCAAGGAACCCAACAAGAATTACAACTTAATATTGGTAGCCTTTTTTATTCGATGACTGGATTAGCATTTTGTTCAATGTTTCATTCCCTGCACCAACATACCACTTCTGTAAATCGGAATGGATTTGTGACAATTTTCTCGTAAAACTCTAAGAAAGCTCAGAGAAAACTCTAGAGAGAAATACTAGAATATCATTGTGTGTGCTCTGTGCAAACCGCCTCTGAGTAGAAGCCGCGTGATGCATGCATATAAGTAGATCTTCTCACTTCTCGAGTGCTGTGGTGTGAGAGGAGGTTGATCCGGAGAAACGCTCTCTAATATAACGTGGGTTTAACACATTGAGCGCTACATAGCGCCTGCACCCACCTGTTACAGTTATATAATAGCGGTAGTGTTAATGCTGCCTTTTCCACCCCCCCCCATACCGATTTAGCTGACTCTAGGTGTCAGCGCCAAGGGAAATGTGGTTGTTTGTCAATTGTTTAGGCAATACTTTAGTCCTCTGAAATAGTTCAGAATAACACATGGCTCACCTGTATTCAGACCTTCAGAAAAGTCCTACAGTGACCACAATGGAAATAAGCCTTCAGGCTTTATTGTGCCATCCCTGACTATTTATGTCTGACTATTTATGTTAGGAATCAATCAATCAATAAATCAAGTCCTTATGTGACCATGTTTTTAGTTATGTCTGTGAAATTTAGCTACATATAGATCACAACAATCTTTATCATAGATAATAAGAAGAATATATAGCATATATGCTTCTCTTTCTCTGTCTCTGTCTCCGTGCAATAATAAATTATGTTATGTCTATGTCAGTTTTTATCTTCCTCAATTCAAAAGATTCTATCTTTATTCGTTTATTTTTATTACTATCTTTATTAGATATGTACGATTCAGAGTTATCCTATGCAGCCGAGGCCGGGCAAGACAGAAAATCAAAGCACGAAACCCACAGGGAATGCTGGAGAAAAACAAGAGGAAAATCCTCAGCTCAACCTTCTGAATCCTTTTAATCACTTTCAGTAAACAAACTCGCTACAGTATTCATTCTCATCGGGGAAAACCCAACACTAGGCTAGAATGAATGTATGGACAGCAAAATCCGTTCACAGCACTTTTCTACCAGTAGGATAGAAAAAGGGTTTCAATACATGGTGGGGTCCCATGTAAGGGCACAGGAGATCGATAGTAACCCGATGCATGATCCGTAGAACCCATATTATTGAGGTGGTCTGTAAGGTCCCCACCAAGTCAGCACTTATCCTCCAGAGCAACGTATTTCACTGGATTAGGAGTTCAAGGGTACATAAAACACACCCAGAGAGAGAGAGAGGGAGGGTGGGAAAGAGGGAGAGGGAGAGAATAATGAAGATGGGGACGATAAGAGCAAGAAGGGCATCCTACGGGACAGTTTGAGAGTTTGAGAGGTTTGAGGGACGGGAGGGAAGGAGGTGAAAAGAGCAGATGAGAAGGAAAAAAGAAACGGGCTGTGATTGAGTGGGGAGGTCTTGTATAATATGTGTGTGTGTGCGTGCGTGTGCATGTGTTGACCCCCAGGGGGGGGAGGGGGGGGGGGGGGGGGGTTAAGGTGACAGGATTGGCTGTGAAGGGACAGCTGCCACATGTCTCCTTGAGGGCATATAGTTTGTCTGAACAAACCAATGACAATGGTCTGGTGCCCCCTGTTGAGGACGGCCCAAACTGGGGACACTTGAAGTAACTCAATGACCCCCTCTCCACTAAGAATACATGCTGCTGTGGTTCACAATGGTTCACTGTATCGTGATGGGCATGCAAATGCATGCTGCTTTAACAGTTGACAAGTGATGGGCCTTGAACGAAAAGGTAAAAGATTGAGAGGCAGTTGCTCTATGTTTTTAGAAGTATTTCGTGAGGATTATAATATCCTTCTATTTTAGTGGTTTTAGAGTTTTTATTTGCTGAATCTAATTTGATCCTCTGTACAGCAATACACTGGGAGGTGAATTTAAACTGGAACAAGCTGCATGCTATTATTAGCACACAGAATATAATGACGTACTGAAAAGCAAAAGCCTGAACAGCTTATTTTTATTGGCTTGAATAAACCCTGGCACCCAAATCCACATGCATATTAAAATAAACGTAATTCTCCCGTTATATGGCCTGTCAATAGCATGCAGTGTGAGGGACTGACTGCGATTTGTTCCTGTCGGCCCTGCATGTTTTAACTGCTGGAAGATTGTCCTCATCAAGCTCCCGTGGTGCATGTCAATATACAGGAACCTGTTTTTCATGCTACACACTGCTGTATTTTATATCAAACATCAAGGTTCGGGAAGGGTGATGTGCACTCACACCCCTGCATGTTAAGCAGAATCTGAATTTCAAACCTGGAAACGGAATTGTTAGCCGGCGAGCTAACCATTAAGGCTTGCCTTTTGAGTGAAACCTCCTATTCAAATACAGCCATGAAAGGCAGTGTTCCCAATTCACTCATTCTTTCTCTTCAAAGCATCTCCCACCATTTTTTTAAGCTCCTTTCATGTCTTGCTCACGATCAGCGTGTGCGGTGATGATTTGAAGTAACCTGATTCTGGCGCTGCTAGACTGCCATGCATTGAAGACACGCACACACACACACACACAAATGCACACACGCGTGCACGCACACACACACACACACAAATGCACACACGCGTGCACACACACACACGCACATGCACAAACGCACACGTGTAGACACACACACACACACACACACACACACACACACACACACACACCTGTTCATTATGCGGTGTCAGACCATCATTTTTTTGAAGGTCCTTTCATAATTCGGTCCGGAAATGGTTGCCATGGCAATACGGGCGCATGTGTGCATGTGAAGGACTAATTGAGGTGGAGGAGGGCGTAGAGGTCTCCAGCGACTGTAATGACAGTTGATTGGATGTAAGCGCTTATACATTCGCGTTGAGGTCTACCCACCGACACACAGACATGACTGAGGATCAAGCCCAGCCACCTTGGTCTCTATGAGCCCGGGTTCCTGGGGGACACATTTGTCTGGTTCCCATGTTAGATAAGATGGTAAAAGACTGACCGCTAAGACAATGGGAGCATGGGGGCATTTGAGTGTTTTTTACTACGAGATACTGGAAAAGGTCTGAGTTGGAGAATTGTACACTATGCTGTATAATCGTATGAATAATCATTTTTTACTACCCACGCAGGCATGCATGCGTACGCACACACACACACACACACACACAGACACACACACACACACACACACACACACACACACACACACACACACACACAATATCATATAACCACACCACTGTGATTTACCTTTATGTAAATTCGACATGAATCAACAAAACAGGAAATCCTGTGGTTTTCACAACAGAGACCTTTGATCCTTGCAGCTGTCAGTCTCTTGATGGGCGTACACCCCCGGCCCAGACACACACCCTCACAAACACCCTTGGTCCAGTCCCCGACATGACCCCCCTGTCCCCCCTCCCTCCCCGTCTCGTCCCAGGAGGTGTTAATTATGGTCCCATCTGGTCAACCTATCGGGGGGATACTGAGTCACACCTCTGTGTGTGTGTGTGTGTGTGTGTGTGTGTGTGTGTGTGTGTGTGTGTGTGTGTGTACGGGTGTGTGTGTACGGGTGTGAAATGTGTTGCAGTCCACTTCATATGTGCTATATGAAGTACTTCAGGGTTCAGCAGGTCAGTCTGTGAGAGACTCAGGAAGTTAGCCACCAGGAGACAGCCAATAAGGACAGATTTCACATTATTATTAATGTTTGGATTCTGTAGTTCACTGGCAACTGAAATATAAATTCATGCCTGTTTTATTCAGTTCTTGCAGCCGTTGACATCCAATGTGCAAATTTGATGTGGATTTTCTATCTACTTTTTTCTATCTACTGTGTTTCATTGGTAATGGTAGCAACGGATATGTGGCTGCAGTTATCTAATTGATCTCACCATTAGACACATCTGGAAATAATAACAATCCACATAATGGTTCCCCACCCACCAGCCCATAATGAGGACACACACCGGTTGGACTAACTGTATAAAGAAACTAACTGGTGGCCTGCATGTTGGCAAAGGTCATGGCACATTACCCCGCAATCGCTCTGCAAGTCCATGTGCATGACCAAGTACCCACACACACATGCACGGAACACACACACACACACACACACACACACACACACACACACACACACACACACACACACACACGAACACACACACACACACACACACACACACACACACAAACAAGAACACACACACACACACGAACACACACACACACACACACACACTGACACACACATGAACACACACACACACACACACACAAAGATAGAGTGAGATAGATAAACAGTAAAGAGAGTGAGAGAGAGAGAGACAGACGCCCAGAATTAGCGGCTGTTGCCCGAGGACACGGCAAATGCCAACCGCCGTTAAGGTCACACAAACAGGACAACGCACTGACGACATCATAGCTTTCGAGTGCTCTGTTTCTGTTAGCCTAGCATGAGCTAGCAACAATTATTACTCCCAGCCCACTCCTGGTCGCTCCCTCTGGCCATCGCCTAATAAGCCGCGCTCGCATATGGCTCCGACCTATTGTGCCGTAATTACATTGGCGTTCTCCTGTTCACTGGGTCTAAGTCCATTGACACAGCGACGACAGGAAGTCCTTTAATCTGAGGAGAGCTGTGGTGATGTCACTCCCAACAGCTCTTTTACCCGTCCTCTCCTCGCTGCAATTATCTCCGCCTCTGGCTTTTGTCTCCCCCGTCCCGTTTAACTCCTTCAATACATTTGGATCAGTCCTCGCGCTGTTGCCTTCGCTCTGTGTCTTTGTGGGAACAAATTAATGGATTGTACGTTTTAATTGCCGTAGAATTTGTGATGATTTTTTAGCCATTGTGGGCTCCCTATTATGTCTCTCTCTCGCTCTCGCACTCTCTCTCTCTGTCTCTGTCTCTCTTCCTTGTTATTTCGCCCCGTCTTTCTATATATCTCCCTCTCCCTCCATTCTCTCCATCTGCGTCTTTCTCTCCCCCAGTGCTCTTTCCCTCCTGCATTTTAGTTCTCCCTACTTTTCTATCTATTCTCTAAAGATGCTTGGTTGGTTTTTTTTCAATCAGAAAACTAACCCTTACCCTTGCGGACTGCTCCGCCGGCAGAGCAGCCGGAGGAGTCGGCATACGACCAAGAGGTCGGAACAATGGAGCGTCGGAGAAATGATATGGACCCGAAGTGAACTGACAGCTGTCTGCTGAAACATCGCTTTCTCGAATGAGTTTGTTGTTGCTGGTGACGTAAAGAGGTCAACCGGTGGCTCTATTACCACTAGTTGAAATGGGCACAGTGCCACCTATCGTACCGGGGCATGACACGCTTCGGCCAATGAATCGATTTACTCACTGCCATGTATACGCGGACAATTGCAGTTGTCCAATTGAGGAGCATAATCGAGCTATGGCTTTAATCGAATTACGCTGTGCATGTAAACGTACTGAGTGTGATGTAAATTAATCTAAGTGCCATTGACAGTGCTAGCTTCCGCTGTGATCCCAGGCCCCTTAGCCACACACGGTGGAGCGTTTAGATGTGATCAGGCGAGTTGTGAATCCCACACTGTCACTGAATGGAGAGCCGCATGGTTACTTGACTAAATTTCTGCTAAAAGCAATTATTAATTTTCCTCTGATAGGTAAGCCAAGATGGAAACACCGTTTCTACTTCTTGGGTTTTACACATCTTGGTAATATTTTGACAGATGGAAAATCGAGCAATTCCAAAACCACCCATCAAAATGCATACATGCATGCATAAATGTTGTAATGAATATTTGATATACATGATGAAATTTCACTATGCATAATTATTTTACCCATTCTGTGAGTGAATGTTCGCTCTGCAATCAATTTCCAAATGCCACCTCTGTATTTGAAATATCTATAAAGCCAATTCAATATTCTGGTAAAAATATATAAAGCAAATTCATTGTTCTGGTAAATATCTATAAAGCCAATTCAATGTTCTGGTAAATATCTATAAAGCCAATTCAATGTTCTGGTAAATATCTATACAGCCAATTCCATCTTCTGGCAAATATCTTTTACCCAATTCCATTTTCTGGGAATGCAGCTCCTGGTCTCTACTTCAGTATCTCTTGTTCACTGAGTGTAGTTCATCCTTCCCCCCCTGATTCCACCTTTTTCCATTTCTCTGTATTTGTCCCTTTTTATGGCACTTATATGGCATTTCCTTCAGGCTTGTTTTGTTTTTATGAGAGTTGTAGGTTCTCCGTAGTGGAATGATTTATCAGAATGGCTTGAGGCATTGCCTGTCTGCCTGACTTTGTCTTTATGTGAGGAATCAACCTTTCATGGCAGCTTGCAGGGCCCCTGTCATGATGTTTGCCTGCTGCTCAAGGAAAGAGATTTATTAGAGAGTTCCCCTTTTTCATTTTTTCTTTTTGGGAAAGCCACGTAAAAGATTCTCAAGGATTTCCACCATTTGAGAAAATAAATCGTTCAGCTCAGCTCAGCTGATCTCTGACACACGGAAAACAGTTGTGAGTTGTCTGGATGGGGCTTTAGTGCGTTGAGGTTTCTGCAGGATTTATTAAGGTGAGATTGTAGGTCAGGATTGGCACTCTCGTTCTCCACTTAAACGTCCTGTTAACATTGTTTAG
>NC_140289.1:9187638-9200138 GCF_964030765.1 Micromesistius poutassou
AGCCTCTTCCAAAAAACATAAAAAATAAATATATATTAAAAAAATAGCGCTAGGGGGAGGGAGTCTCCTTTCATGACAGACAAGGACTGCCGCAGTCCGCAGAATTTCAAAACCATAGCGTGTTGCCAAGGAAAGAGGCAAAAGAAAAGTGAAAATCAACGGAGCAATTAAAACAGTTTAATCCGAGACGGCCTGAATAGCGATGTTAGAAAATGAAAATAATTGTGCGCAAGAGCTTCACTTAATTATTTAAACCGATGCAAGACTGATCAGTATTAACTCCAAAAGGCAACCTTGAATATCTGGACACTCTCACAAGGCTATACTTTGGTCAAGCGTCAAGCAAAAATCTCTCTTTCCTCAGATCCTCCAGGTTGTTCATCATCGCTACCATGCAGCCTTCCCTCTGCTCAGGAGGAGCAGTAACAACAGGTGATAGTAAACAGCCAGGGCACGATGCCCCAGATACACAGGCTGCATATCATACGGGCCGGCAGTCGAAGTAACAATGCCCTTCATGGGGAGGTCAAAGGTCCCAGAATGCCGTCTGACCCAACCCGGGAACGGTTGCATTACAACTGGAGGTCAAATAGCTGTGTTGCATGTTATTGTCAGTCCTGGTTATCTACAGCAAGTAGTGTGTTCTGAGAAGAGGGAAACCCTTGTGTTGTTGCTTTTATAGGTTACATATGTTCAGTGGCTACATTGTCGGAGTGGTTTATAAATAATAGAATAATGTGTAACCCGTAAGATAAATGGATGTGATTAGATGTTTAAAAACCAGCCCCTGCATCTAGCTGATGGATGGCCAACTCTTCCATTCTCAGTATGCTACACACTGTAACCGGCGACTAATGCAGTAATCGAAATCCCCCAAACATCGGAAAATTGAACTATAGGATATGGATGCGGACCCTGAACACAAAAAACCTTTGCACACCATACTTCCATCGTTACCCTCCCCCCCCCGTATCGTGGCTCGCTCTCTGAATTACAATTTTTCCACACACACACACACACACACACACACACACACACACACACAAACCTATCTGTATATGAATCCCATTTCACCTTGCGACCCTGCCGTACTCCTAACCACATGTCGCCACCGATTGCTTCATAGTCATACAACAAAGATTATCACGGAAGAATGGTGTGTCGGCCCACTTATCGAACGCAGTGCTAGTCTGTCATAACCGCTGGGGCACCACCATATTGATTCTCTGCGGGCGGCGCTGCTGATCCATGCAGGCAGCGGCGTGGCATATATTAGAGGCATTTTAGCCAATTAGAGTGATGCATGTTTGGGGGAGTGGAGGGGTGGAGGGGAGGGGTGGGAGGGGTGAGAGAGTGATGCCCACGCGCAAGTCGGCGTCATGCTTCGAAAGAGGCGCACTCAGTCATTTCTCGTGGTAATTAGAGAAAAAACATTCTGTGTGTGTGTGTGTGTGTGTGTGTGTGTGTGTGTAGTAGGTCAGTGTGTTTGCTAACATGCCACACAAAATCACAGACACACACACACACAAAAAAGAACATTGCAAGCATAACCAATGGTAAACCCCTTTTTTTTTTCTCTCTCTCTCTTTTTTTAATTTCTCAGTGATTTATGAGATCGATTTAGCCCCGGTGCCGTGCGGTATTCATCTTCATCTCTGGGTTCACAGGCATCTTATTTGCAAGTCAAATGATGGACGGTTGCTATGACGTTATACATCATTAATGTGGGGGGCGGAGGGCAGGGGGGGCAGCCCAGCCAACAGGGGGCACTCTACAGCTGGCCTCTCTGTGTCGCTGAGAGGTGAGTAAGAATTACCACACGGTCTGCAGGGAGGTGCTTAAGTCAAGCATTGGAGCTTGACAGTCCTGTTTTAGAGAGGATGGAGCAGTTGGAGGGGGGGGGGGGTGTGGGTGTTTGTCTGTGTGTGTGTGTGTGTGTGTGTGTGTGTGTGTGTGTGTGTGTGTGTACTCTACACATTCCATTTCTTACTTTACTGCTCTTATGGACATTGTCATGGCCACTTGCATTCCCCCACAGGCAGATTAACAATAGGCGGCGTCTGCATCCCTCTGTGTGTTTCAGTGTGTCACACACACACACACACACACACACACACACACACACACACACACACACACACACACACACACACACACACCTGCAACATCAAATGTGTGTGGGTGTGTGGGTGCGTGCACGAACGCGTCAATGCAAATGTGAATGTGTGCAGGGAGATGCCATACTCGGGGGTCTGCAGGGAGAGGGGGACTTCAGAGGTGTCAAGCGTGGCGGGAGATCAGGTGTGTGTGCGTGTGCGTGTGTGTGCGTGTGCGTGTGTGTGTGTGTGTGTGTGTCGAAACCCCTCTCCACATTTTTGATCATAGTTTGCTTGTTTTTACTGTGAGGGTGGGAGGAGTAGAATGGATTGAGTGGGTGAAGTTTTCCTTTAAGGAGAGCCGCTGCCTCTTCTTGATAGGAGAAGAGGAATAGGCAGGATTGTCTGCTCACTGGAAAACAAGGCGGGGGGATTTAATTCCTCTTTCACAATTGATTCTGCCTTCAGGATTCATTTGTTTTGGAAAATGAATGATGTGTCAGCAAAGTCAGTGTGTTCATAAAAAATGCTTGCATGGAATTCAAGAATAAAGGGTAACAATAAATGTTCTTGTATATAAAAAAATACAAACATGTATTCAAAGAGAAATACATTCTCAAAGTAATGAAGGATAACACAACTCGTTTTGAAGAAACTTTATGTGAAATATCCAGCATGAAACAGGCCCCTCCTTGTCTTACCTCAGTCTACCTTGTGCTGTGCACTGGACAGTCTCTGCTTATTACTGCTTATTATTGGATTCAGCATCACAGCGAGGAAGAGATAGTGACACACAAACACACATGCACGCATGCCCGGCACACGCGCATGCACACACCCACCCATGCATGCCCGCTGACGCACACACACACACACACACACACACACACACACACACCCATGCATGCCTGCTGACACACACACACACACACACACACACACACACACACACACACGCCCAGTGGCAGGCTCCTGGGCGCCTCCGTTTGCTCCAAGTGAGAAATCAAATCAGAAGTCTGTCCCGGGGTCTAATGGAGTATCCGAGTCCCGCTTTATCTGTTTACAAGCGCGCCATCTGCCTCGCCCACGTGGCCCGCTACGACTCTGAACCCTCCTTCCTCCAGCGCCGTGTACCTGACACAGTGGGATCCGCTCCCCCTCCCGGGGGGGGGGGGGGAGGCCTGCCAGACTATCACATCCAGATCTGCTCTGACACGCTGACACCCAGGGTGGCTCGGGATCTCTTCAGGAAAAATAAGTAGTTGTTCCACTTTGTAGCAGTTAGGAATCGTCATGAATTGGACGTGAATTTCTTGGTCTAATTATGGCTTGATGGAAGGCAAGTTGAGGACTTCTTTACTGAGGGCATGTTTTTGCTTACCCTTAAACCCGGACTATCCATTGATTTGTTTTTTAAAGATTTATTTTTGCATTTTTATTATAGAGAGGAAAGTGTGGAAGACAGAGGGGAGGACATGCAGTAAATGACCCAGGCCGGATTCTATCCTGGGTCTCTGCGATTAGGACTGTGCCTATATGGTATGCGCCTTAGCCCAGTGCGCCACCGGGGCGCCCCCCATTGATTTGTTTTTACAGTCGGGATGTGACCCACAAGTAAAAATCAACAAAACAAAACATTACCTGAACAAATCATGTCATGTATTGGAAGTGTACGTCAAGGCAAGTTTATTTACCAAGATATTATTTAGATCCCTTTGAACACAATGCCATTCATATTGCTTTGCCTAGGCCGGGATAGTGAATGGTAGGTAGAAAGGTAGAAATGAACAAAAGCTCTGTGCTTTAAAACAGGCCCACTAAGTACCAAATGAGATGCAGGTGATCGCACCACACCAATTACCATCACATACACTAAATTACCGCTGTGTATTTCATTGGCCGTTACAAATATTCATGACACATAATATAAAAAGTACCGTAATAAAAGTTGCCCATCTGTGCTATTCTGCTCTCTGTCGTAATGTAGTATTCATGTTGTTTTTTTATTATCTCAATTGAGTTTCGCTCTAGTGCACTGTAGTGATTGTTAAAAAGATGAGGTTGTGTGTGTATGAGGATACACACACACACACACACACACACACACACACACACACACACACACACACACACACACACACACACACACACACACACACACACTTTCCTCCACATTCCAATACACACCTCATTTTCAGTCCTATTTAGGCCTTTACTTGGTGTGCTTTTTGGGTGTTGTTGTCCTTTTTTACACCAAATGGGGGGCATTTAATCATTAGATAATGAAGATGGAGCTGGTAGTCAATGAGCCTTAATCTGAGAGCAGAACACATACCATTACCGCCGCTGGCTTAGCAGGTGGCTGCAACGTTTAGCAGAACGCAGCTAGACTCAGCGTTTTTAGAACATGCTAGAAGCACTCATTTCTGTTGAGAAGAGGCCGTTTTTGCATGTCTATGTCTTTGTCCATAGTATATTGAGGGGAGATTATGCTAAACCTGTTTTCGATGTGCTCGTGTGTTTAATGCGTTGGGGTTTCAACAGTTTGTAGCTCTTTTCATGCTATTTTAGCAGCGTCTTACTGAACCGTCCCTTGTCATTGTCCAGGCTAAATGTGACGTTGCTAAACGTGACGTGACTATGTGTTGTGCTCATGTTCTCTCATGTTCCCACCCCCACAATGCTCCTTTTCATTCATTTTTTTTCATATTCATAACGTGGTATGCTGAGAGTCCGTCTTTCGCTTACCTTTTGTATGCATACTGCGAGTTGGAAGCCCCAGAAACTTAATGTAGTTCGCTGATAAGAACTGAATTGATATTTCCCGTTCCCCGCCCCGCACTCACGCACGGCAACAGCAGAAGGAGATATGCAGCCGAGCACGAGGGAAAGAACCTGAATTAAAAGATAAGAAATGAAGTCGGAAAGTAATGTTTATCTCATTTCAGAGAACATTCACGAAAAGTAAAAATACCATCACAGAGATAGGAAGGGAACATCTGCAGATGAGGTTATAGGCACAGAATTCAAATCATAATACAAACTAAAGATGCCCGACACAACAAGGTGAAATGATGAATCAAATTGGAGTGACTTCCCTGAAAGGTGCCAATAGGCTAGTCTAGCCATAAACAACAGCCTCAATCAACACCATGCAGACTCCAATTCAGACTGAATAAGGCTCGCTCTCTCACACATTTTGGAGGAAACGCTTGAAGATGAGAGCCAGTTGGCTCTGCTGCCGGCCTCAAGTGGAAATCTGACATCTGCGCTGGTGCATGTGCCTGCGTGTTTGTGTTTGTGCGTGTTCGTGCGCCTGTGTGTGTGTACACAACACATACGCACATACAAAGAATGTTTTCCTGCGTGCTGCCGATGCAACCCTCATGACCCGCAAATGGTCAGCTTCAGTTTTGAAACGTGGAGGCAAAACAAAATCGGTCAACAAATTCGAACCAGCCTCAAGATAATCATGTTGGTAGTGAGAGAAAAGATTCCTACGTGTATTTATATCATATATGTTTCATTCACTGAATGAAACCATTTGTTCTGTAAACACGATCTTTATAGCAGTGGCTAAACACATGTGGCCGTGAATCAGCACTTATTAATCGTTCATGAACACCATGAAGTACAGCAACATTACGACACATCCAAGCATATTCTACTTTGTATTTCAATCAGTCCGTTGCCATCAATCTAAAGGAGGTTATCGTCGATAAACACAACTTCTATAAAAATCAGGATATGTGAAAAAACAACCTTATGCAGTATGTGTCCTGGCAACGTTTAATGAGGATTACCGGCGAATGTCACTGCCCTAAGCCACATGTTTAAAAAGCTAACGCTACTTTTGGATTTCTGACTGCATGGGGGTTGTCATTAAAAAGCATATAATTGAACAGCAAATAAAAAAGATAGAAAACAAGCTCTTTGCTCCCTCCCCACCCCCAAAGTCAAAGCCACAGAGCAGCATTACTAGGCAATCACAACAAACGTTATAGTCCACAGTGGAAAACAACCGTAGCCATGTGTTTTAGTTAATTGTATTGCATGGCGCTGGCACCTGACATTATTAGGAGAGGAAGCAGGGTTCCATGCTTCCGGGCGAACGATAGGCGGTTGAATTATGTCTCTTGTGTGGAACAGAAAGCCAACGAGCCACCCCCGCCATCGTCTGCGGATCCTTCCTATCTGCTTGTGTTTACTTTCCAATTGTCTTAACCACCGCATCACATGCAGCGTGTGTCATTAGTGTGCCATGTAATTATTCGTGTGTGTGTGTGTAGCTTATGCACTGTGGTGCTCAATATATTATATATTCATATCTTCTACCAATATATGAGATGGTGCTCTCTGTCTCTGTCTCTCTCTCTCTGTCTCTCTCTCTCTCTCTCTCTCTCTCTCTCTCTCTCTCTCTGCTGACCTGTTTGCCCTGGGGTCGTGACCTGGAACTGGATTAGCAGGCTCTCAGCTGGCTAGGCAGCGGATTGGGATTGACTCTAGCACGACCCGCCGTCCGCTTACTGCTAATTGGTTAACCCCTGTAATCCCACCACAGCTACGCTGAGCCCTGCTTTTTAGACCGGAGCTTAGTCTCTTGCCCGTGCAGAGACATACCTCCCCACATGTAAAGAGAGTCCTCTCTCCCTCCCTCCCCCTCCCCCATATGTGGTCAACATAATAAACAGTAACAGTAAACATAATGTTGTACCATGTGATGCTGTACAACTGCTCATGCTGTCATTTATTAATTCTCAGTGTGTGTGTTTCTCTCTCTCTCTCTCTCTCTTATTACCAGCGCCACTAGTCATTGTTGACAGTAATTATTCCCTGCTCGTGCATCCATCAGTCCGATAGAAGGCATCACTCGTGTTCTAACACAAAATTAATAACATTGGCAGGGGGAGGCAATAATCTTTTCTCACACCTACGCGTTTTGCAGCGGGCACATTTTTCACATCACGTTTCACATTGACAACAGAAATGCGGAAAGTGTCCGATGCACAATGGCATTGTTTTTACAGAGAAAGAACTGTCTATTGGTACGGATGCATATGGAGGCAAACGACCATAAAGGCAGGTTTGCATATCTTATGCTTAATTACTCATGGACAAATCCTCTTCTATATTTTTTAAGTTTTTAGTTTTTCATTTAACGTTTATCATTGACTTCATTAACTAACTACGGAAAAATAAAAATTCACTCAACTAACCACAGCATGAATCAACATAAAACCAACAATTTTAAGTTAATTAGAAACAGCCACAGATGAGCTGAGAACTGGGATCTGATTGGATTGAGGATCCAAATGAAGACAAACCGGTTGTCTTTCGGAAGGTAATAACTTAGTAAATTACGTTATTGTTTTTCAACAAACAATCCTCCACTCTTTTAATTGTTCGACTTAACCTGGATGGGGGCAACATATGTTGCTGTCAAATGGCATTGAAGACATTTACTTATTATTATTTATTTAGATCTAACCCTTTAGATCGCTATTTCTTCATGTAAGTCAGGTACTTGATTTCGCCTTGATATGAATGCAAGGCTGAATTGATGCAATTAAAGGGCTTGGTTGACATACTTTGAAGCAATTCACACACATCACAGAATGACATATCTGCTTACCCTATAAGAATGGAAATTGAGACTCAAAAGGAGGAAAATGGAGTGATGGTGGTGGACTAATGGTTGTGTGTGCGTGTGTGTGTGTGTGTGTGTGTGTGACAGCGTATGATGTGTGCTGGCCAATATACTGAATAGTTCCTATAAACTCGGTTGCTGTGGTTGTTGTGAATTAAAGGATGGATTAATCAAATTAATGAAGTATGCAGTTAATGACCTGCTGGCCTAATGTGTCAGCTTTCAGTTTAACCATGAATCGACGTATCCTGCAATAAATGTGCTTACACATTGCAAGTATCTCTACAGTAACACACACACACACACACACACAATCACTCACAGGCACATGCACACGCACAGTCACCCACAGTTACGCAGTCACACGCACGCAGGCACAAGCACATAAACGCATGTGCGCACACATTCATAAATAAATATATAATGTAAATGACAACTACACAACCAAGCAAAATAATCAAAAAGCTCCTTCTCCATTTCTCTCTAACTATCAATGTATCTTTCCATCTTATCCAAGTCAAATGTTATTGCCTGCGGGCATTGTGTTTCTCTTCTAAAGTGCATCCTTCTAAACTCTATTTCTTCATTAGTTTCCGTTGGTTCTTGCAAATTCATACTTATTCCCAGTGGTTTCTGTGGCTTCAATACAGTGGAAACTAGAGGGAGTGGTAAAGCGGAATAAGATCTGCCTATAAATTCTCCATGCGTAAATCAATGATGGGAGCGTTACAAAAAGGTTAGAAGTGATTCCACTGGGAAGCCTCTTCTTGAATCCTGAGTGGCTGGGATTTGGAGCTACAGATCTTTGACCACCACAATATTGATTAGGAAATAATTATCCATCCCTCCCATCCCTCAGCTCCTATGCCCTCAAGAAAAATATGGTTGTTTCTCTCTGTCTCACTCTGTGTGTGTGTGTGTGTGTGTGTGTGTGTCTCTCTCTCTTCTCTCTCTCTCTCTCTCTCTCTCTCTCTCACCAACCCACTCATTTTTTCTCTCCCTCTCTCCACCAATCACAGAATGAGACAGTGTGGCCTTTCCAAGCACCTGTCAATAGCAATGACAATACCCACCATGGTCAGTGCTCTGAGTGGCCCCGGTTTACCCCGCTGGGCAGGGAGTGCACGGCCAAGTTCACTTCTTCACCCTTCCAGTCTAACGCGCTTTGTTTTCGGCCTCCTGCCTATTATTATTATTATTATTATTATTATTATTATTGCGCAGTGAATCTGCCTCCAATGTCCTCAGTGAGCGGAGGAGGAGGGAGGAAGAGGATTGGACGAATCCTATTTTTTTGCAGATTAATGCAAAAGTCTGCGTTCCCCCCCTCTGCCCTCCAGGCTTGTTAGAGCGTGGTGGTGGCTTTGTACGACGTGTCTGCTGAGCCGTGAACACACACTCACAACACGCGTAGGGGGGCGGTGTGTGAGTCAGCTGGGTGGTCTATTCACTATTCTGCAGAATGGGAGGATGCACATTTCGAGTGTGTGTGTTGTGTTGTGTTGTGTTGTGGTGTGGTGTGTTGTGTTGTGTTTGTATGCGTGCGTGCGTAGCATACCATTCATGTGTCTCCAAGTGCGTCTATTCCAGGCGTGAGGGCGGAGTGTGTCAATTCCCGAATTTCCCCCCACCGTCTAATAAAGAGGTTTCTGAAACTCGGCGATGCTAATACAGAACTGTGGAGTCGGGTCGATATGACTCAGCAGCACGAGGTGATGTCTGATAGCTGGATGTTGGATAACAGTGTAAAGGTTGACAAAATAAGTTCTTCTTAATTCACTTATTATAATGTCAATACAGAATCAACCCCAATCGACCCTAGGAGGAGTATAGTGAAGAGATCATTTCCCTTTGCCCCACTTGCAGTTTTTCCAAGGCTCTCTGGAATATAGCAATTATTGTTATAATTTGATACGTGAATGGTGAAGCTCACCAAGCCACAAGGATTTACAACATTGTACAACATTTCAATAAAAGAAACTAGTTTGAATGGAACATTTAATTGATTACATAATTTATGTTAGGAACCATGTTTGGCATAATCACTCCACAATTACATGTAATATATGTCTGTGATGATAATTAGGATAGTTTATCCCATTGCTGACGTTAATGATACAAATGTTTGAATGGATTCAACTGGACCAGTGACACAATCCCATTGAATGTTCTCCATTTATAATGGGTCGCATTACATGGTGTGGTTAAGCCAGCACACAAATTCTCACCACTAAATGTGTTGCACTTCACACACTGGCCAACGCGATCCCTTTAAGACCGCATGAACTCCACAAGAGTTTGTTGGGGGGTTTTTTGTTCCCAGTTTTCTGGCCTTTGCAAAGTAGCAGTTCTATATAATTGGCCCTCATCTCCGCTAAGTGTTCCTCCTGTTAACCATCCATATTGGTTACGTTGGCAGCACGTGTTTAAGCCAGCCGCCCTGCCCCAGCCGGCATCGTTGCCCAAACCATTTCTCAAAATCTCCCGAATAATTCTCCGAAGTGAGCGGCACGACGGCCGGTTTCGGGTGACTGGTCCGGTGCCATCGCGTACTCACTGTGCCCCCGCCACCACCCACACATGATCACAATCAACCAACACTCAGACACACTCCTTTAGTAATAACAGGGTGGGCACACCGCAGAATGTATCCGGGCAAGCCAAAACACACCGCCGCAAAAAAATAAATGATTGCAGTGGTTGTTTCTATTATTATTACTGTTATTATTATCACCACTGTTTGTCCATTTTTTCTTCCATTATTTCTTTCTATTATATTTTCTCAGTCCTGTGCAATCAACAGCGTTTCTGCTCTCCCCTAAGCTGGGCTCTGTGCTCTGTGAGGCGACAAGACAAGAGACAGAGTCGCTGCGGCTATTTATTTCCTGGTCGGTCCAGCCAGGGGGAGTTCTGGTGCGTGACAGGGAGAGACGGTGCCGGAGATTCTGCTGACTCAGCCAGACGTGCTGTGTACAGGGGTAAAGCATAGGGCCCGGGCTCCTGTCGGCAGCCAGACCGCAGCAGCAATTTAATTCATGCTTCTAATCGTAGTCAAGGAGCAAACTGAGGGAAAAAGATTACTGGTTTCTCTGAAAAAGAGTCCAGCTGCCCTGCTGGACTTTATGTAAGATAGGAGAATTGATACGTAAGCGAAATATGTGTATGGATATCATTATTATCTTTCCATGCTCTGTTCCGTTGTATTTCAGGCATGTCGAGGTCATGTTTCCAGACAACTTTCCTCCATCTCTACACCGCGTTGTTAAGCACGCCACACCTTTGCATAGCGCACCCATGGAAATTGGTTACAGCAAGCCTGTAATAGACGAGTTCATTTTCTGTGTAATTCAACTAATTGTACCATTATGTGCCTTTCCCTGTCTGAGTGAAAGGGGAAATAGATTTATTTTGAATTTGGTCTGAACTCCCAAATCGTTGGGAGGCTACGTGCTCATTTCCCCCGGCCTGCCGAGACAGCGTTTGTTCCTGTCACCTCCATTCACTGTTTTGTGTCTCAAGAGATCTGCAATTCAATGGCACATCAATGGCTGTCAGGAGAAAATAGACAATTTGACCAAAATATGTCATTACATAGTCAATTTCCTGTCCTGTCAGTGTGCTCCCAAACTTGGATGAAAATAGCCCACAACAGTTTTGATTCCTTGTCTCAGCTCATCTCATTTGTTTTACCTTCGGAAATGATGCTGTTTCCTTTGTTGGTTTTTGCTAGTTTGTTAGATTTCGGATTTCTTGCTTCAGATTTTGTTTTAATATTCATTATTCATTGTTCACTTTACACACATACCGCTTATTTTGTCATCTGGGCCTTATAAACCAACAACACAAGATGTGTCAGTCTTCCACTCTCCCATCCCTTTCACCCAAATGGAGTGGAGCTGTTCAGACTGTTCATGTGCTTGCCTTAACCGGCCCTTGTTTCCGTCTTCCATTTTCCCAAAAAAGTCAGCCGATGAACTCCAACCCAGGTACTGCAGAGTACAGTAGGTCGGACACAGTGTCTTAAGCCTGTCTTTGCTCATAATTGCCTACACCTGTGTGATTCTCCCTGGCTCAGCGTTTCCCCCCCGAGGCGTGCCTAACTGCCGAGCCCTGCATGGCTCACTTTAATCAGAAGCTATAGCCAGCGCAGTGGTGGCCCATGCTAGCTGTCACCATGCTAACCGCCGTCTCTGGGCTACCCACAATCCCATTCATCATTCAGACACAGGCTAATAGCATGGTAGGCCCTGCCTGGGTATGCAGTGCATTCGAAATTCATAGGAAAGTAGTTGTGTTGTTTTGTTGTGGTTTCTCCTTCCATCGGACCGTCTGGGCTCAACAGGGCGGACGCAGGGGCGGCTAATTCGTAATGATCGATACTCTATTATTATGGTTAATGTGCTTTATATTGGCCCCCGGGCGGAGGCCAGGTATCCGTAGTGGAGGAGGAAGTAGCAGAAATGGGCAGAGGGGACGCAAAGTATTAACGCTGGCTATTACGCAGTACAGAAACGGAGCCTCCTTGAACCTTTCCGAGTACAATGTGCTGACGACGACGAAACCACCTAACCACCCTGTCCTGATGAAACTGCTTTTAGGACGGCCCCGAAACATTACTGTAGCCTATGCCTTTGTTCTATGGCTGCAATTTCCTACTTCTTTTTTTATGTGTTTGAGGTCTTGACTTTGATCTCATCAGAAACTGCTGACAGCAGGTGACTCATGAGGCTGAGCCAGCCTTTGTTCATTAAATACCA
>NC_140289.1:9205138-9240834 GCF_964030765.1 Micromesistius poutassou
ACAGGCTCTGTTGTTATCTATCTAATCTAACCTACTTTCACTTCAGCTGTAATAAGCTCACTTCACTTCTTTGCCCTCTTTGGGGTCACTCAAAGGATACCGTGTGTGTGTGTGTGTGTGTGTGTGTGTGTGTGTGTGTGTGTGTGTGTGTGTGTGTGTGTGTGTGTGTGTGTGTGTGTGTGTGTGTGTGTGTGTGTGTGTGTGTGTGTGTGTGAGCGTGCATGTCCTCTTTTGTCTGCCTTATGCGTGTGTCCTCACCCATTGTCGCAAATTATCTTTTCCATTAATTTTGACACGGCAGGATATTAGCATGTAGTAGTCAGCTGGAGGCTACATTCAGTGGAACAGTGGATGTAATCCAGAGGTTTCAGGGTTCGGGTGACTGCACCTATTCTGCAAATTCAAATCGTCAAATTAAAATAAGACAATGGCCGTCGACATTTCCGTGAGATTTATTTCTTACAATGTTATCAAGGAGGCTTTCATTGGCTGTTCAACCTGAAGGGTATTTCTGTTTCCACTCCCTTTGTATTCCACTCAGTTCCTTTGTGGGACGCATTAGCTGCAGATCTGCGGGTTGAAGGCGGAGTAATCGGGCGCAGCAAGCATGTTGGAGCCGCTGTTTGGACTTCCACGTCCTGCGTCTGAGAACACAATTCCCCTCCTCCCTGGTCGTCTGGTCTATATATATATCGATGTCGCCCATACAATAGTTCCCCCTTGCTGTGTATTGCAAACCATCTTTCCCATAAACCCTCCCCTAATTCCTCCCTGTCCCTCCCCTGAACATTCCCTTTAATTTAGCATGCGTAGGCCAGGCCAGCAAAGGCTCACTATGCCTCAGATGCATCCTTTCCATGCTGTGTCCTCCTGCTGATTGTTCTAGTGTAGACGAGGCGAACATGGGCTGTACACTCAGAACCCCCCCAGACGACTCCCAACTCTGTCCTCTTTTAACAAAGTCCCAGTTGGATTCGAACCAAGGACCTTTCTTGCTGTTAGACAGCAGTGCTAACCAGAGAACCACTGTGCCAACACCCACACACATTGCGCGTGTGTGTGTGTGTGTGTGTGTGTGTGTGTGTGTGTGTGTGTGTGTGTGTGTGTGTGTGTGTGTGTGTGTGTGTGTGTGTGTGTGTGTGTGTGTATGTGTGTGTGTTTATGTGTGTGTGTGTGTGTGTGTGTGCGTGTGTGTGTTGAAAGTGTGGTTGAAACGCAAGAGGCCAGCTCTCCAGAGAGAACCGTTGGCATAAGAAAAACCTCGGCAAGATGCTTGACCCTTGCATGTCAGAGGACCAGGCCCCGAGGCGACGCTCCCCGCCCCCCCCCCCCCTCCAAAGGGCTCCGTCCCACAGGCAGTTCATCTGGATAGTTCATCCAGACACAATGCAAGGGTGGAGGGGCAGGGAGGGGAGGAGGACGGGCGGGTGGTGGGACCAGACAGCCCTGCCCGGTGGGAGGGCTCTATTGAATGGGAGATCAGCATGGTTGAGTGGCTCCCAGTGCAGGCAGTGTGCTCCACACCAAGCTGAAGAGAAAGACGATATGCTGGGGAGGCTGCTTGGTTTTTGTGTTGGTTTTGGTGGGGAAGGCAAAGGGAAAGGCTGCTGACGGTGAATCAGAATGCACTTTCAAGGGTTTATTTTTATTTGATTAATAACGGCCTCGAACACACATTGATGTTTTCAACTCAAATTATTATTTTCTTTATGTATGTTTCAAATAGTCTACAGTTTATAATACATTCATAATGCACAGTGGAGCTAAAGAAAAGCTGAAACAGGGCCGTTTCCTGGGCTGTCCCCACCCTATCCCCAGCTACAAATTATGCTTGTTTGGACAGACTTGTCTGGGAATGTCATTCCAAAGGAAGTTCATCTTCAGAGCAAAGTTGTTGTTGTTTTGGGTTGCTACACAATACAAATTATTGTACCAATTTCTACATCGCTTCACAGAGTCCTGGCAGGATAAAGAAACCATGTGACTGTGCTGTGCTGTATGGAATGCTGTGTGTGCTTGCATGTGATTGGCTCATGAGTGCTTTGTCCCTTGGCTTGACATGTCCATGGATTTCTCAGGTGCTTCAAAGGTCTCTGGTCTCAGGTGATTTCTGTTATAGTTGTTTCCAAGCACATACTGATCCCTCTATCTCTATCTCTCTCCTCTCTACCTCTGGCTCTCTTACATCTTTATTCATATACATATAGTCATTCATTACAGGTCAAGCATATCAGTTGTCAGGACAACCGTAATTAATGCTTGCGAGATGTGCACAACAGTTATCAGTAGGCCAATATGCATTACAGTAAGGGTCTTGTGCTTGGACATTACTTGGCTCATACTGTACACACTGATCTTTATCTCCTCCATGGTTCTAGGATAAAGCCTGACTGGCTCCTACGGGTCTGTACTTTGTGATCTAGTCTTATATATTCCCTTGAGTGCGTGCTGCACAAGCTGTCTTTTGCAATATGTGTGTCGATAAATTACACTTAGAGGAGAATTGGGCATGAATGATCGAACGATAACAACGTCAAAATGAAACTGCAAAAAGCAAATTAAATTATACATATTATGTCTTAAGTTTATCTTTGCAGGCTTTTTAAACAATTATGTGACAAATGGAGTGAGGAAGGGATCGTTCAGCGGGGGATTCAATTTGACTATGCAATCTAATCACATGGTTGTTGTTGTTGTAGTGCCATGGGAGAGGGAAAGAGTCCTCTATTGAAAGACAAAGAGATGGCAAAACACAGTCCCAGCATGCAGTCACAAGGCGCGCTGGCCCCTGGTTCCCGTCTCTCTCTGAAACAGAGAGAGAAGTGCCATTTCAGTGCCATTCATAGATAACATGGTGGATTCACGTCTGGTATCTCGCCTGCCCTCCACCAAGGTGGCGTGTATCACGAGGTGGTTCCGACCGACCCCGGTGTTTGATCAGTCACAACGGCATGTTCGCATTATCTTTTGTGTAAACACGGTCTCGCTGCGATGATAAGTCGCAGGCAAACAAATGCTAACGTGCGGCCGTCTCTGTCAATCGGGCGGGGGGGAATCACAGGCCGAGAGACAGTGAGGGGGTGAATGTAAAACAGAATGGACGACAGCGTGCTCTAAATAACAATGTTGACAAATGTCTTAAATGATGTATCTGCAAAACTACAGGGAAGATAGCGTCAATAGCGGTTTTCTTTCTGTTTCACCAAATTTTGTTTTGCCGAAAAAAATACGTTTCTTTGCACAGGCCATGACATGCGCACGCAGAGAATGTCAGATCCCAACAAGAGATATGTAGCCCATGTCACCCGCCCGGGGCGATGGCGTGGACGGAACAGGTTTGTGGTGTCTTCAAGGATCACGTCAACGGTGTCAACGTCATGAACTTTTCCCAAGACAGAAGTGATTACCGTGATGTCTGAGAACAGTGGGGGGGTGGGGGTAGCACAACAGCTAGCTCAACTGGTATCGTGCTCTAAAAGTCTTTCATGATGAAAGGCGAGGAGATGATGGGGGGATGCAACAAACTGACACACAACCATTAATCAACGTCATCGGTCTCCGCCGGGTTAAAAGACGCCGGGTGTGTATCTCGGTCTAACCTTCCTTGAATCACCTTGTGTTATTCATGCCCGGGACACGGCCATAGTCGGATCCACCAGTGAAAATTTCGATTTTCCGTGATTTGTTTGATTTCCTGCTCGGATCCAATCGTCTTCTCAGCGTGAATAAATCGATAAAATAAAAATGAAATAACTCGAACGAGAAGATGCACCATCGCAAACTGTGTCAACCTAATGCATAGTCTCACAAATCAGATTTTAGATTACAGATCTCAAATCTTTAATCTCCAGGCGAGCTGAAATCTGGGGGAACAGGGCGTTCCACTTTCTTTCGCTTTAAATTAGTTTAGAGCATGTGGCTGGAGGCGGGGTTGTCAGAACTGTCACACACACACTCTGCCGGCATAACGGAGTCAAGATGCGTAAAGTATTGTCTGCGTTAAATTGGTAAAGGGAAGAGGCTGAGTTTATTTGGTATGTGCCTTGTCTGCCCTAACTAAAGGCATACACTCACTATGCCTGTGTTGGAACATAGTACATCATAGATTACCTAATGCATAACATTAACTGCTTTATACTAGGGACAAAATATATGAATTGACTCTCTTCTGTTCTCTTCTACCCGGATAAATATGTCAATGCTAATGGACAAAAAAAGCTTTATTACTACAGACTGTTTGAATGCAGTATACATTGAATCATTATTTCCAATGGTCTGCTTCAAATACTGAAGATGTACAAAAAAACCCTGTTAGCCCCATCTGTGATCAAAAGGAAATGTTGAGTGTTGCCCTGGAGGGTTTTATCTGCCACCATCAGTGACAAGCGGATGTCAGACTGCCGCCGTCCTTGATGAAGTGAATCCTTTGGCAAGAACTGAAGACGGGAAAAGCAGTGGGAGTCCTGCAGCAGATCCTCATGTCTCTTTGTCATGTACACACACACACACACACACACACACACACACACACACACACACACACACACACACAGACATGTACGCACACACACACAAACAAACACACAAGCACACAAAGGATATATCTAAATGTAGGTCTCTTCTGAAGCCCCTCTTTGTCTTTATCTTTGTCTCCTCCCCCGTGTGTGTCAGGTATTGTTGTGTCAACAGTGACATTTGGATTCTAATAATGGTGAAACATTCTGAAACATCAAGGTGTTTACTTTTTGAGTTTATTAAGTCGTTAAAACAAATGTACTGATAATAACGATTCAAAAATAAGTGTGTTTAAATAATAATTAGTGTCAAATGTATTTTAGTGTCAGCCAATGATACCAATGATAGTTAAATATTACCACTATTTACAATGCAAGGAGTTGAGTTTAAGTTCATAGATTTATTTGAGTTTCTGAAAGGGACTTTCACATGCATAAATCTTTTTAAATTGTGAATGTATGAACAGGTTTGAACTTAAATGCTATTATATTTGAAGCGGTAAGGAATTGACGTAGTTGATATTGGCAAAAATGTCTGTTCTTTCATTGCTATATTTATTTGTAATCCTTTCTTTATGATTGTAGCTAAGATTAGTTTATGGTTGTTTTTGCCTCAACTCAAGGAGCTCTCACTCCAGTGCTCTGAATACCCTAGTTTGAGCAGGCTGCAGTTCACTTACCGACCAAAGGGGCCCGTAATGAGAAGGAATTTCTTACACATACTACCTTTAAGTAAATAAAACGGAAAATAAAAGAAGGACTCAAAAAGTAATAATAGTGTGGAAATAACAACGCTAGACCATTAACACACTTGGCAGACGCCCCCTTGCGATACCATTTGAGAAGCATTTGAATCAAAGCGGCAGAGGCAGTGAGGGTATTTCAAAGTGTGCAACAAAACAAACAGAATCGAGCAACCAAAGTCATCCCCTACCGATGTGTGTTCAGATTGAGCTCGTCACCCCCTTCTGCACCTCTGGCTTCACCACTCTATTCAAAGAGGTGCCGGCAAGCTGGTTTGTGTATGTGTGTGTGTGTGTGTGTGTGTCTGTGCAGGTATGTGTGTTAACCGAAGGCGTCAATAAACATTAAACATTCTCCTCCATCTGTCATTTGAACAGTTATGCCTCCGGCGACTGCAGCTCTGCTCAGGCTAAAGGACAGAAAGGAGGGCCGTTCATCACCTCCAAATAATGTTTTTATACAACAGGAGCTGTACTCACACCTGTAACATGAGGTTTATTTTGAGGATATACATGAATGTCAAAGATTAAGGGCTCATTTTAAACCTTAGGGGAATCTTTGTGTGTAACCTCAAATCAGGTGAGGGCATAAAAAAGACAGAGCATTGAGGAGTGCATTGGAGTGAAGGACAGCACTTTCCATAACGTTGTTTAGATGAGTAAATGAAGCAATATATTTGACTCCTTTTTATTGTGAAAGGTGAAATTGTCTTCTTATTCACACCACATTCAATTATTGCTTTAAGTTAGTTCATGCTCATAACTACATTGACTATTGTTAGTTAATTGTTAATTAATGAACCCTTTTTGTATATTTTTGAATCAATATCTCACACTCGTGTTACTGTTGGGCAGCTGAGGCTACACAGAGAGATTGCGTTACAACACAAACATTATCTTGGCAGTTGAGGCTCATTTGGTTATCTCACAACATTTGTTTAAGGTTAGGGTTAGCAATTTATTTTGTTATGGTAATTACTCCTTTGGGATATATTAGATATATTATATATATATAAGGTTGCGTTCAATCACCTATGTGTGTCAATCACCTAAGAAATAAATACACAACTAGGATGACATATAATTCTGGCTCAGCTTCTTTAAAAGTAGCCCTCATTAAAAAGCAATGTGTTTTCATGTAAAATATAGCTCTTTATGTGATGCCAGCTTTATTTTATATAATTGAATGTACATATTTTATATTATTTTACATTCAAAGTGCAATTTAAAGTTTGTGTTAACAGTACATAATAAAAGTATTTGATTGTATTTGTATGAATTTTCACCGCATTGAACAAAAAAAAAGAGAAGGAAACAAAGCAACGATGGCACGACTCAAATGTCACACAGAATAATTGGTCTGCTCGGGAGAACGATGAACTAAACCTCACATCATTTGCATCCAAATGTTCTCCCTTCCTGTGTACAGTCTGGAGGAGGGATCCCCATTTACCATCCCACATAATTCATCTCCGATGAGCAGTCCAGATGATGGGCACAACAGATGCCCGTGCCGTCATTTGCATGTAAATTACATTCATTTGGCCAAGGTCAGTTTGAGGCAGCAAAGAAAAGAAATCACACGCCGAATTTCTTATTCATTTGTTTATTTATATATTTCTATTTTGTTTCTTACGCACTGGTACCGCTGTGGGCGGATATTGATATGCGGCGTGTGTTAGTCTATTAAACCTTGACCTTTCACTGGCTTTGGAGTGTGAGCAGAATATTAGGAGGCGAGTGCGTCGCATATAGAGACTGAGATTGGAGGGGGGCCGGCGAGGGATCAGCGGCAGGCCGGTAGAACCGCTCATTTTCCACTTTTTGGATTTCAGTTTTTGTTACAGTGACCCTCTCTTAGAACCAGAGTGGAGATTATGGGAGCCCTATTTTTACACTTTTAAGATAAGTTGGGAGGATTGGAGAGGAGAAGGAATGCATGGCAGACTACAATTAAACTCTCGTCTGGAGGCCAGGCTTGGGCAGAAGGAGATAGACACAGTGGTGGATTTTCTTTCTAAATCCATGTTGCTGTATGGTGGGGTCGGGAAAGCTTTGGAATAAGGATATTCTCTCTGAGACGTTATCACAGTGGGTACTGCCACACATGTCCACAGATCTCCAACTACAGGACCTTTTAGAAACACCGCACAGTTGGAAATAGAGATGTAATCTATGTCTGTGTATAGTTTAATATCAGATCAAAATGCCCAAATTTCCCCACCAAGGTTAAAGCTCTCCCTTGATCAGAAGAATATTTATATTTTGGAGAGCATATCTGTAGCGTGATTAAAACAGATACCATTTTTAAGACTCAAGGTCCTTACATATCTTCTTCATGGTCATTATGACTAGTTTTACAATGCAGAATGTCAGCATGTGTAATTTGCAGTAGGGTTGTACAGCTCATTTTGAGAAATGTGTAGGACTTTGAGTTTCTCCTCTTTAATCTCGCCTCCAGAGACTGGGGATTTGCTTCAGTGTGAGCCTGCATATTTTATCCTCCTATACACGGTGACGGCTGTTTACAGTCAAATGTGCTTCCTCTCTAGTGAATTCACTTTCATGGCAAATGCCATGCAATGTCTGTCTGTCTATCTGTCAAAACATGACATCATGCAAATATATTTTATTCATTTGTTCCTAGATTTTGCAAATAGGAAAATGTTAAATGTAAAACTCAATTCAAATACTTTTACTGGTGAACATTGGAGTTTGACTTCTCTCCATCACCACAGTGTTACAGTAAAACCTCAACGGGAATAGTTAAATTGTATTCATTGTTATTGAAATGCTTGCCATGTTTATTCACTCTTACTGTGGTTCCCATTCTGAGGTTTAACTGAATTACTTACGGATTCAAGCTTTCAAGATTCAAAAACATAAAGTAAACAAACCCATTCTTTCTTTCCATCATAGTCGGAGTGTAAATGGCCCAGGAACAAAATGGAGGCAAGTTTTCCACACCGGTGCAGCTGCTGTGTTAATTACAGTCCAGATGGACGGGTTATTCCTCCAACCGACTTTTGTGATGTGGAGTAACCTTTAACCCGGACAACACAACGGTAAAAAACAACAACCACAAAATAACAAACACAATGAAAGCCCCAAGGCAGTGTAGTGTTAAATCGTCAGAAAGCATTCCTTCAAACGTCTGAATGTAAAAGTGAGCTTTCTGCACAGATGCCATGTGAAGTTGTTCCGAGCATGTGTCCTTGTTGAAGATAGAAAATAACGTCAGAGCGACACAAGGTTGGGTTGTGACGTGCAAACTCAATCACATTTGATGTCCTTTCTGGTAAAAAAGAAACCCTGTAAAAAGAAACGATGTCCTGAACTACTAGCATCCTTGAAAGCCACCATAGCACATTGTGCAGCAATTTAAATATCTTTGTGACCAACGTGAATATATTCACAGCATCTGCAACACAAACCAAAAACAGTCTCTCTTTCTCTCTCTCTCGCTCTCTCTCTCTCTCTCTAAACATATAAAGTAAAATAAATAAAAATCTCTATACATATATCTCGATCTATATATAAATGCATGCCTCGGCGCCACAGAAAGGCATTTACTCATGCATTTAGATGGAGACATTATTATAATGACCAATGACCATTCTACGCCGTACGCACGTGCGGTGTATTCAGTGGTATGTGCGTGCACCGCTCTGTACAGGACTGTGTAACTTGACTCTGAAGATGACTCTGAGGATGACTGTGTAATTGGTCCTGAGGATGTTGTGGACCCCCCCCTGCGGAGCAAATGAGCGTCAACGTTTGACCCCTCACTGTTCCGGCTCTGTGGCGGTTCCGGATTATTCCGCCATCAATCTCTCTCGCAGCAGCCACCACCAGCAGCCGCCACCACCCCCACCCCCTCCCCCATACCCGGGGATATCTACAGCATGGCCGTCATAGCTGCCACACGTAGGGAGTTATCGAGGTACAGTCACAGGCAATAACCACGCACGAGTGAGCCTCTAATTGGACGGTTTAGGCGAGGAAGAGGAAAGGCGGACAGGAAGCAATGATTTGGCAGCGTTGAGACACACTGCTTCCTATGCGTTGCATGAAAAACCGAACTTGTGTTAATTATGCATGGGAGAGTTACAGTTTAGAGTTGAATCTGACTTTTTCACAACCCCGTTCTACGTGAAAGATGAATGAACTTTAGCTTCAGCACAGTTTCTCGCCTCACCGATGGGATGTTTGTTGTTGTGTGAACCATACATCAATAGCAGGGCCCTGCCAAGATCAAACAGCATGGATCAGGGTGGACACCAAAGCAAGCCTATGGCCTACTTATGGTCTTTTATATGGCGTAAGCAGCGGGAACTTTGGAAGTGTGTGAGTGTGTGTGTCTGTGAGCTTTTGGCTAGTTAACTTTATTTTACTTTTATACCTTGATGTTTATATACAGGTTCGGTCGATTTCCATGAACTACAGTCTACAGACACCATTTCTTTGTATCTATCCTCTCGCTCATGGTTTTTGCATGAAACAATGTCTGCTCAGGAGCATTGCAACGTGTCTTTTCATGTTCCTCAATAATACATTGTGAATGATCTCACCTCATTTCAAAACTATCCAGTTTGCAAAGATGACTTGATGGGGAAGGAATGAGGCAATAATCCCCAGCTTGATCCGATTGCTTTTGCGTAAACTTTATTTCACGGGTTTTTATGGGGTTGATCGTAGCTCGGACCTACGCAGAGAAAAAACAAAAACAAATCCTGTTTGTTTGAAGATTGTGTTGAGCTCATCGAATGGCGCCTTTGGTAATGAAAATGTGAATTGTGCGTGAAAACAATCCCGGCAGCGTTTGCCACAATTATGCCGCATTTTGCGACTCAGATGTCGGCAGAGCGTCATTCTTTCACTTGTCCAAATGACTGACTCCTCGGTCGACATCGACATTGACATAAGGAATGAAGGGGATGGAGAAGGTGATTGATGTTAACAAGGAAAGGAAAGGCTTATGTAGAATTGAATCTGCAATTGGTTAGCATTTTAATGAGGAGGTAGAAGTGATGAGGATATAGAATTATAATTTATCCTTGGAGCGGTTTTTGTGTATTTTTTGAACGGTTTGTAGTCGGAAGGTGGAACGATGCTCTCGGATTTCCATTGTTCAGGTTAGGAAATAGCTTCAGCCAGCCTAGTCCCTGTCCCGCATAACGATCCTTGATGAAAAACGAAACTAATTTCACGTGTTTCACACTGTGACACTGGAGAATAATATTGCCACCTGTTCAATAATGATCTGACTAAAATGTCACCATATAAGGAGGTATCGTACAAGACGATGATAGAAGATGAGACATCTGCACTGTGGAGCATAAAGGGGGCTAATTTAATCTTTAATCAGCTCAGATGTAACCCATCATCTGCATGCGTGTGCTGGTGTAGCATGTTTGAAAATGTTTGGCACCTTTTAATGCCAATGTGCTGGCCCTACGGTCCTCATGGATTGGTTAAAAGGCTCAGGGCTCTTTTCATTAATTTGATTTGCTCACAAAGGGCTCATACCAATGAGAGTCTATCTGGGAGTGAATATATTGCTGTGAGAGTACATGGCTTGTCTTTGTCTAATTACCCTTTTGTCTGTAGCCCCTGAGAGGCGAAAGTTTGAGGTTCTGCTTGAGCAACGTGAAAATACAAACGTCTAAAATAATGCTTTGTCATTCAGTTCACTTTTTTGTTTTGTTTTTCTGTCCATATTGTTCGAGTTTAACTGTCAATCGGATATTCACCTGTGTATATATTTGAGTTGATGCCATTTCTTCATAATATTTCCCAAAATTAATCTATTTTCAAATATTTCATGCTGTGCAATCATCAACCATTTTGTCAAATAATGTCAATTTTTTCCTTCCTTAATGAGCAATATTTCACTTGGGTAGAGAAGTCGTATATCTGTGTAATGACTCTTTTCACTCCAGTCAATGCGTGTTTTAATTAAAAAAGGAAAATGAGGTCTGTAAAAATAGAGCTAATCTTTATGAATTGGGCATTCTGCACTGCTGCCTTGCTGAGTGGCTGTGACAAAATATACTGGGAGCTCACATGGCGGCTCTTTCATCACCAGTTGGAATCTAAGACATGAGCAAGGAGTCATTAGCTTAACCACACCAGTCACATTGTTGAAGTGTATGCGGTCTTCTCCAGGCAAAGGGGTTCCGGAAGTCTTCCTTCAGCAGACCCCATTTCCTGTATGCAGGGTTCCTGCTGGCTATCCTACTTCTGGAGGAGGTGTTTTCCTGCTGCCTCTCCTGGCGGAAGTATTCCTGCTGGCTCTCCCTCATCTAGAGGAAGAATTTCTTCTGGAGGAGGTGTTCCTATTTGCTCTTCTTCTCTAGAGGAGCTGTTCCTGTTTGCTCTTCTTCTTCTCTAGAGGAGCTGTTCCTGTTTGCTCTTCTTCTTCTCTAGAGGAGCTGTTCCTGTTTGCTCTTCTTCTTCTCTAGAGGAGCTGTTCCTGTTTGCATTTATTCTTCTCCTGCTGGCTCTTCTTCTTCTTCTTCTTCTTCTTCTTCTTCTTCTCCTTCTTCATATACCAATGTAAAACCTTTTATGTACACATACAATCCCCCCAAAAATATGGAACCAATTAAATGGATGGACACATTGTCAAATATTGCGATGGAATGTGTGAATTTCT
Source organism: Micromesistius poutassou (assembly GCF_964030765.1). Lineage (NCBI taxonomy): Eukaryota > Metazoa > Chordata > Actinopteri > Gadiformes > Gadidae > Micromesistius > Micromesistius poutassou. The sequence continues at coordinate 9,217,054 of NC_140289.1, forward strand.
GAATTTCTCAGCAATCTTTGAACAGTGAAACATGAAGAAAACTCTTCAGTCTCAAACTCAGTCCTTACTGTGAAGCAAGCAAGCACACGCACACACACACACACACACACACACACACACACACACACACACACACACACACACACACCCCTTTCATTATATTACCATAACTTAATAGAACATGAAGCCAAGAGGGCCCTCGTGGTTGGATTGCAAATCTCCTGCAATTCATACGTCCTGAACAATGACACACAATGTCTATATTATCGATAGCCCTAAGTGCTCCATTGCGGCCTCATCTCTCGGCTAACTGCCCGGTCTTGCAGTTAAGCCCAATATACCTCCGGGTGCCATTGTCCTTTCAGGCCGGTCGTAGATCACAGGGCGATGTGGCCACCCCAGATTGCCTTTACCCAGACGCCTCGCGTCAACCTCCCCAGGTCCCTCCATAGTCTGACCTGCACCTCTGAGGATTATCCCAGCTTCATCTGTAATTAAAGGCAGCCAGGGGGAACTCTAGCCTGGTGGCGTGGAGGGGAGGGGAGAGGTGAGTGGAGGGGGGGGCGAGAGGAGATTGAGGGGGGGAGAAGGGAGTATGGGAGTGGAGGATAGCTGAGGGGAGAAGAGAGAAGAGAAGAGGGGAGGATTGGATAGGGGGGAGAGGACATGGAGAGGAGGGGAAAGAGGAGAGCAGAGGGCAGAGGAGAAGACGAGAGAGCACCCGAGAGGAGAGCAGAGCTGAAGGCAGAAAACAGACATTCATAATTCATCGGGCGGTTGAGTGACACACATACAAACTCAATAAGGGGCTCTTGTTATCTCGCTCCTCCACTAACAGGTGTGCCAGGAGTCATCTGAACAGGTTGCCGTTTGCGCTGTGTGTTTTTTCCCCTTTCCCCGCATTGACAGGAGATTAGAATTGATGATGTGTGCGTGCCTGTGTGTGTGGGGCTGCAACTCAAGTGAGGCTGCAGGATAAGTGGACCAGCCAATTTGTTTCACGCGTTCAACTTTGCGCACGGGGCCGTGTTCCGCAGAGCCCATGCAGGCGAATTGTGCGAGTGTACAAACAATAAAAAAAATTGACAAAAAATAATTTTGACTTCCACTCACTTTATATTCCCCTTCCGACCAGCTGTGTGTGTGTCTCATTTACATACATACATAATCTGCTTATGCAGTGTGCCGCATGCTGATGGCTTTCGGTTTTGTTTGGCGCGTGGCCGTCCATACCAACCACCACCGCCCCCCTGTTCTCCCAGCTAAAGAAGGAGGAAAAAGGCTTTTCTCCGACTGGTGGTCGGAGGTGGCGGCTCTACGTCTGGGCTGCAGAGCGGGTCACAGGTGAGATTAGTGTTATTAAAGGGTCAGCCCGGGCAATAACAGACCCCGAGACCCCCTCCCCCCCCACCACACCCAATCACAGCGATCACTCCGGACGGCCTCTGAGAGATACCTGGGTTTCAGTGATAACAACACCGTTCCGTAAAGCTGTGTTTTCTTTGGGAGACGGTCACGGTTCGAACGGCAGCGATGGAGGTTATGTTTCCACTCTATTCATTTTGATTTATTTGTTTCCTCCCCATAGGTTTGGATCGTTTGTTTATTCAACAGGAAGTAAAATAAACATGCAAGCGGCACAGCGCTCTGAGTGAATTAGGGTAAATTAATTAGTTGTCTGTAATTCCTTGCCTGGGTGGCTGGGTGCGTGTTTTGAAGGCAAACTCTTATTAAAACTTTGCCTGTTGAATGATTTCAGCTCATTAGATTGTCAGGGAAAACTGCAGAAAACCCCACAAGAAAAACAAATAGCGTTGGCGTGCGTCGAAACTTGCTGCTGTGAATTAATTTAAATGTGTGATGCGTTTTCCTGTTGCCAGCCAACCGTGGTTCATTCCCAATGCGCATACCATCCCGGCCAGCGCTTATCATTCAATGCATACTGATCGACTGCAATGAGACCTACTACTGATGGCGGAAACATTACGGCAAAGACACTGAGCTTTACATGCCATCGGAAGAGTCTCCACGGGGGGTCATTTCCCCTCTGCTATTCTCTTCCCTGTAATCAAGTCCTGATGATACAACCTCGACAGGTGGCGGGAAATGTCCCCGATCCACATGGCAGAGGAGGAGGAACGGGGCGTGATTGGCACAGAGAAGAATGTGTGCAACTGCTCCATCAAGTGTCGTTGATGTGATTATTCCACAGAGGGTAATTACCACCCCCCCCACTTCCTGATTGGAGACCCCTCCATCCCAGCCCTGTGTCACTGATTGGACCAGGACCTTGGGAAAGACACTGGGTTTTGATTGGCGGCGTCTGTCAGCCTTTGGGGGGGGTGTTAATATGAAACGCCGGCGCGGCCACGCAGACTGATTCGACCACCACCTAAGTTTGACGCACGCATGGATCATGTCACTCCCTGTGATTGACAGGTGCCTGTGGCTCATATGTTTAGACGTGGCACCACCCCAAGACGACGGTGTGGGGGTGTGTGGGAATGTGTGTGTGTGTGTGTGTGTGGGTGTGCATTACCTCCACTCTCCTGGGAGATGGAAGCCCAGCCAGCCATGTGTAATTATCAGAGCATAAAGAAAGATCAAGCTCTCTTGCTCTTTAGCCTGCTCTCTCTCTCTCTCTTTCTCTCACTCCTATGCCTTCTCTTTCTCTTGCCTTCTCTTGCTTTCTCTCTCTTAACGCCATCTCTTTCGCTCTTCTGCTCTGAATCTCTTGCTCTCTCTCTCTCTCTCTCTCTCTCCCTCTCTCTCTCTCTCTCTCTCTCTCTCTCTCTCTCTCTCTCTCTCTCTCTCTCTCTCTCTCTTGCCATCTCCCTCATTCTCTCTCTCTCTTTCCCCCTCCTGTGTAAGAAGACTACGGGTCCATGGGAAAGATAAATATACAGAACGCCCCAGAGCATCACGTCACAGAGCACTCCTCTTTGCTTCTATTTCCTTCTCTTTCGTTGGTGTACAAAAACAAGCCTGTCATTCCCTGTACTTTGTCGTGTCGCTTGAGAGTAAAATATGTAGATTTAGCACATGATTTACTGCTCTTCATCGCAGCGCTTCTATGTCTACTCCATTACACCACATGAATCAATCAGACTTTTTATTTTTAAAAAACCTTTACGTCTCCATCTCCATTTGCTTTCATGTTTCAATTGATCGACTTACCTTGGGATTCATCCTCGCATACTACTCTCTCATGACTAGAGCCACCCATTTAGTCTGGAAGAGTGTGTTTTTGTGTGTCAGTGTGGATGTGTGGCTGTTTTTTTTGTGTGTGTGTGTGTGTGTGTCTGTCTGGGTGTGGGGGTGTGTGTGTGTATGAGTCTGTGTGTCAGTGTGTTGGGGGGAGGGGGGAGGGGTGCTAGACTTATGACAGCATTCCAAGATTGAGCCACATGGTGTATATGCAGTAATCACGAGGTCATCATCAGCTGAGCGTTTACTCTGGTCTGGGCGTCCCCAGTAGCACAGGGAGGTTGTTCTGGTCTGGGTGTCTCCTCCTCTGGGAGGTTGTTCTGGTCTGGGTCTCTCCAGCACAGGGAGGTTGTTCTGGTCTGGGTCTCTCCAGCACAGGGAGGTTGTTCTGGTCTGGGTCTCTCCAGCACAGGGAGGTTGGTCTGGGTGTCCCCAGTAGCACCACTAGCTCAAGTAGCATCGGGTGGGACAATAAGAGATAGAGAGAGGGACAGATAGAGAGAAGGAGCGTGGAAGATGGATGGACTATAGTGAGGGGAGACTGGGAGAGAGATCTTGTTATGACTGATTCTTGTCTGGGTGTAGGGGGGGGTTAACTTGTAACCTGGAATAGGGGGGGAGCTGTCTTGCAGTCTCTGCATTACAACTCCCACCCCTCTCGAAACGCTCAGCTGATGCCAGTTGTAATAAAGCTTAAGAACTCCCACTGAATCGCTTCCACATGTGATTAATAGACACTTTGTAGAGTAATAGGCGGTGGTAAAAAAGAAAAATACAATATATACATATGCTCGCATTCTCACTCGACCCTACAACCCACAGTGCCGTTTTTCCATTCTGACCCTCTGACTTGGGTTTTATTCCTTGGTATCCATTTCAACCGCACCGCAAGCGGAGGAGTGTGCGTCTCCACGGCCCATCTCTGGGTGACAGATAGCACCACAGCCAGCTTCTCGACCCAGAAAGCGCCAGTCCATGACCTTGCTAGTGCCTATGCATACACTGGGAGAGGAGGTTGTGTGTGTGTGTGTGTGTGTGTGGGAGGGGGGAGTGTGTGTGGGGGGGGGGGGGGGGGGCGATGACACAGAAGCCATTCTCTGCTTCAAAGGGTTTCAAAATTGAGGTCTTGAGGGTTTTAACCTTCAAGACTGTCGACAAAGGGACTCGTAAATTTTGCGCTGCGCAAAAAGCAAGGCGGGTGAAGAAGAAAAAAAAGACGTACGACAAATTTCTTCTTTTGGTGGAGAAAGAAAGGAGAGGCAGAGGAAGAAGAAGGAGGCTATTACCATGGCAAGAAGGCCTTTGTGTGTGGCCAGAAAAAGAGATTGTCTGTTGGGCCGGAGGAAGCTGCTCACCCCTCTGACGGACTGAGACCTCTCTCTCTCTCTCTCTCTGTTTCTCTTTCAAGCTGCCTGGTTCCCTGTCTGTTGCGGTTTGGTGGCTATATACATGTTGAATTGAATTACGGCTACGATTACTTACCAAAATACAGAAACCAAAAGATAGCTCTATTCAACCCATCACTGCAAAGAGATATAGCCATGCTTAAAAGTCATTCAATCTGAAGAGTCTCGTCAAGTTAAAAGGCAGTTAGAACATTTGCCATTACTTTATCTTGTATCCATGAGATCAGCAGCTTAGATCAGGTTATCATATTTAAATGACCATTATGCATGCCGGGCCGGGTTTCAGATGATCATTTCCATCCTTTTCTGAAAAAATGGGTTTTCCCATCCATTACAATAATGGGATGGGAATATAGACTCTACTTGGCTTTATGCATGGATATTTTTTTTTACAGTACATGCACATTGTACACACAGTATATAGTTCACCTGGCGTTGAGCTCCCTGTCTCCTTGTTCCATCTGTCACTCTTTTTCCCCCATAATCCCCGGTGCCTCCAGCGGGTCTAATGACATGCCACTTCCCCAGGACGATAAAGAGGGTTGTAGCCCAGCCAGGCTGCATGTAAATCTCTCCTGCACACAGGTGTCACTGCGCTGGCACTCCTATGGAAGGCACCGGGGAAGGTTAAATAGAACTGTAGTGATGCAACACATAGCCAACAAGGTTCCAGACAGAATGCATTGTTGTCGGTGTGTTGTGTAGTGTTACTAAAAATGGATGATATATGCATTCTATATATAATACATCCTTTGATTCTTTCATTTCCTGTACTGTTTTGCTTTATGTCCACCAAGAACGATATGGCATAATGATACAAGTGCCTTTTAAATGTGAAATGTTATTTCATAGGACATGTGTGGACGGTCCAAACAATGTGTGGAAATGACACTGGTATACGTGCCAACATGATTAATAAATGATAAATTCAAAGCGGCCAAAAATATAAATATCCAAATCTAATCTAAACCTGTCTGTTGTGCACTCGACAGGCAGTTTAGGAGCAGTTTCTGACACACCTGATGGTGGAGCTCTCCACTCGCTGCATGGCATAAGGGGCCAAGCCCAATCACTCCCCCGCCGGAGCTGGGATGGTGATTGTATCAAACTGACCCTAACAAGCTGTCAGCTTGGATCTGATAAAGCATGCATCAGCAGCACAGCTCCCTGGCATCTGTTTGGACAGAGCCGACAGGTCTTGCAACTCAAGCAGTGCTGCTTCCTCTGTTGGTGTGTGTGTGTGTGTGTGTGTGTGTGTGTGTGTGTGTGTGTGTGTGTGTGTGTGTTCGGCATGCATCCACGTACACGTTTGATTTGTCAGGCTTTATTCCAAATATCATTATTTACTAATGATGGCATCCTGTGATGCCAGACTATGAACACATTCGATGGGATTTCGGTGCCCAGAAATGGCGGTTTGACCTCCGTGCATCTGGAATCACTGGTGCCTGCAGGACAGAGCCCCATCTAAGCATATTCCTCGTTTTAAATAGTCTCCTCACCCTGTCACACACTACCCTCTTTGCTCTGGGGGGATTATTCAATGTAAAACCTGACTGTTAAACAAGCACTGGGAACATTTCATCAGGTGAACACATCGGGTAAGAACCACAAAGGTAATCTGGGGTTGTTTTGTTGCACAATATCTGGTATTCAACAACAAATGAAATGGGTATCATAAAAAGGTATTTATTTATTTATCCATTATTGTTTTTATGTTATTTCATCTTGATCATTTCGTGAAGGTTTATTTGTACAACAAACATTCACATAATCGCCTTGTCAAAGCCTTAAGAAACACATAATTATACACATTGCCATCATTCTGGTTAATTTAGCGTATGTGCCAACGATGCTGCAGTACCCCTGTTGCAACATAGGGAGCGCTGGTGTGCGATAAGAAATGAACTCGTGGAAATGCTGAATGACTGAGCGTCGCTAGTGTTTATCAGAGAGAGAGAGAGAGAGAGAGAGAGAGAGAGAGAGAGAGAGAGAGAGGAGAGAGAGAGAGAGAGAGAGAGAGAGAGAGAGAGAGAGAGAGAGAGAGAGAGAGAGAGAGAGAGAGAGAGAGAGAGAGAGAGAGAGAGAGAGAGAGAGAGAGAGAGAGAGAGAGAGAAATCACACCATACGAGAGGGGAATGTGGAACAAATCACCAATACTGGTGGCCCTGTGGAAGTGAGACGGATTTGGCGCATCTTGCTCTCGTCACCATTTCGCTTTCGTCTTTTTGAAACCCACTTTGGACAAAGTGGTGGATCGCGGTGGCCGTGCGTCCCGGGGCTCAGTGACAAGTTGTAAAAAAATTCCATCACTATTTTTAAAACAGTGCACTTGAATTTGGGGGCGTGGATGGTGGAGGAGCCGCTGTGCACTGGAAGCGCTGAACGTGTGGTTGGCCAGGGCTGTGGGGGTCTGATGTGCCGGCGTGGAGAACCAGTCTGAAGGCAAAGAGCCGGCTGGACGTGAACCTGCGATCGTTTTTGATTCACGATCATCTTTTTTGTCTTCCATTGAGCGCGGTGCAGGTTACGATTGCAGATTTGGATACACAACGGCATGGATGTAAACTGTGCACACGACTCGACGTTTTCCGTGCGTAAAAGGGAAAATGTAGGCTAGTTTAAGTGGAAAGGCAAAACCAGGTAGGATGGTCATATGCATGGCAATCTTTACATTTTTGACTTGTTATTGTTTGTTGCTTTAACTGGCATGGCGTTGAAAGACAACGTGGACACGTTACCCTGATGTCCGAGTGACATCTGGATTTTAAAGCCGCCTTGTGTGACTGGAGCCGAATCCTCGGTGATCCTGACAGGTGTCACACTCCACACGGACCGTGGAACTGATTGTTCACACACGTTTCGTTGGACAACGGTAACCAGCGGTGTTTCATGATGGGTAATCCGAATTAATCCATTGCCCAGTTTAGTCGGGACATTCACCCAAATATTTGGGAGTGCTCACGATCGGTGAACAAACCAAACGCCTTTTATAATGCGTTTTAAAGACCGAATTGGGAAAGTGATCTGATCCCTAAAGACCTCCGCGTGTACCGAGAACATCCAACATGACCCACAGCGGACCCGTCATCGTCTACGAGTGGCTGAAGACCCTCCAGCTCGCCCAGTACGTGGAGTCTTTTGTCGACAATGGCTACGACGACCTGGAAGTTTGCAAACAGATCGGGGACCCCGACCTCGACGCCATCGGCGTGTACATCCCGCACCACCGGCAGAGGATTCACGACGCGGTGAAACGACTGAAGGATGAAGATAAAGAGACTGCCAGCGGACTGTACTTCACGTTGGAGCCCATGGCTCCCGCCTCCGAGGTGTACACTGGCCACCTCGTGGACCAATATGACTCTAAACTACGGAGCTCAAAGTCCTGGACCGAGCCCAACAGTGACCGCGTCGGGCGCAACAGCGGCGGCTACGTGGGCGCGCAGAGGAACCTGACGCTTGGCAATAGGAGGGAACTGGTGATGTACCCAAAGTTGAAGTTGAAAATCATGATCCGGGATAAACTTATACGAGATGGCGTCAACCTCGCCAGGCCACCCTACTCAAATAAGGTACGCCCATTCTGCTCTTTACAGACAGGTTGTTCACGGCCACGTGCTCATACATAGGTGGTGTTGTGGTGGCTGTCACTTGCCCATAATAACAACCGATTCCTCCGCCCATGACATCAGACTATACCGTGTTAACGGTGCAGTTTGTCTGAGTGAGAAGCTGAACCGTGCACACGTGAGGCCTGAAGGTTTCCCAGGCCCTATAAAGCACATCGCATGCGTAAAGAGGAGGTGGCTCACTGTGTGGTGAGTGTTTGGACCGGAGGTACCGCGCATCAATGAGGAGGAGGGGAGAGACCAGAGAACCTTGTATTCTTAAAATGTATGTGCATATTATATATAGCCTGACCTACCCTTTTTAGGGGTTATGACACACACACACACACACACACACACACACACACACACACACACACACACACACACACACACACACACACACACACCAGCATTCACCGTGTGGGTGGACCACGCAGGCCCATGAGCATTGCATCTTTTAGGGTGTCCTCACTGATGAATGGCCCCCAGGCGATTGGTTGTGATTGGTCCTGTGAATTAGCAGGGCCCAGATGGGTTGGCCTGGTGCTGCCCTGGACGGAGCCAAGCTGAGAGTGGCCCCTTGTCGGAGCAGGCCTGATAGCAGGCAGCCCATCCCCTTGTCAAAGTGTCTGCGGATGCCCCGGCCAATTTGGAAAAAGGCCCCACCACGCTGAATGAGTGATTGCATTCACCCCACTGTGTGTGTGTGTTGTGTGTGTGCATGCGTGTGTGAGTGCGTGCGTGTGTGCGTGTGTGCTGGTGAAACTGCTATCAGTCTGTCTTGGAACCAATCAAGCCCTGTCATGCAAGTCAATACTTCAGTTGGCGGCCACTTACGAACTTCCACATTTTCTTTTTAGATGCCCATCTCATAATCTCCCCACTTGTATTGGGTCATTCAAAAATAATTTGCGGTTTCTGTAGAATAGATGATAGATGATCAAGATTGTGACCAAAATAACGGTTGGGATGACAACATCCTTTTTGAAGGCTAGATTTATTTGATGGAAAGAAGCCTTCAGGTGTGTGTGTGTGTGTGTGTGTGTGTGTGTGTGTGTGTGTGTGTGTGTGTGTGTGTGTGTGTGTGTGTGTGTGTGTGTGTGTGTGTGTGTGTGTGTGTGTGTGTGTGTGTGTGTGTGTGTGTGTGTGTGTGTGTGTGTGAGAGCGTGCACGTCCTCACCACCATGTAGTTTTGATTTGGCTCCAGCCCAGTGCTTCCCTCAGCAGGAGGAGTGAGTGGAGTGTGAGAGGTCTGGAGATGGAGCAGTGACCAGCAGACCTCTGATTGGTCGGCGGGCTCAGCTCAGCTGTCGCTGCCCTCGAGATGGGATGCCAGCTTCCCCCCCCCAACAGAAAACAGGAGGGATGGCAGTGGATGCAACCACTAGCTTTGGGCTAGCTGGGCACTGCAATATATGCTGACAACAATAGATAAGAAAGGGACTTTGATGGTGCGATAGACGGCTTACAGAAGATGCACTATTTGGCGCCCCACCCCCATATCCTCCATCCTCTGTCCCATCCCCTTAGTGGGATTGGTTGGGGGTAATCTCCGATCCAGCAGTCCTACTTTGTTATAGCACAACTTCTGGGGGCAGACAGTTCAGAGCCTGGACCGCTACCAAGAAACTGAAGGGACAGAGTTATGCATGAGTTATCCCTTGTTTCCTGTTATGTTGTGAGTTATTTTACCTAAGAGAAACTGAGTGGACAAAGCTTTCAGAATATTTTTTGTACAGTGATCAGTCTAAACACAGTGTTGATTTGAAACCTGCCATCATTCTTTGGATTGGTAATTTAAAGTCATATAAGACTATGGTGGAGGTTACGTCAGAGAACATTAGCAGTAGCATTCAAAAATCCTTCCTGGAGTGTTAGTCAAATGCTCTGCTCTGCCCCCTCCCTTCCCCATGAGAGCAGCCATTATCTCCTGCTTGGATTGGATGGCTCCGCTGGGTGTAATAAATATAGATGGTCCCTCTCGGGCCACAGAGTCTCAAAAGAGGTAAACAATGCTATCGGCTACAAAATGCTCATCGGCGATGAGATAAGAAGCCATGGTGGGTGGAGATAGTGACCAACTTTATTACTGCTGCTTGAAATTCTCAAGGCTTAACTCGGCGGCCATTGATAAAAATCGGGACACAGAAAAATATAAAATATGCAAATTAACAAGATCCGTCCACTCCCCTTCCGTGTTTGATGCTGAACGCAAAAGTTATATCTGATCGTGTTTTGTTACGCTTTGGGCAGAAGGGCAGCCTGACTCATCCACTGGCTAACTTAAGGTCATACTTACTCATTCCAAAGCCAGAGACAAGGTCGCTGAGTTTCCCCTGTGTAGTAGCCGACGGCTTTCATGAAGTAGTTGTCCAAGTTTTGGGATATAAATAAAACGACACAGAAACTCAGGCTTTCTGTGTGTGTGTGTGTGTGTGTGTGTGTGTGTGTGTGTGTGTGTGTGTGTGTGTGTGTGTGTGTGTGTGTGTGTGTGTGTGTGTGTGTGTGTGTGTGTGTGTGTGTGTGTGTGTGTGTGTGTGTGTGTGTGTGTGTGTGTGTGTGTGTGCGCGCGCAGTATGCAGGGCCGAACATCAAATGGCATACTCGTAAATTCCTTGAAAGCTATAAACGTATGTTATTGTAAACATGAAGTCAGAGGGGGGTATAGCCCCGGTTCCTCGGGACCTCGGCTGGGACACACGTGACCCGGGCTCACGCTGGTCCGACGGGTGCCCCCCCCCACCCCCCAACACCCTACTGTCTGCCACGAGTGTGGCAAACAGCTGACACGGACAGTCAAAACAGCGCCTCATTGTTAGCACTGCGTGTCAGGAGGAAGTCAGGGGCTAAACACAGTGCGTTGCACAGTGCGTTGGGGGGGGGGGGGGGGGTCAGGGCAGGGGGAGTCGTCCATTGTTTTTGTCCCGCGGGCCCCCACGGAGCCACACGTCCTTTCACTGGAGGACAGCTCTGTTGTGTGTGTGTGTGTGTGTGTGTGTGTGTCCTCCCCTGCTTCCGGCTATTGAAAGTGGGGTGTGTGGGGGGGGCGCTCTGTTCAGGCGAGGGTCCGGCATTGTGCCGACTGGGTGGCGATGATGGAACCTGGGTGTCGTGCGGCGAGAGGGAAGAGCTATGAATACACTCGCAGAATAGTGAGGAGAGTTCGGGTTTTTGGGAGGGGGGCGAAGGATGAAAAAGAAGAGAGAGATGACCCTCCGTGTGTGTGTGTGTGTGTGTGTGTGTGTGTGTGTGTGTGTGCGTGTGCGTGCAGTCAAACAAAGCTGCGGATTCTTCTGTAGTGCTCCTTAGTGGCAGAAATGGTGTTCGGAGCCGCAGAAGGGGAAAGAAAGACCAGCGTTTTAATTGAATCTGATATAAGCTTCCTTTCGGCGAGGGGGGGGAAAAGTCCATCATCTTTACATGCCAGATATTCTCCTCGCTTCCCTTCGCAGTCATCTTAATCGTGATTCATATCTCAGAGACCTCAGCTCTCAGGAAATTAGCTTTTTTCATCCCCCCCGTAATTGTTAAAGACATCCTCATGTTACGCCTATGGTGAAGAACCTGAGTTGTACGACCTGAAACAAAGACCCCCCCCCGCCCCCCCCGGGCTTGATATGGGAAGACCTGCCAACTTGTCGTGTGTGTGTGTGTGTGTGTGTGTGTGACCAAGTGCTCATTTTTCAGTGGTCCTCATTTAGAAACGAGAGAAACTAGTACGGCATAATAGCAGTAATTAAACCGCATTGATCCAATTTAGCGCCTGCCGGAATTCAACCTCGCTTGGCGACAACTGGACACTGACCTACTGAAGGCTTGATGCAATGCTTCATATTTCTTGATGATAGCGAAAATAACTTTTCATTTCTGTGTCGTTCCGTGCTGTGTTTATGTGTTGCCCCAGAGCACTGCGTGAAACCTGCATATATTTAGTGCAAATCACCAATCTAATTAGCCTGATGATATGAAACCCATTGAAAGACAGAGCCTTGTCGGTGCACAGCAGATAGCGGGGCTCAATGCTCTGGGCCTTGTCCCTAGATCCCATGCGATAGAGCTTGGCTCCGTGCCACCGGGGGGGAAGTTGAACCCCTCTCACGAGCACTCGAGAGTTTTCCACAGGTTTCCACAGAAAGCCTCTTGTTTGCTTAGCTCTTATTAAGGGCTCTGTCGAAAGGCATGCGCGAGCACTCGTAAAAGGGGGGGGGAGGGGGGGGGGGGTGGAGTGGAAGTCATAAAGTACGGGGTTATTGTCCCGGCTTATGGTTATTGTCCTTCGAGGGTAGTAGAAAGTCTATTAAGGAAAGTGAAGACCCGGTTTACATACAGGATTTAAAGTGCAGGAACGGGTGGTGGGGGTGGGGGAGATGGTAGCATGGAGGAGATGAGATCTAGCCATCGTGTGAATGCAAACCATGAAATCTTCTTCTTCTTCTTCTTCTTCTTCTTCTTCTTCTTCTTCTTCTTCTTCTTCTTCTTCTTCTTCTTCTTCTTCTTCTTCTTCTTCTTCTTCTTCTTCTTCTTCTTCTTCTTCTTCTGAGAGAGAGAGAGAGAGATCTGACTGTTTGAAATGTTCTGAAACTCATAGTGAGATTATGAAGTTATACACTATGTGTTTCTGTAACATGAGGGAAGAGTGAGGGAACTGTAATGGTGGCAGCGAAGCCCCCTATATCTGCTTTCCCACTCTGTGTATGAGGGTGTGTCAGCATATCTCCCCTGGCTCTCACGCACCCACGCACGTACACGCCCACGTACACGCACAGACATGACCAAGCTTCTTCTCCAAGGGGGAAAAAAATTGTTAAATGTGGGAAGGAAGCAGTTAGTGCTGTGTTTGCAGCTGGCCTTCTCATTTTGCATGGAAGAGATCGCCCTCTCTCTCACTCTCTCTCCATCTTTCTCTCTCGCTCTTTCCCTCTCTCTCTCGCTCTCTCTTTCCCTCTCTCTCGTGCTCTTTCCCTCTCTCTCTTCTTAGTGGCTGCTTCTGATGATCTGCTGGATTTTATTTTTATTTAGTTGCACTATTGAGTTTACATCGAACAAGGAGAACATTTAAGGTATTACACCCAAAGTCCTATTTGTTTCAGCTAAGAAATAGACACAGAAAAAACACAATATCATTTGAATGTATTCAAAGACGTTCGATAACGATGTATGCAAAGGGTATGCTCATCATTGTGACATTCAGTTGCTAAGAAAGACACAATTTGTCCTGAAGCACTGCATTGTCACCACCACTGACGCCACACTCCTGGCCTTCTGAGGAGAACTTAAACAACATATGTATATATATATATATATATATATGCCGTGAGCGTATCACTTACGGCTAAGCGGTCATGGCAACAGCTTGAAATAAAACAGGCTATAAGAGTGTCCGCATGCCACTTCCATTTTCCATAGGGTGCCAGACAGAAGCGTTTCTGATGACACATTCACCACAGATCTGCGCTATTCTCGTCCCAGAGATACCCCGGCCCCCCCGGACACAGGGGAGACTCTCGTACATGAGAACATACCAGAGCATCTGCATCCGGAAGGACGCATGGATTATGTATATGTCCCGCTGATTATCAATATCCAATGTCTAACACGTGTTGGCGCCAGGAATGCATAATCGCCGCTTTCAATTCCCAGCGCGGCCTCGGTTATGTATGCGAGCGTCTGTGTGGTTGTATTTGTTTCCGTTTGTTTGGTTTTTCTTAAGCAACGCGCTTAAGAAGCTAAGCTAATTAAGTTGGCACACAACGAATCAACATCTGAGGCGTTTGCCCCGGTGTGCTCCGACGCAAAGTGGAGACGGACCGACACGAGAGCGAGTGAACGTTTCACAAATGAAACGCTGAGGACGAGATATGAGAACACTGTACACTGTACACTACGCACTAAACATCACACTGAACATCACAGATACAGCGAGCCACCTGTGCAGTGTGTTGTACAGGGAAGCGGCACTCCTACCCTACCACCACTTGCTTATTTCATTCCATTTCATCCCCCCACCCCCGCATCGCGCGGAGAGCGTTCCCCCGGACACTCCTGTTCCACGGTTCACCGCTCCGGAGGCCTGGCACTCTCGCGCCGCGCCGGTGAGCACCCTATAGATTTTCATTCACTCGTAAACATATTTGTTTTCGCACATATTTCTTTGCCGTCTCTGGCAACACCGTGGCCCCTCCTCCCCTCACTGTCAACGGCAATAAACATCCAGGGTTCATCCAATAAGCTTGTTTATTAGGCCAGAAAGCAAAGAAGACTGAGAGAAATCCCGCTTGGACTGTGTGTTGCATGCAGCTATATTGGCGGTAGGTAGAGGGACTCTGTGGTTCTCTCTGGGGGAATTGTGTTGGACTGGAGGGTCCCCTCCTCCCACCCCTCCTAGAATAAAGAGAGAATGAGTGAGGGGAACAGACTTCAGGATCTGACCATGTAAGGATGTATGAAAGTGTATAAGCGAGTTATAATCAATCACTCGCTCGCTTACTTACTTACACACCGATTTAAACCTACACACACAGACTCAAACACACACATGCACATGGGCACACACACACACAAACTCAGTCACTCACTCAAACCCGCACCCACACTCTCAAACATGCAGACACACCTAAAGACACATGCACCCATACGGGGATACACAGTCATGCACATGCATAGTTTACGAAATGGATCCGACTTTCGAATGTGAGACAATGTGTCGCCATGTGTTCTCCGTGAACCTGGTCTACTGGTCTGCACGCACACATGCATTATATATAATGACACTGTGTGGACAGCAGCCGCACAATCCTGTCCAAGCACGCTGACCTGATCTAAAAACACACACACACACACACACACACACACACACACACACACACACACACACACACACACACACACACACACACACACTGAAGCGATAGTTGCTATGGAGAAAAATGATTGAGGCTGTTTAAGTGTCTGTGTTTAAGACATGCCCATAGGAGCCCGCAACCCACCATACTTTGAGTTGGAGAAAGAGAGAGACAGAGAGGATGGATATTTCAAAATGCCAGACATCCTTCAGGAAAGTTAGGGCTCCTGAGACGTATTCTCCTCCTCTCGGCTCAGCTGTCTTGCTAAGCAGCGCTCCTGTAAGGTGCTATTTCTGGAAACTATAACGCAGAGCGTGCATGTGAAGCCCGGGACCTGACGTTTACAGGTCTCAGTGAACCTGGGGGTGCAGAAGAATTGTCAGCCATGCGGGTGTGCACAAAACCAGACACGTGCACGGCTGGATGTGGCATGGGGATGCACGGTGTGCCGTTGTTGCTAGTGCTGCGCCTGGCTTAGCTAAGCAGCGTCTCCTTAAAGACATGACCCAGCACATTCCTGTACGTGTGTGTGTGTGTGTGTGTGTGTGTGTGTGTGTGTGTGTGTGTGTGTGCACTTGCCTAACTATCCAACAGGGGACTTCGGTGTCGTAACACCTTCACCAACAGGGGACCTCCGAGCCAAGAGGGGACATTTTTCAGGTCCCCTCTTGGTCATGCCTTAAATCAAGCTAAAAACATGCCTAAAACATTTTGGTGCATTTTCTCAACTTTTGCCAAGAGGGGACCTGAAAGTGTGTGAGTGTTTAGTCCATACTCAGCAGCGCCTCTGCTGGCCAGAGCTGGGAGTTCAACGACCAATTCACACACGTCGCTTCAATCACACTCCTCTATTGTGTGAACGGCCTGCAGCCCCAGGAGGTCATTCAGACTGTAGAGGGCTGTTAAACAGCCTACTTAGTAAAGAAAACCAGTCTCTTGAAACATGATATTTTAGTGTATTTTTCTAACAAAATGTAAAGGCTCAGCTTTAAAAGTTAAGACAGGATAGACGATAAAGATAGTAATCTCAACTAATGTAATAATTAAATGTCAAACATGATTTGTTAGTGTTTTTAGGAATAGAACAGTCAGTAGCAAGCTCCTATCTATTCATTTGTATCAATAAAAAATTATAAAAAACTAAAATACATTTTAAGGGTCTAGACCTTTGAAATTGTTCAATCCCCAAAATGTGCCTTAATTTACCATCTTACAATTAGTAATTTCCATACATTTTACAATGTCTATTTTTTTAAGAAATGCATTTTAATTGTTGATTTGCATTACAGAAAATGGTCCACACTTGTACTGTATGGAATGACAGGGGTCCACTGTTGGCTGATACATAATGACAGAAGTTCCCTCTTAGATAGCATAGAGTGACATTCACACTTTAAAATGTAAAACTGCAGGGAAAAGAAAACAAACACTAAGCTGTAATTAGTAGGAATATATTAGGAAGAGAACAGTCAGTAGCAAGACCATATATTAATTTGTACAAATACAAAATTATAATAAATAAGTCTGGTAAAAGAATGACACATTTAGGGTCTAGACCTTTAAAATTGTTCAAACCCCAACATTTACCTTGATCTACCATCTTACAAATTAGTGAATTCCATTAATTTTACAATGTACTTCAGTCCCCAATCTATATTTTAAGAAATGAATTTAATTGTTGATTTGCCTTACACAAAAATGTCCACACTTGTATTGTATGGAATGACATGGGTCCACTGTTGGCTGATACATAATGACAGAAGTCCCCTCTTAGATAGCATAGAGTGACATTCACACTCCAACATAGATGAGTAAGAAATAAATAAGTAAAATTGATAGTTCTTAAGAGATAACAATCTAAATATGATATATATATAATGTTATTTTGTAAGTAAAGTTGCCCCAACAATATTGTCATTGTGGCTTTTTGAGTGAGCTGTATTTACAGCTTATATCTCTATAAGTTATATATCTAAGGATAGCAACAACAGAACTTGCTATTTTGGATATTGCCAGAGAGTACTTTAGCATGGTATATAGGATAGAGGCCCAGAAATCATAAGTTTGTTTGAGATAAAATGGACAACTTAATAAGGTTTTTATTTTTTTCACAACTGCAAACTGCTTAGTCTATGGTTAAAGGAACGCATTTTATCTGTTGATTTACATTACAGGAAGAAGTTCCACACTTTTTTGTATGTAATGACAGGGGTCCACTGTTGGCTATTACAAAATGACACAAGTCCCTTCTTAGATAGCGTGGAGCGACATTCACACTTCTGCTTTTATCAAAAGAGGAAATAACAAAAATATATTGTAACGAAAAGATAGTAATCTCAACTAATGTAATAATTATTTGTCCAACATGATGTTAGTACGTTTTTGTAACAGAATCTTTAATGAGAAGCTTTAATGGATCGCTTAACAATTGTCGACTATGACACTGTATTAAATAAATAAATTAAAGGGCTACCCAGAAGGCAAGGGAGTAGTAAGTAGCATACTTTAGAATTTAAAAATGTAGGGAAAAGAAAACAGACACTAAGCTGTAATTAGGAATAGAACAGTCAGTAGCAAGATCATATCTATTAATTTGTACCAATAAAAAATATATAATAAATAAGTGTGCTAAAAGAATTTTATACTTTTAGGGTCAAGACCTTTCAATTTGTTCAATCCCCAAAATGTACCTTGATTTACCATCTTACAATTAGTGATACCAATTTTATAATGTACTTCAGTCCCAAATCTATATTTAAAGAAATGCACTTGAATTGTTGCATTGCAGAAAAATGTCCACACTTGTATTGTATGGAATGACAGGGGTCCACTGTTGGCTGATATATAATGACAGAAGTTCCCTCTTAGATAGCATAGAGTGACATTCACACTCACACTGGTGTGAAGAGTCCCTCTCCCAACCCCCACACACATACTTGCATACTTCTTACATACTTAGGTCCCCCCTGAAAATCCATTCAACCCCCCACCCCCACAGTCTCTATTCAAATTAATCACCTCACACTTTTCTACTGAAGCACTGATTCCTGAGCCTTTGAGATCATGCTGTTGGATGAGGATGTGATGACACATCTCATCATCACATAGGCTGATAGTGGAGAATTTTGCTTTGTTGATCCTTGCTGTTGTTGACTAATATTTAAAAAATTGGTCAAAATATGCTGATATCACATTTATGATTTAACATAGGCACAGGCAACATGGATCTTTTCACTGTAAAATAGCTCTTCTAGAAAATCAATCAAAAGAACACTGTTCACAGATAAAATATACAATATGGTCGATTTTCATCATGCCGAGCTTGGAGTCAAGATTTTCAAATGCTGTCTTCCATCGAGATTGCTACAAAATGCACAAAAACTGTGAGAGAGCAGAGTTTAAATGATTGCATATGATTTCATATATCACAGGAGGAAGTAGAGGTTTTCTGAAACATGTATGGTATTAAATCAATAATTTTAAATATACAAAGTTCCCATGATATGTAATATATTAATCCTAAGTTCCTAACAATACCAAGTGTCAACTTTGACTGATAAGAATGGTAGATTGATCATCTAATTCACTAATCCCTACCATCCCCTCACTCACAACTACTATGCTTTACAGTTTTTCACCAACATTCTGTATGCCTACTTTTTTCACAGTCTAATTTTATACTCAACAAATAAAGGCCACTCTACATTTTAGGTGTCAACAATACGTAAAAGTATTAACAGCAGTTTACAAAGCATATGTTTAATATTGTTAAGAATGAGAGAAGTCCTCATCACATACGGAAATTCCTGAGATAAATGATGGGTAACAAAATGTGTAAATATAAATATACAAACATGTCTCCATTGACAGTTGGGGTGTCTATAATTTGAATTTTGTTCAATCTTGTTCAGATAATATAAGTATGATACAAGTTTAATAACTGTCACAACATACCAATTAGCCATAATGTTTATGTTTTGTTTTACTTTACAAGCCTCCTGGCTGTGATTTAGTGTACAAATATGAGAGTGGCAGTGATCTTCGAATCTAACCCCTGACAAGTAAGCAAATCTGTATATTCACCAAAAGGTCAAACTACTCCTTTGAAATATTTTGTAATAGTTACACATATAATGCTATGGCCAGATTGTAAGAATACACCATTTTCTGGCTTATTAAATATAACCAAAGCAACTGAGTTTCTTTCATGAATTGTTTTTATCTTCATACTGATTTGAACAGAGAATCATGTATTTTAATCTCAGAACAGTATTTTTACAACATAGTTGAAGAAAATATTGAATTAATCGAGAAATACTGATGCTGAATGGTAAACATGTGGAACTTACCTCTCACTATAGCCTCAGCAATGTAGATAAAAGGTGAACTCAAATGTCCAGAATATATACACACACACACACACATATATATATATATCTTAGGATCAGACATGCCAGTTTTATTATAGATAATATCAAACTAGCTGATTTATTCACTTGAATTCTAATAAATAGCTGTGATCATAATAAAAGACTAATTTAACTATAGAGATACAGTAGGATTTTGTAACTATACAATTTTGTTTCACATTATATACCGTTTTTAGGGGGGGGGGGGGGGGGGTCTAATTTTGAGATATGGAATGGATTTACATACTTTGTGCTGCTTAGTTCAGACTTGTGTTGGAGGAAAATAACCCTTTTTAAGGTATTTAAAAAAAGAAAATAAAGACATGAAAAATTACCAGTACATTGATGGGGTGAAATGCATATCTAAAGGAGCCTGATTGATTAAATAATCATTAATGTCTCTATGATAATTTCATAGTATGGCATTGTGCATGGTGTAGTAATGACTTAATTGCATTCATAGACACCTTTTTAGAAACAGTTGTATATTATTATATTATATTTTTTATGGTTTAGTTCATTATGTGGACATTAAGAAGTTGAGTGACCAGCAACCATGCCCTTCACAGATCCTAACTTGAGTGAGTGCTGCCTCTGAGAAGTGAGAGACTTAGAGCGGGGGAGGGGGGTATTTTAGCAGATGCTGTTGCTCTCTGCTCATCATTCTGTTTCAACCTGTGTCTGTCTAATCGTCTGCAGTGTGGGGGATGGTTACCTGGAGCTGACGATGGTCGTTAGGCCTTTCTATAGTGGGCACTCAGGGGCCTATGTTTGACTAACCCTAACCCCCAACCTGCAGTTGCAAGACATGTAAAGCTTAGATCCTCCTTGTCAAGTCTGTGGAACTGTACTGAACAGTCTTCCTTCAAAAGATATTCCCTAATTTATATAGTATTTATTTAAGTAGGTGAGCTCATTGAGATCACATTCCCTTGATCACAAGAGACTAGGGTACAGCAGACAGAAAAACAGACATCACTAAACGAAACACTGCATACCTTTTTATTTAGAATAATATGCATTTTTAAATAAAGGGCGTCTTTCTTTGCATATATATAGTGATGATAAAAAAAAACAATAACAATAACAAAAACAATCACTAAATATCATCACTATATATATGCAAAGAAAGACGCCCTTTATTTAAAAATGCATATTATTCTAAAAAGGTATGCAGTGTTTCGTTTATTCAATTATTTCATTACTAAATTATTTGTCTAACAAGCCTATGTCTTAGATCAGAAAATCATTGTCATTGTTTGTACCACTGATAAGGATTACCAGGATAACATTTTAAAATATTGATTGATACATTGTGGTAACTGCATGCTGCAAGTAAAAGTGGGAAGTTGACCTGTACTCTTTTCCAACCACTACCTTTGTTCAAAGTCAACCCTGTTGAATAAAGAGCTGAGCTAGGACTAAAGAAGAACTATGACTATAATACCTACAATTATTATTTTTTAAATTGCTGCATGGGTTGTGTGCCTTCCACTTTATGCAAACTCTCACATCAAATTCTGAGATTCCGCAATTTTTGACAGCCTTGAAATGGTTTCACCTCTTTATTCACCAGTATGTGTTCATCATTACTTGATCAATTGTGTGATAATCAGAAAGAAAACCACAAATTAAGGTTAAGTATGAGTATTGCAGTATACATTTACATTTCTGTACTTTGAACCACAACCAGCAGCACTGTGTCTGTGACTTTCTCACTGCTTCTGACATTGTAGGTGCTTTGAAGCTTTTGTCTCTGGAAGCATCATTGCATGTGTCCATTCCATTTAAATTTATTTATTTTAGTTTTCTTTTTTTTTAATGGGAGATGGTAAAGAATTACAGCAGAGCATAGTAGAAGAAATCTATACGGTAGTTTAACAGTGGCCTTTTGGGGTTAAATCAATCTTCTAGCTGACTTAACTCTTGCATTGTTGACAATCTGATGAATCTTTATTTGTCATTATTTTTAAATAGTTGTTTCCAGGCAGCATTTCTACTTGCAAACAATTGAATATCCTCTTAAGGATCTGGGACAAAATGTTCATATCCCTCTGCAGAGAGATATAGCAGGAAACATCTCTGACACTGAAACTGACAAAACACTAAACAATTATTTCTTTCTTGTCAAGCTTTGTCACATGACGTATTGATGAGGATAACTTTTTTTCCACACTTTATGAATAGATCCATGCAGGAGTGTGAGTGTCGCCCTATACCATTTAACAGGGGACTTGTGTCATGTTGTACAATCCAAGTGGGGACCAGCACAAAGTCTGTCTGTTCTTTGAATGTGAACTTGATGTGTATGGGACAGTTTTTTCTAAATGATATTTTTCCACAATAACATGACTTCAGTTTTAACTACCACAATTTATCACTGTTCAATCAATCAACAAACACTGTTCCCTGCACTTGAACAGCCTTAAAGCTATCATCTGTCTTTTTGATGGAGTTACTTAAGGCATATGTCAGAACCTGCACAATAGTATACAGACCTTCAAAGAAAGGTTAATGTATAGAATTTTGTTTTTTAACGTTGTGCTGTTAAACAGAAAAGATGGTTCCCACTTGGATTGTACAGGATGACAGAAGTCCCCTCTTTGCCTGTACAAAAGGACACTGGTCCCCTGTTAAATGGTATGGCGCGACACTTACACTCCAGCATTTATGTATTCATTAGGTAAGAAAAAAATAGTTTACTGCTTCCTCTATAGTAGAAAATAAATAATTTGCCATAGAGCCTTTAGACAGCTCTTCCATAGTTCATAAGAGACATTTGGTCATAAGAAAAAATACTTATATATAACAGGGCTAACTAGGGCTGTCAATCAATTAAAAATATTTAATTGTGATTAATCTCATGATTGTCCATAGTTAACTTGCAAATTGCTCATTAATCGCACATTTAACTGTTCTAAATATATCTTAAAAGATGATTATTGGTTATTGATGAGGATTACATTTAGTATTTTCCACACTTCGTGAATAGATCCATGCAGGAGTGTGAGTGTCGCCCCATACCATTTAACAGGGGACTTCTGTCATGTTGTACAATCCAAGTGGGGACCATCTTTTATATTTTAGAGCACAAAGTTTGTCTGTTCTTTGAATGTGAACTTATGTAAGGGACAGTTTTTCCACAATAACATGACTTCAGTTTTAACTACCACAATTGATCACGGTTCAATCAATCAACAAACACTGTTCCCTGCACTTGAACAGCCTTAAAGCTATCATCTGTCTTTTTGATGGAGTTACCTACAGCATATGTCAGAACCTGCACAATAGTATACAGACCTTCAAAGAAAGTTTAATGTGTAGATTTTTTTATTACTTTGTGCTGTTAAACAGAAAAGATGGTTCCCATTTGGATTGTAGAAGTTGGGATGACAGGATGACAGAAGTCCCCTCTTTGCCTGTACAAAATGACACTGGTCCCCTGTTAAATGGTATGGAGCGACGCTTACACTCCAGCATTTATGTATTCATTAGGTTAGAAAAAAATAGTTTACTGCTTCCTCTATAGTAAAAAATAATTCATAGAGCCTTTAGACATTTCATGAGGGAAATTTTGTCATGAGCAAAAATACTAACTAGGGCTATCAATCAATTGAAATATTTAATCGTGATTAATCGCATGATTGTCCATAGTAAACTCGCAAATTAATCGCAAAACACATTTTTTAACTGTTCTAAATATATCTTGAAATGATGTTTTTCAAGTTTTTTTATATTATTATAAACATGGGAGTGCACAATATGTTTGCTTTAAAAAAAAATTAACTGTCAATTTTGAGGAAACATTTCTGACAATTGTGGGATCTGTGATTTACATAAATAGATTATTTTTTCTCTTCAAGATAGATTCCAGAGCATTTATTTTTATACACAATTAAATTCACTAGAAGGTCCCCTTTTGTACTGTTAAGACTGACAGAAGCAACAGTTGCGGTTGGCAAACACTCATTGAGTGAAACAATAGGCCCAGACAGCTCCCCTGCTGCAGTGAATGGAGTCCCCTCTTAGATATGTAAATATCGCTTAAGGATTCAAGTCCCCTCTTGGCAACTTCTTTAAAAAAATAAAAAACAACAATTTGAAGTTATATTATGACAAAAGTACTTAAAACTAAACTCTGTATTATGTTTTTGTATTTTTAAAATGACCAGAAATAGAGGTCCACACTTGGTTGATGAAAACCGATAGTCCCCTGTTGGTAAAGTAAACGTGTATGTGTGTGTGTGTGTGTGTGTGTGTGTGTGTGTGTGTGTGTGTGTGTGTGTGTGTGTGTGTGTGTGTG
>NC_140289.1:9241034-9396034 GCF_964030765.1 Micromesistius poutassou
GAACGTAACCTTCTCTCGGTCTCTCTATAGCTAAAACTGAACTCAATTTGAGCCAAAACTAGCTGGTATTTATAATCAAATGTCCTTCCAGCTGTAACTATATGTATAGCAGCTGCAGCGGTTCCCGGGCCAGCTACTCCCTGCCTCGTCCTCGCCACGCCAGGGCAGGGCACAGCGCCATGGCAACAGGTGGATGTTGACATCATTAGCGTGCAGCGTTCACACGGTGGAGCGTGAACAAGCGTGCATTTCAGTGGTTAATGCTGTATGCTAGAATCTCGCATGACATTCGGCCCCAGCAGTCCTCTTGTTAGACAACGCAGGCCATGTCACCAGACAGGGAGAGAGAGAGAGAGAGAGAGAGAGAGAGAGAGAGAGAGAGAGAGAGAGAGAGAGAGAGAGAGAGAGAAGAGACGAGAGAGAGAGAGAGAGAGAGAGAGAGAGAGAGATAGGGAGGCGGAGAGGGTGGGCGGGCAGTCGTTTAGACTGATTAAATACCAGCTTTCATTTTCTATATATTATGATTTCCCCACAGGATTTGTTTGACAGTGCAATCTCTCTGCCATATGTGAATGTGTGATCCCCTCCCTCTATCTAAGCCCACAGATGGTTTGTGTGTGTGTGTTTGCGTTTATTTCTGTGTGCATGACTATTTGTATGTGTCTGTGGATATAGTTGATTCCTTATGTCTGTCTGTGTGTGTGTGTGTGTGTGTGTGTGTGTGTGTGTGTGTGGTGTGTGTGTGTGCGCTCGCATGCATATGTGTATTTAGGTGAATCTGTCTGTGCTTGCATGTGTGTTTATGTCCATCTATTTCTCTACTGGTCCATCCAACCCTCTGAGACAGATGTGTGTGTGTGTGTGTGTGTGTCATCATCGTGATGACTCATTGACATGTAGTGAGGATAATGGTGATGCCATTCCACCGTCGGCATGGCCAGCACTCACGTTAGATTCCATCATGTCATTGCTGAGGTCAATGCTGTGTGTGTGTGTGTGTGTGTGTGTGTGTGTGTGTGTATACCATGTGTGTGTGCATGTGTATGTGTTTGTGACCGTGTGTGTGTGTGTGTACTGCTAAGTTGCTCAATGTTGAAACTGTCTGAAACTCAAAAACTGAAGATTTATCCTTTAATCTGCGTCTATGTTCACAGATGTATGACGGTGGTCTTCTGACTGTCAGCAGTCTTACGTTATGTCAAAGGGTATCAACGCTTTTGTGTCTTTCTTTACCATTTAACATAACTGCTCTGCACTAAGTCTCAATGAGAGTCGCTTCATTTGGCCACTTGTGCACAAACATCGAGTGAGCACATACACGCGTTGGAACGTGCCAGGGAAGATAGTCAGTGTGTGCATGAGAGAGTCAGTGTATGCAGTTTGTTTGGGAAACAAAGCATGGGTTTGTTTAGCAGTGAGCCAATGCGCTTGTTTGTGTCAATGTCCTCAAGTGTCATTGTCAACATGCCATTGGTTAAAGCACGTCAAGACGGCCGGGACAGACGCCAGGACTGTGGGGATCACAAAGAGAGGCACACGGGGCAGAATGCTTCACATTGACCATGGCACCAGTCAAAAGGCTTCAAATACTTTTACATAAACCATAGAGCAGTGATGTACGTATATATTCATGAGGTACTGATAAAAATGGGATTTTCTTAGAGAAAGACTGTGTTGTTGTTTTGTGTGTGTGTGTGTGTGTGTGTGTGTGTGTGTGTGTGTGTGTGTGTGTGTGTGTGTGTGTGTGTGTGTGTGTGTGTGTGTGTGTGTGTGTGTGTGTGTGTGTGTGTGAGTGAAAGAGAGAGAGAGAGTGTGTGTGTAGGGTCTGTATGTATCCGGGGGAGTCATTTGGTTAAACAAGGAACTGCTGTATCTAGATATGTAAAATGAGAACAAATATTTGTCCAAAAAAAAAGAAATATGTGTATTCTGATGCCATGTTGTATAAAGAGGAAAGCATTTTTTGGGGGTAGAATAGAGGAAACTCAGACTAGCATATCAATGAATTCCACTGACGTTCAACCCACTGCATAGGTCAGCATGTGCTTTATTAGAGCCATCTGTAGGAGCTTATTGTGTACAGAGCAGCGGTGACATGAGAGGGGAGAATGGCTTGTCTGAGCTGGATTGAATACATGTGCGGGAACTCCACAAATCATCCCTTAAAACCCTTTTCCAATCCCCCTCCACCCTTGCTCTCTCTGCCTTTCTCTGTGTCGCTCGCCCCCTTCTCTCCCTCTTTCTCGGTCAGTCAGTCATCTCTCTTGCCTTGCCTTTATCCCTGCTTTATATATCTCCTATTCTCTCTTTGTCTCGGCCTCTCTCTAACCTCTCTCTCTTTTTGTCTCCGTCCATTTTGCTCTCTTTCACTACCCCTTCTCTTTCCCTCGCCCACCACCATCCTATGCTATCTCACCCACCACCATCCTATGCTCTCTCGCCCAATACGGTATCCTCTCTCACCCACCACCATCCTATACTCTCTCGCCCACCACCACCACGTATCCTCTCTCACCCACCACCATCCTATACTCTCTCACCCACCACCATCCTATACTCTCTCGCCCACCACCATCCTATACTCTCTTGCCCACCACCAACACTTATCCTCTCTCACCCACCTCCATCCTATCCTCTCTCATCCACCACCATCCTATACTCTCTCGCCCAATACCGTATCCTCTCTCGCCAACCTCCATCCTATACTCTCTCGCCCACCACCAACACGTATCCTCTCTCACCCACCACCTTCCTATCCTTGCTTACACCACCAAGTTTTTCGCCAACGTCTGCCCGGTTGACGTCAGCTGGATTACCTGGAGTGGTTGCCGTGGTGATGTTGGCATGTGGGAGGCTGGTGCAGCATCAAAAACACACGCGAGCACACACACACACACACACACACACACACACACACACACACACACACACACACACACACAACAATATCTCAGGACATGCGTTGTCACGTGCATGCACACAGCTGTGCATAGCTAAACACACAAGCTACAAAGATACACACAATCGAACATACACACCGGCTCCTTGTAAATATGTCCACTTTAGTGTGTGTGTGTGTGTGTGTTCCTTCACAATAACAAACTGCACAAAGATGTTTCCTGTTAAGTCCCTCTGTGTAAATAGCAAAGCGAACGTGAAGCCAAGCTTAACATTTGGAGGGTTTGTACGCAACTCTAAGCTAACTCAGTTAAGGTCAAGCTAGCTGCATCACGGGTCCTCTTCAGGGTATTGACCATTTCCCAGAAAAGGGGCTTCAGTTCAGATAAGCTCCATCGCCCCCGCGCTTGCAGAGAGCTACTTTAACTCTCTGCTGGCATGCATTTATTGGAAATCAATACTTGGAACTGTCAAGTACTGATTTTCTTTTATGTTTTATTTTGTTCTGAATTGTCACTGACAATTAGATTTAACCATGTACAATAATAGACAAACATGGTTGGTCCCTGATTGTAAAGACAAAGGGTTTGGGTGTATGTGTATGTATATGAGTTGGGGAGCATCCTGACCAGCATCCCGGTCAGGATGCTTAGTAGTAGCCGTGGTGATATAGACTCTCTGAGGATTTAGTCTCTGGGATCTTAACTCTCCCTAAAACTGGTGTCCTCTCATGAGACAGGATGTGTGTGTGTGTGTGTGTGTGTGTGTGTGTGTGTGTGTGTGTGTGTCACAAGTACTGCAGCTGAATGTGTCTGCCGCAGACAGATGTAAATGTGCTAGTAAAAAGCACTTAGAAAAAGCACTCTCTAATCTCTGAAAACTAGCCAGCCGTGTCACCTGTGTAATGGCTCTGACCCCTGCTATAGTCCTACTGTATTTTCTGGCATTGCACAGGCATACCAGCAGCCATTTAAAGCTCATTACAGTCTGAGACAAATCACCAGGTAAACCAGGTAAAAAATTGCAAAAAGCCCTTTTTTAAAAATGTTTTCGATGCAATACGCCTGTCATGTTCAGGTGAGCCGATTACAGCTATTTCATGTAATAAAAGAACACACAGTCTGATTACAACTAGGCTTTGTGTGTATGTTTGTGTGGGTGTGTATTCATACAACTGTGATTACTCCAGTTCTACTCCATTTATACTGTCTACTGCACTCAGACCGGCTTAGCAGGAGAGCAGGGGAGAAAAGGCTGTCAGCACACACGCCTACGCTCAAATGATACACACATGCTTTCATGTACGCACTTATGTACACAGTGATTATCGCCTGATGTTTTTGTGATAGTGCGGCACATTGAAACAAAGGCAGTTCAATTTGATTCTAATTTAAAAAGGTATTCTCTGTATATTTTTGCCTTTACATTCTGCGGTTTGTTCATACTGAAATCTGCAGATCACACAAGCTGCACCCATTGAATTGACAATACACCTTTAATACTTCAGCTACACAACATCATTTGAACCTCAAGCTGTCTCTGTATACACATACACACACACACACACACATACACACACATGGCGTTTACATTAACAAAACACACTGCTTGTTCTGTGTTGCGTCATCCATGGCAACAGGGCTGGCCAGTTGTTGATGTCACGGGATGATGTGCTGCTGTAGGGGGGGGGGGGGGGGGGGGGCTGACCTCATGCCGAGGGGGGGTCTCGGAGGGCTGGTATCGGCACAGGCCAGCACTCCTCATCAGGCTTTCTCACACTCTGGAGAAAGCCCCCTCACATACACACACACACGTACACGCACATGTACATGCACTCACACACACACACACACACACGTACATGCACATGCACTCACGTACACGCACATGCACATGCACTCACATACACACACACAAACACACACACATATTGAGACATACACATACACACACACACACATACAATCAAACACATATTGAGACATAAACAAACAAACAAACACATTTTGAGACACACACACACACACACACACACACATACACACACACACACACACACACACAACGTTCCAGTACTGCATGTGCTGTCAGATGGCATAACTAAAATGTCCTAGGAACCAAGCAGGGTAATTTATTGTGAAATATGAACGGTCATTTGTGAATGTTGCATTTAAGTCTATTTTGCTTGAGTTATTCTCACAAGACCATAATTAAGGTTTTCGTGTCCCTTTTGGCTCCATTTTGTTCCTGATTTCACTCCCTCTAGGAAAATAGCAAAATTCAAGCCTTATAGCTTGGCAAAGTTTCCCCCGAAACACATGGAATATATCGTCATACATGGATCCCATATCATGATAGGGGTTGTACTCAGTCCGTTGAGATTGTACACACACACACATACACACACACACACACACACGCACACGCACACGCACACACACTGAAGATGGAGAGCAGGCCAGAGACCAGGGCAGTGTACTGACTGACCAGACAAATGCCTGCAGCCTCAGTTCTCTCCACAAATGAATGGCTTTCCTTTTCTGCCACAGCTGTGCTATATCCCAGCAAGGTTAAACTTAATGACAGACCTGAAATCCTTAACCATGACACAGAAAAAATGCTGTGCATATGTTTGTCTAATGCAGATGTGTGCATGCTCAGATGAACATGTGTGTGTGTACTTTTTTTTTTACTGTGTGTTGTTGTTGGCTGTGTGTTTATCTGAAATAGAGATATAATGTCTAGTAGTGCATGTGTGCATGAGTGCCCCCATACTTTATTCAAATGCACGCATGGCAAGCGTGCGTGTGTTGCACAATGGGCAAGGCGTTACACACTGGATCTGGGAAGAAGAGCCAGCCATGAGTCATCATCGCTTGTAGCAGTTGTCTTTCTCTGAATGACCCCCTGGGTTAATGTCTGACCTGATCCGACCTGCTCCTAATATAAAAGCCAAGGTATTAAATACAGAACTGCGCTGCCTTGAACATCGGCGAACATCCTTTGGCACGTAAATACAAAGGAAAGAGAGCAGGGAGAGTGCAGAATAAAGAGGCGAAGTTAGCTCTAATAGTGTACTATTGTGTGATTAATCGGGAGCATTTGAATGGCAAAAATATCTTTGCTTTTACTTTCTGTAAACCATCGTCCCTATTATCTTCATGGTTTCTAGACCGTTGACTGACCTTGGTCATGGTAAATTAAGTATTTTCTTTTCTTTTCTCCTATTCTTTGGGGTTGGTTGTGCGGTGCAATTACACCCCACCCCACCAATTTAGAGAAATAGGTTTGAGACCCAAAAATAAGATAATAATCCCTCCTCCATTAAATACATGTTTCATTTCAGCTGGGTTCCCCAGTCATGTTCATGTCTCTGAGCCACCACCACCACCACCACCAGGCGTGACCACTGTGTATTCCCCCGCTGGGGCCCCAGGGGGAGCTGCAGACCCAGCTGTGGTCCCGTGTCCTTCCCGAACCCGGGAACCCACCCACGCCCACACCCACCCTGGAACCTGCAGCCAAACCCAGTTCAGCCTCTCCTTTTGTTCCCTCTGCGGTTGGATTGTTTGTATTCATACCTCTATCTATAGCTACCTGCCGGCTGACTATTATATGCCTTACTATTGTCATGAACACAGGCTTTGTCATTTAGTCTAATCCAGAGCAAAATCTGTTTTTTCGATGCACGTGTTTGCATTGAATGATGTATGTTTTTATGTGTGTCAGAATCATCCATATGTTAGTCCCCCCTTAAGTGCAGATTGTGAAACCCATCTACAATCTCAGTGAGGTGTTTTTTCTATATATATTGTCGAATTGAGCGTTGACAGACCACTCCATGATTCCCATGGGGTGGAGCTAGACATATTGAGTGGATTCATAGGGAAGATGTTGTTTTGGTTGTCATGGTTATGTTGGTCCCCCCTACACGTGCTTTGCCCCCCCCTACCCCTCCCTTCCACCACATCCTGGGATCTGCGCCAGAGGTAGGATGCAACACATCTAATCTAGAATATACACACACACACACACACACACACACACACACAGGCAAACACACACACAGGCAAACACATTTCTGGGTCTTCAAATAATTGGTCTCAGCTGCATTTGAGTATTTTTCCACTCTTTCACCGGAGAGAAGCAGAAGGGAGAAGAAAAAAGAAACGAGACAGTAAAAAAAAAGGGAAATAAAAAAGATGAACTTACATTGAAAGACGCGGTGGAAACTGTACAGTGAGTGTCAAAGACTAAGTGGTTTGATCAAGCTCTCAGTGAGAGAGATGGATGGACAGACAGAGAGACAGACAAACAAGGACAAGAAGACAGACCGATAGAAGGATGCAGACAGCAGACAGAAAACAACAGAGGGATACACACTACAGACATCCGAACCAACACGTAGACGGACTGACGGATCGATACCTCCTAGTACTTCCTCACATGTTGTCCCTCTCACACTTTCACGCCTGACCCCCCCGTGCCCTCAGTGCTGCCGTCTCTCTCCTCGTCCGCCTCTTCCACTTGTTTGACAACGTGTCAGAACCATTCCACACCTTTCCATCCGCTACCACTTTACCTACTAGCTATGGGCACAAGTCTTAACAATATATATTTTCTTATATATATTTTTTAAATTTCCTCAGCAATTATTTTACACCTGCCATTTTGCGACATGTCTGTGGTGTCACCTCAGGGCGATAGATTGGACAAAAGCCCTCCTGACCAGACAATTAATCATTTAATTGGCCGATATTATATTCAGTGTGTATATGTCCTACGGTCAGCTCTAGGAACAACAACATTTAATGTAATCCAACATTAGGTCACATGGGTCACATATCACATATTATTTAAGTATTTCACATTCACCTCTATGCTCCTGCAAAGAGCCCAGAGCTAATTACTGAATGGGAGGCCGGGAGCCCCCTCTCAGCCCAGATTCATTACAGATACCCATAGCCAATCAGAGCCTCTCGCCTGCCTGGAGGGAGGCCTTCTGTTGTGAAGGCCATTCAGGATGCCATAAGTTCAAAGGTCAGAGGCAGCATGGGAGAAACACCTAGCTATGGTGATTAGAGAAGAGAAGAGAAGAGACAGAGAGAGAATACAAGAGAGAGATGTGTGTTAATAAGATATGATTGTGACCATCGAGACAAGAGACCCGGCCAGTCCATACTGAGCTCTCCTTAGCCTTATCAGAGCATCACCATAGTAACTTCTGAAAGGTTTCCATGCTCTTCCATTCAGATAAGATAACGACATCCATGGGGATTTCTTACTCTTCTCTACCCTTACTTTCTACATTTTGACGGTTCCTGCAATCTATAAACGGAATCAACCAATGTTCCTGTGAAACCCCATTGAAGTAATTAGGGAAAATGTAGGAACGTTTTTGGTTTTGTTTTGTGTTTTTGTGGCCAAAAGGCCACCACTGGCTTTGTATTCTGCCAGCGTAAGCACAATCTCTCTCTCTCTCTGGGCGATGTAAGCGGGGGGACATTCCTGTGGAGGTAGCGGGCTGCAGCAGTTGGGCTGATGCAGCACAATGTTTGTGTGTTGTGTGGTTGATGTAGACAGCCGTTCGGACGGACAGAAAGACAGACACAGAAGGAGACAGTAGTAGTATACCCTCTCAAAGTCACATATGCAAACACACACACACACACACATTTCACACAAACCTTTACAGATTCACACCGACGTACGGCGACCAGTGTTGTTTGTTTTGAGTGATTGTGATTGGCTGGGCTGCCTGCCAATCAGCTGCGATTGGTCCACCCATTGACCTGTCGAGTACACAACATTACCTCCAGTAAATAGTTAACATTACCTCCTGTAAATAGTTAGAGAATAACCTTTTGTTTTGTTATTAAGGGTTTTTTGGGGCATGAACTTGATAAATAGAGAGAGCCTCAACAGTCTGGATATTCTGTTTCTAATTACCTCTCCAGAAATTCCCTTCTTTCACAAATGATGTGCTGTGTGCTTCAAAGAATCTGAGCCCAGAGCCATTTTATAGTGTTAAAGGCCAGACAAATCACTGAGAAATGAAAGAGAAAAGAAAGATCAGTGAGAAATGGTATGGTCAAGGATGGCTTTCCATCACCATGGCTTTTATGAGGTCAGCGAGGGAGTCGAACACAAGAGTTGTTGTTCTGTACTATACTGTACATTGCGGTGAAGAACTGGTCATAGCTAGAAAACTGAAACATAGAACTTTGAACTTACAATAACATAAAACAATGTTTTTGAGCAATGTTTTTGAAAATACTAACACCTGTCATCTAAGAACTAACCATCTTAACTCTGCAAACGGTGAAATAGGGGAACATTTCCCCTAACAAATATGTAACTTGTGTGTGTCTCTCTTTGAAGCATGCAGCCCTCAGTTCATAACATAGGCGAAAACCGTTCCCTCTCCGTGATGATTTAAACTGTATCCTTGAAATGGGCAAACGGCGAGGGCACGCACATGACAGCTTCCGCGTGGGGAGACGTACGAGGGCTGTGTAAACGCTGACAGTAATTACACCAGGCCCCACCGCACAGCGGCTCCCGAGCGCTGGCCGGAGAACACGTTTATAATAGCTTAACACAACCCAAAGCTCTGGCCAGCCTGGGTCGGCCTCCCAGTAATAAATCCAAACTTCCCAGAGCAGAAGAGGAAGTTTGTCACCCATAGACCTTGAACTGTGTGTGTGTGTGTGTGTGTGTGTGTGAAATCTGTTTTGTGTCAAACGCAGGATGATGCCCGCTGTGGTGGGGTGGTAGAGGACGTTTGATTAGACGTGTGGTCTTTCCTTTTGTTAGTGTGTGTGCATGTCTGCCACACTTGTTTATGGGCGTGTGCCAGGGACATGTAGGCACCTCCGGAGCTGTAAACCCACTCTCACCACTGTAATTATATATACTGGAATTCCTTCTCTCTTTTTTTCTGCTTTCTGCCCACCTCTCTCCCTCTATCTCCCTCTCTCTCGCTCGTTGATCTGAGTTGAGTTGGAGTTAAGTTATACTGTGAAGATGAATTGGTTCCCAGAATAAAATAAATTTAGTTTTAGTTTTTTACAATGGATGACGCTACTGTTGATAGAGTACAGGTGAGCGTATAAAATAAATGTGGTTAAACTAGAACCAGACCTACGAGGTGTTTGCCAAGCCCCACTAGCTACTGTGTCTGGATGCTCTGGAACTGCAGAGTTGGCTATATAAAGATTCTGGATGAAAACAGTGGGTTTAAGGATGTGTGTACATTTATGTGTTTATGGTTTTATGTGTGTGTGTGTGTGTATTTGTATGTACGGTATTTGTGTGTGTGTGTGTGTGTGTCTGTGTGTGAGCGCGTGTGTGGGTGTGGGTGCATTCCCCTTCCTGAAAGACTTCCATAAACCTGTAGCACCGATACCTTGAGACTCACCTACAACTGCAGGCGATAATTACCCAGTGTTCTCTCAGCACACATGGTCATTAACAGCAGGACATGCTATTTTTACTATGCTGTACCTAGCTCAGAGGGGAAACTATATGCTGCTTTTATAGTCTTATAGTATGGGGATATAACATGCACATTTGGAAACATTGTGTCATGTGTCACCCAGTACAAGATACACATGTGAATATAAAGGGCAACAGCAGGAGGCGCCACTACTGTAGGTCACACAACAACGTCTCTGCAGTAGATTTTCTTGTTAGGAAAGTATTTACAAATGAGAATGTGTGTAGGAAAACTTGTGTTAACAGTAGCACGATAAGAATTGTACAGATGTGTAGGCTGGATAACTATAAAAGTCTCATGAATACATAGGCATGCTTGTTTCCAATCAAGTGTCTTCAAGTTGTTTGGTGCTGTTTTGAAATAACCATTAGGACTACTACTACAACATTCAATGCTGTGGCTGTGGAACTCAATTGAATATCACAGCAATAACAAATGAGTATTCAAATCCACATGAGTGTTTTTCTGATTAGTGAAATGACAGCTGATAAAGGCAGGGTGCTATTGGTCTTGGTTGTGTCTGGGTGGGGGACACTGAGGGAACCGGCTCTCAGCCTGACACTGCTACCATGATGCCAACACAGCTGCAGTCTCAGTGTCTTGCTGCACCACGTCGGACCCCTCACAGCTAAGCCATCTGCACCTGTGGACCCACCCACCCACCCACCCACCCACGCACGCACGCACACGGACACACACACACACACACACACACACACACACATGCACTAACACACACACACACACACACACACACACACACACACACACACACACACACACACACACATACACATTAATTAGCTATCTCCGACACCTTTGAACATGTTTAAACATCCCCCATGTGGTGCTGTTAGGTGTGTTACTAGTGTCAGACAGACATTAGTAGCCAAATGTAATTAAATGACTGCTCAACAACTCCTCCAATACACACACACACAAATGGAGCCCACATTTTTGCACAATAGTGCTCATGAACTTTGGGAGCAGCACGTCTCTGTCCAAAACAACATCTGTCCCCTCTGTTTCGCCTGATTACAAATACCCTCATAGCACTGTTCTCACACACACACACACACACACACACACACACACACACACACACACAAACACAAACACAAAAAAAACATGGTAATATAAGCCAATTGGGTGTATATGGTGTATTTGCACCATGGAGAATGTGGAAATCCAGGGCTCAGTAGAAAAATGCTTTGAATGCTTTGACAGGCCTCTTTTTCTCTCTGCACATGAAAGAAGACTTATTTGCTCCTCCGTTCTTGATTATCACAGCTAATTGCTTGTGAAACGGCAGTGGGAAATGCCGGTATGTGTGGGTGAATGGATTAAAGTAGGTAATATATATACACATAAACACACCCATTTTGCTTGGTAACATGACCAGCAGCTAACGGGAGCAGCTGTAGTGAGAGAGGTCAGCTTCATGCTGAAATGGCATGTTATCACGCGCTACAACGTGCTCCACAAAGAATGTAGCCCATAAACTCCCAAATGATACACACAAAGACACATACAAATAGAAAGCATCCATGTTTTCCCCTGTGTATTATACTTTTTTTTTCTCTTATGAACTTGTAGAGCACATGTGCATGCTCTCCAGTGTTCAGGCGGGGCGTTGAAGTCGTTTAGGCGCTGGCCCTGGTCTCCTCAGTTTGATGGATGGATTTCTGAGCCACATAAGCCACCTGTAGCAATGCCGGCATCAGGCTTACTACTCTTTGGCTACAGTTCACTGGTTGTGTCTTTTTAGGTAAGCGGCGCGGTTTTACACAACAGCGTCTTGTAAACAATAGCAATAGCATTGTGTACACAATAGCATATATAGGCAAGGAATGCAGTGCATAGCTCCTCCTACCGTGCCGTATGTAAACGCTTACCTCCACTTATCTGTTTCGATCTTTTTGCCGTTTCTATTTCTCTGCCCACATTTATTCTGACCCTGTCAAGCGTATAAGACACTGTCCCTCTGTGACACTTTTAGACTCTTAGTGCGGAGGTCATTCATTCCTGACGTGGTGATTGACCTTGACTCTGGCCCTGGTTTTCCATTAGGTCGAGTCTTGTTACACCTTCAACAAAACACAGAACATTTAAGGCGCCAAGTGTTTCTCCATTGCACTCCTCCCTAGCCCACGTTGTTTCAGTGTAAAGAACAGTGTTTTGATTTCATTTAATGAGTCGCTGGTGAGAGGTGGCAGAGAGGGAAGTAGTTATTAGCCGGTGTGCTAATTGGGTTTGTGTGATGCAAGACTCACTGCTGTGTTTGGCCCCACGCCATTGGGCA
This sequence comes from Micromesistius poutassou, assembly GCF_964030765.1. Lineage (NCBI taxonomy): Eukaryota > Metazoa > Chordata > Actinopteri > Gadiformes > Gadidae > Micromesistius > Micromesistius poutassou. The sequence goes on from NC_140289.1 coordinate 9,253,733, forward strand.
GGGCCGCCTACACGGACACGCGGCATGTGCGCACGTACACGCGTGCGTGCAGAAAATACACACAAACAATCACACATTGTCTTACATACATAGTTAACAAATGAATGCATCTAGACAAAAGTAGTTCAGAGGAAGTTCAGTGTATATGCGTATGTATGACCTTTAAGTGGAGACTAGTGTCAATGTTCAACACAAAATAAGCGGTTTTAAGAAAAAAAACAAAAGCATGTTTTTGAAAATTAAGAATAAACAGTATGAATAAATAACAAAGTATCTCTAAGGATACTTACATAAAATAAATGTAAAACGGATCAAAGGGTAGTTATTAATAATTCAACAAAGCCGATATTTGTTCAAATAATTGTGGATTAACACAAATCCCTGTAGTCTAGTACTGAATGCAGCCCTGCAACACTGTATGCTTCTCCATTACAAGTTGAATTCCTGACCTGGTCTGGACATGCTGTCAATCACCCCCCCATGACCGCCACCCACCACCACCGCCCACTACCAGCAGAGATTATGACCCCCCTGCAGGGGCTGTATTTAAGGCATGGAGGTCCCTGACTCCTTAAGGTCACTCTCACTCCATCTATCTGGGGAGAGGCCTCAGCAACACCTCTGCTTTTCTCACCAAACTTTAACCTCTCTTCTCTTTTTAACTACCCTCTCTGATTACCTTCCTCTGATACTACATCGTCCTTTGTTTATTCATTGTTTTGTGGTTCATTCACCTTTTCCCATACTATAAATCTCAGACTAAGACAGACTTCATTAATTCATGCTTCATCTATCCTTTGTTGCTTTCCCCTCTCTCCCCTCCTCTGGCCACCATCTTCTTGTCCTCCTTATCTTGCCCCCTTCCCCTGCTCCTCTTCTTTATCTCCTCTGTTCTGCTTCTTGTTCTTATCTACCCCCCCCCCCCCCCCCCCTCCACCTTTACGTCTTCTCCGCTGATTTGAGGCCGTCTGTGTTTAGGGCCAGCGGCTGGGTATTTGAGATAATCTCACACGACAAGAGCCGGTTGGTACAGGCAGTATGCTGGAGGGTTATGCTAAACATGAGCAGCTTGACTCTTGACATAGAGTCTTTATGATGTACATGGTTTTACTCGAAAGTAATGACGGTTATGTTTTTTGTACTTACATTTTTCATGATGTGAGCTCTGTGAAAGCTAGAGTTTTGGAACAATAAGCTATTGTTATACATTATCTTACTGAAGCTATATCGTTTCAAGATGCTAACATCATTCCAACATAAAACACTTTTATCCCCCTTTGTACACTTTTTATGAGAAATTATACTGCTTAACACTTCCGAGCACACATGTTAGTGGGGTGCGAGTCACTTTTTACGGAGGTTTGTCGCCTATAGACTACATACCAAGAGCTTGTTTTCTGTCGCCTCTGGGACTGTGTGGCAGTCGGTCAATGAATAGACCCAGGTGATGGGGTGTGTAGATGTGTGGAGCAGATACAATCTCACTAATGTTTCTATAGAACCCCCACAGGGGTTTGTAAGGACGTCTGATGCTCTCCAGAAACACTTCAAAAACTCCCTCCCTGGTTCACTCTCCACAGGGGGGAGAGATGATGTGTGAGGCACATCTATTAAGACCCAACTATGTGTGTGTGTGTGTGTGTGTGTGTGTGTGTGTGTGTGTGTGTGTGTGAGAGAGTATGTGTGTCTGTGTGTGTGTGTGTCTTCTTGTCTCAGAGTGAAAAACCCTGCACTGTGTTCATTGTGTTTTTCTGTGTGTCACATATGACCACTATGGTTAAGAAAACACACATACACATCCAAGGGGAAAGACAAGCATGTTATTAGGAGGTTACATTGATAATAAAATGATGGAGGTTTTCTGTCTGGGTTGAAAGCATGCACTAACGGAGAGGGAATGAGAATGCGTGCGTGGCGGCCATGCTGTTGCGCCATCCAAGCATTGGTCAAAGATAACCTAAATATATATCAAAGGTTTATATACATGACATCATCTTTTGCACAAGCTGACCCATATGTTTGCAAATCCTTTCCATGTTTGAATCGTTGTGAAGATTTATGCACATCTTTATCGCAAATCATTTACAGGTCTTCCATGTGTTTAAGCTCATTCCTGAAAGTGCTCCAACACAAGTTTCCATTTGGAAACTGTTCAGGTTTCTGCTGTTGTTTGTGGGTTTCTTTTCATTACAAGCAAATGTACAGTAGAAAACATTTGTAATTAAGAAATGTAGACCAAGTCAAATAGTGGAAATACACTCAGCAATTATCAAATAACCACCTCTCACTTAAGACAGCTTGTCTACGTCTGACGACATGACACCTTGGTTTTCAATTGGTGTGATAGGGCAGGCATTACATAGCATGCTTTTATCGGTATGCGCCTCCTACTCTCTCGCCGTCTCCGGCACACACACACACACACACACACGTGTGCTTGTCATGTTTGATAAGAGCACTGAGTCAACAGATGGGGAGGAAGACCCAGCTTCCTCCCAATAGCCTCCTAACCCCGTTAGTTTCAGACCAATCCAGGTGGGGGTCAGGACATCCAGCCGAGGGGGGGGGGGCACACACATTTGTGTGTGTGTGTGTGTGTGTGTGTGTGTGTGTGTGTGTGTGTGTGTGTGTGTGTGTGTGTGTGTGTGTGTGTGTGTGTGTGTGTGTGTGTGTGTGTGTGTGTGTGTGTGTGTGAGTACTCCTCTTCCTTTAGGATGAGAGACATTGTGACCCACTGCCCACCCATTTCTGTATGCAAGAAATGTGATATTCCTTTGGAAGAAACTGCACTGTGAGGAAACTTATAGACATGCACATGGCTGTGAAATTGTAAAAATAAGGAGGGGGGTGGGTGTCGGTGGAGATCAAGTCAATGGGTGAAGGCCTCTTGGGTTGAAGGGTGATGAACAAAGCTCCACATTGTAGGATGAAGCGTTGGACTTGTTCACAGTGCATGGTGTACATCGTTGGAGCTGCTTGTAATCCTGGGTCTTTTCACCCTGCCCCACACCAAAATAGTGCTCTCACTGATTGAATGGCATCGAGAAACTATATGTTGTCTGTCAATGATCACAACCAAAGTTATATAAGGAGTGTGTAAAAAACACATACAACATCAAAAAGAAGCACTGTTTGTGCTAGTACTAAACTAGTACTGGTACTATCACTATTCAGGAGGCGTACGTTGATATTCTGGTCATTAAGGATGAGGCATCTTACTCAAAGATGCCTATGATAGGATTTAAATGCAGAGGCGCATGACTTTACTCACAGATGAGAAATTAGGTGAGAAATATATTTATTTTGACTTTGTTGTCTACAAAGTTGTTTACAATTACAAAGTAGCCAACCCCCAACATTCGGGCATATTGCATAACTGATATGAATGAAAGAATAACACTTAACCCCAAAGCCTTTAAGGGCAGTCTGTCCTATTGTATAATTTTTTTCTTTCGGTTCTGATTAATGACGTAATCATGGCTGTGGGAAGAGATGATTTTCTCTTTCTATATGTCTGTCCGTCTGTTCCTCTGTCTATCACTTTGGCCGTGCTTGCATCTGTCACGAGCCCTGGCAGCTGTTGCCGCTTACCAGACGCAGTTCCCTGTTTCTGGCAAAAGGGGAAAGACAGCGGTCACACTCCCATGGCTTCTTCAAAACAATGGGATTGCGTGCTGGTGGAGCCCAGCACAACAAGGCTGAGCAGTGAGCATCGTTCTGCAATTTCATGCTTGTAAATAACGCGATTCAGGGTTTTTTCTAAAAGTTCATTCTCTTTATTTTGGAGTTATTCAAATGAGGCAGGCGCAGGCAAACACGGACATTGTTTGGATGCTTCAATGTCCTCACTGGGTTAAAGTAGATTATTTATGCGGTAAACAGAAGTGAAACAATTCAACCGTTTTAGCACATGCCACGGTGCATGTCATCCCGTGAAAACATACACACTGTAGGGCACACAGTCTACAGCACCTAAACCCTGTCTGGGTGAAATAATAGCAATATATACACACAGTATATGCCCATTAGAGGTTTTTGTGTATGAGTTTCCCGACCCTACCAAAAATAAACAATGTAAAGGAAAGATTATCCGCACTGGAAGCTAGCTAAAGAAACTCTTTGACACACGGCCAACTTTTGTGCTCCTGTAATGTTTCGCTGGGAGGAGCGGGTGAGCCGTGAGACGGGCGAGCGGTGAGACGGGCGGTGGAGCGAGGGGGGAGCTCACTATTGAAGGAGCAAGCGTGAACGAATATCGACCCGGCTCGAGTTCTTTAAACTCTATCTTACTTACTTTTTTCATCTCTGTTACACTCGGAGTTCCTCGGTTACTTTGTTCGTGGCTCACATCAACCGCCGTCGTTCATTTTCTTCCAACGACCGGAGGAATATATTGTTTTTATAGACGTATGCTCCCTCACGTGAGCGACGTCTCCCTGGGATCGGATTCGGCTCGTGCCCAGGGTCGGACCCCCGAAAAAAAGTTTAGAGAACTAATGACCTCATGCAAAGCTCGGGACTACGATTGTTGTTGTTTTTGTAACAGACTTGTTCACTCACTTGGCAAGAAGCGGGGTGCGTTTGCATTGGAAGAAAACATCGCGCTGGGAACATGGACTCACCATGTCGTCTCTTGTTTCGCCTGTCACACTTTTTAGAACATTTAATTGTTTAAAAAAAAGCCTGAAAGCTAAATACGGTCTTTCTATTCAATCACGTTGGATCTAAACTATTGTTTGTTGTAAGACCGCTGCTCATGGGCTTGGTTTGAGTCAGTTTGCTAGTGGCAAAAATAGCACTTGATAAAAGTCATGGAAGGTGAACAGGGGGCCGCTGCTGCCTCCTCCACCACCGCCGCCGCGGAGCCCGAGGCGGTCGGCGCGGTGTCCGACAGCTTCTCCCAACTGTGGACGGATGTGATGGGAATGCTGGTAAGTTTTAGGACGGTATATTGATGGGAGGGACAATAGGATTAATCACATGCAAACATCTCACCCTCGTCCCTTAAAGGAACGTTATTGGCTATTGTGTGACCTCGTTGGTTTAGCCGTATCACGAATCAAAACACAGGTGAGCCCCACGTTTTGTACCCCCTCACGCATATGGTTTGGGATTCTTTCACGAGGAGCTCTAACCCGAAATACGCGAGATTTCAATCAATACAGGAGCCAGGTCGAGTGAAAATATGGTATGCTCTGTCTGTTGTTGCATTATTTAACCCCCCTTTGGTCGCTGTGTTTTCACAACTGTAGGTCAGATTGATTCCACGTTGTCGTTTTAGTACATTTCCATGTGGTGATGTTTTCCTTTTGAGCTCCACCAGAATGGTTCCACCGAGGATGGTCTGTTATAGTGGATAGTGAAGGTTAGAGACAACATGAATGACAACTATTAGGAACATTTGTAGAATGTATACTTCTATATATTATATATAGCCGAACTTCTTTATTTTGTTTTTTTTAGTGCTTGATGTGTACTCATCTATTCAACTAGATTAGAAATGTCATGTAGATAATAAGAATAAGAAAAAAATGAATTAAGCAAGACAACAGATCACAGTTGCTCCTAGCTAGGATATTTAAATGGCTGTATTGCCTGAAGCCAAATGTCTCCCAGGCATTGCTTATCTTTCACATTGTTCTTACACACACATGGATATATAGATGGTTGATGAACCAACTTTTTGTTCTTTAGTTCAATTTTATCTTCAATCTTGTATCTTTATACCATTTTTGTAATCAGTTACCCAAGCACAATGTCTTACCGTATCACCCTGAAGCTAAAATGGCAATGCTATTTATAGCTGTCACACTAGGTTATGCATTTTCAATGGCTTTTGTTTTGTGGGGGGTGGTCCTGTGTGGGAATGACCTTTGAAATTGGGTATAACCAAACCCCATTGAAGCATACGTTAAAGTTCCAGATGGATTTAACATTGATTGTTTTGCAATTTAGGACATGCCTAAACTTGGCAGTTATAATAGGTGTCTTTGCCGATTAGGATCAGACAAAAGTGCATAAACAAATAATAATCCCCAAAAATATATCAACATAGAGTTAAGACTGTTAAGTACCACCGTGTCACGGACATTTGCAGAATGTGCTCATTATCCAGCTAAAGTTCAATATAGGTTTGGTCACCTTGTAATGAGATTCATTATTTTGACTGTAGATCTAAGGTCAGAGCTATTCTCTGTTCCCTGTGTCCCTGAGGTTAACCATACATGTCAGCACAGGGTGGAATGTGTCTAATGAGAATGCCAATGTGAGCCAGTCATATATTGGTGCTTGAAGCTGCGTAAACAGGCCTTAAATTGATTAAAATTCAAAGGCAGTTTTGGGCGTCATAGGGCTGGAGTAGCAGCAGCGTTAAGCGTTTGGATTAACTGATGTTTGAGTAGGGTTTTATTGCTGAATGCAGCCCACTTCTGGAGACCTAAAGGCTCTTCTAGCTACCTCCTGAGGCATGGTTTGTCTGAACTGAATATTACATTTTGTACCTGAGCCTGGTTAAAGATTTTCTCTAGCAGGAAGCTTTTTAAGTTTATTAGGTAACACTCTTGATGTTTGTGCCTATGCTGAATTCAGGTTTTGATTACAAGTCCATCCTACTCCTGAAGCACACCTTCAGCAAACAGAAATAGTTCAATGTACCTTTTTATGTAGTATGCATACGTGATTTCCCAGATTAGCTCAGATGTGCTCATCCTGGTTCTCCATTACCTCTCCTGTCATGGTGTTATAGGGCCTTGGTGGATTTCCTCTGTAAAAGTGATGATGCTGAATTCTCGTACACTCACAGACATCCTCAGGAAGCTCTGTGGGTGGTTATGGGACTTTGACTCATTGCCCTGCCTATCCTCGACAGTCTTCCTCCTGGCTTCCTGCATGACCATTGGTTAAGATGACCAGGTCCTAATGCAGCTAGTGAGGTACACTATTCACTAAACTGACTATTGCATGATCTGCGTGGAGTCGAGTCAATCACTGCCTTTTGTCTGAGGTTGAAAAAGGCTGGTGAAATCATTGGCTGACAAACCAGACTGCTGAAAGATTAAGTAGATGATTACCATAGTGAATACCACACTTGTTTGCATGTGTTGCATCCTGAGTTGAAGCAGTTCCAACTTTATGACAGAGCCTGCTGTCACTTTTCAACAGCACAGTGGTGTGTCTGGACTGTGTCATCCAGTAGCACGTATATACAGTTAGCGGATTGCAAATACCTATTCCTTATTTGTAATGTGTGGAAAGGGCCCTTGATGATACCTAAATCCTAAGAAATATTCCACCTTCAATATCCACCACTGAATAACTCAGGACAGTCGATCTTTCTGGGTACAGCCACAGGTTGACATATCTATGACTCAGAAGAACCACATCATTCTGTTGCCTCCATTGTTTCAAGGGAGACAACAATGCAGGGCAATGTAAGCCAAAGATGGGCTATCCCAGCCCCATGCATCGCTTGCCAAGGGGAGTGTGTATCAGGTGAAAGTAATTGCGCTGTGTGACGTTCTTGCATTACATCAGATGGATTACTTTATTGTCATCTGTAGCCATTGTTCCTTCTCTACAGAACGGCTAGTCACCAGAGTGTCCCTTTTAACAATGGCTTCTGCCATGTGCACCATAACTCAATACCCACGTGACCGCCTCACTATGACAAATCGGCACAGTCAGGAATGTGAACCGAGGAGCTTTAACAGACCAATACACACCAGACTCAGAACTCGTCGAGTGTCAAGTTAAAAAGTTAAGTTGAAAAGGTAACTAATTCAGTGGTGAGAGCTGCAACATGGCACTGCTCTCTAAGCATGCCGGGGGACATGACTAGTTGACAGCAGCCAGGAAATGGGCCTCACATGCTGGAGGTTTCCCCGTTTTATACTTGTGTATATATACTTAACTAGAGATTTGTTCTGTGATATATGTTACCCTTATGATGGTGTATATATGTATTAGGAGTGACATACAGATCACTTTTGATAAGATACATTTATTTCTGTGGAACTTTAAGGGAACACAGCAAGAGATGTAAGAATGTATCAGGCTTGATCCTCCAGTGGATGGGTTCAATAACAATACTTGGGAAGTGTTCCACTAGATTTACTAGATTTAATTTTAACCTTACCTAAAATTATGCCTCCAACTAATGATCACAGTAATATACTGTGGTGTTTGCATTGGACAAGGTGTTCTTTTTGATGTTGAGTAAGCCCAGTCAGAAATGGATGTCAAACAACCAAACGATTTACATATATGTGACATTTTGAATGATGGGTTACTAGTCCAAATTCCTTGGTAAGCCAGTTAAGAATTAACAAACATACATTTTTGACAGCGAGACCCTCAGTCAGTTAAGAGTGTTATGTCAAGTGTCTATCTGTTACATATCATTTATTTCGGTTTTGTGCAAAACAAATCACAATAAGTGCATTTAACCATGAATATGCAACCCAAAAGGTGCAATAATCATGCAAGTACATGATATTAATCTAAAATGCAAACTGCTGCAAGTGCCATGGCCATACTTAGTTCCAGTTATTGCATTCAGATGCATCCGGCACTGTGACAAGAATGCCAGGATTCCCATGGCTAATTGATTAAGCAAGCAGAGATCATTAGGCCTTAATGCTATTTCTGCTGTATGCACACACTCATGCTGAACTGCACTGCCTCATCTCATGTGATACATAACCTTTGCAATTTCATTCACTCGTGCTCGATTTATAATCCTCTCATTTAATTTGTGCTGGAGGCCGGAAATGAACTCTCGCATCTTGCAACAGGAATGAGTTACCTTGAACCTTGATGTGATTGAAAACAATATGATACAAAAATTTCCCAGTCCATAGTCCTCATGTTGTAAACAATACAAAACTATAAAATCTTTACATAATTAAAATCTTGGTCATTTAGCAAAGTTAAATCAGCACAAGCCATACAGGGAATTGAATGTCCTCATGAATCTTCCTGTACCTGTGTTCAGCAGTAAATATAGGACGTTTAATCTTGAAAGAGCATACTTTTGCTTTTGTTTGCTCTATATTGTGTAGGCAACAATTGACTGAATCGGACATGGGGTGTTGGCGTTTAGTGCATCCAGGCATTTGAGAACCAGCTCAATCAAAGCCCATCCCTAGACGACCACATCTATCACTCCACAATTTGTATAACTTATGTAAATAATCTCTTTATTCTCTTGTGTTACTGTTTTGCCATGCTCACTATAACACACAGAGCCATACACTGACCTGTATATTATAGCAGCAGGAAACACGCCTCCTCTGTTTTATTACAGATAGTTTTCTTTCAAGTGTCTCTCATGCCAGACACCAGATGTTTAAGCCCCTCTCACACCACATTTGGCCCACAAATCATCCCCATGCCTTCCTGACCCCAACCTAAAATCTCGGGCCCTACTCAGGACCTTATACTCACCCCCAAGTGTTAGATTCATTCTTAAATTGGAACACACCAATATTCTCCCCCAGCCAAATCACACACTGTCACTCTAGCATACTCAATCTCACTCCCCATTTTCCATGGGTGATCATCAGTCTCTTGCATGTAATTTCTTCCATCCCCAGCTCTGTTTCAGTCTCTTACACACATGCGTGCACAAACACACACACACACACACACACATATAGATCTATGTGTAGATATGCTTTATGGGGTGCCTCCCTACTCACAGCCTCCCAGCTGGAGCCAGCTGTAACAGGCTCTTGATGAGCTCACAGCGGCTGTAGAAGACATGTCAGAGAGAGAGACACACACACACACACACACACACACACACACACACACACACACACACACACACACACACACACACACACACACACACACACACACACACACACACACTGACTGTACCTACATGTGAAACTTTAAACAATATGCGTATTTCTACGCCATGGGCGAGCAGAGCCCCAGACGGACTGAGCGAGGCTTTACCTGGGCATTAGCTCTGGCTTACATGGCGTCCAACAGCAGTTTTGCCCAGGAGCGCTGGGTCCAGAGTGGTTTCAGAGCAAACCTCGCATCTGCTGCAGTGTGCAGATTCTGTCCGCTGCCCCCTACTCCGCCCTGACTAATCCATTACCACGATCCCTTAATTGGGCAGTCTGGGGCCGTTCCTTCAGAATACATTTCCTCTGCCCTCCTCTCGGAGACGGCGAATAGATCAGTGCAGGCCTGGCATTCGTACGGATATTAAAACCTCTCGGCATCGGTCTAATGAGGCCATGCTTTGGGGCATTGTGGGGGATGAAGGGGGAAAACATGTGTTTAACCCAAGGAGGGAGCACCCATGGGGATTCCCAGGCATCCACAAACCATATGTGTGGACAGAGATGCAACTCTTAGAGCAAGATGGGGTGAAGAGGTTAAACGAATCAGGAGGGAGGACAGGACTTAAATACGGACAGTTTTAGGTACAGGTTTAGGAAGGTTCTTGAATTGCTGTATTGGTTCCGGCTCAATTTGGTCAGAGCACCATGTTGTTTTTGAATGCCCGGTTTGTGTGGATACGTGCACAGCGCTGTTTTTCCGTTCTAGGTGTTAACAGAACACATCTCAGCGGTGATCTCTAATGGTCAGTTGTGTATGTTTGTGTGTGTGTGTGTTCGTGTGTGGCCCAGGCATAGATACACTCCACAGTGATCCATTCAGCCGAGGCCTGGCACTAAGATAGTGAGTCTGCTTGAGAGAGACACACTGAGAGAGAGGCTGTTCTAAACTCTGACTTAATGCTAGCTGTCTGCCTGGCACAGATTAGATCAACACTGAATTAATATTCAACAGTCAGGCATCACTGCTACATCTTTACCAAGGCCCAGTGAAGTGTTGTCAGCCTTCCTAGTAATATATATATTTTGCTTCCCCCATTATTCAAAAGTTTGCTTGAAATTGATGAGCTCAGAAATCAAACTCTACATATGTACATCGAATGTACATATAAGTTCTCAACCACTGAAATTGGGCTTGAATAGAAATCTTCCTTGTACTTTTAGATCGGTGAACATTTTAATAGCAAAATGTTTAGGATTAGAGAAACGGCAGCTGTTGTGTTCAGTGGTCAAACGCATCCACATGTTTCTGGCTAAAGCTAGTTGAAATAAATATATTAGTGTTTATTGTTTTCTCAGCACTTATCCCACCCACAAAGGGCAAGGGTTGTTAAGGTTACACAGATGACTGGCTGTTTCTGAACATGATCTAAAGATTTGTCCACAATAGTCTGCCATGCATTCCAGTTTAGTAAAGTCTTATTTGGGACTGGGCTTCCTTCTTCAACCCCAAACATATGTTTCGCACACAAAGACAGGAACTGTGCTGGCCTAAACTATAGCGGCCCGGAAGAGCATGTTTGGATTAATGTTCGCAGAATGTCAAAGAGGCAAAACGATGTTCCTTACTCTGGCCTCAGCGAATGACCAAACCCAGAAAAATAAAATGTTCTGCCAAAGTCACTATTTGGGAAGGATTTCATATAATATTGAATGTTTAAAATATGAAGACTGAGGTAAAGTTATTCCTAGATGTGTTTGTATGGTAAGTGTAAAGAACAGAAGTTTGCCCACACATGCACGTGTGGGTATGTGTTTGCGTTCTAGTTCTAGTAGTGGGTGTCTTGTTATTTATGGGGTGTGGAGGGGTGCTACGGCCCAGTAGAGGGTAGAGGCAAATACATGAAACATAAACCTGACCACCTTGTTTCACATTGAGCCACAGTGACATATCCTAACCATACACTGACGTGCCCGCAGTGATCTGACGTAAATGGAAATCTTGTAAAACGAATAGTCAATTAAAAGGTCAGGTCAACCATGCTATGTGCCGCCAGTCTAAACATAACCGCTTATGCTTTGAATACCAGGATATCCCAAATTCAACGTTGTTTTGGTAGTTGGGCTGTTATTACTCAATGTACACCTAATCTAAATCGTTAGATTATCAATGTAGAAGATTTGAAAGCAGTATATGCATGGGAAAGTTTTCAAGATAGTCTATTACAAATTTTTCAAGTTAGTGTTTACCACGTGAAACTGCTGCGGGGCAGGTCATCATGTCACTCACGTTGGATGTCAATGGATTTGCTGAGTGGAGTCAATGGAACTAATTGGGCTAACCCTTCCCCTCCCTCGCCTGTCTTCCTCCAGGATGGTTCGCTGGGCAACATAGATGACCTGGCCCAGGAGTACTCTGAGTACTACAACACCTGCTTCAGTGACGTCAGCGACCGCATGGAGGAGCTACGCAAGAGACGTGTCTCCCAGGATCTCGACATGGTGAGTGATTTCAGTAGTAACACAACCAGCAGCAATTTGCTTGCTCCAAATTCAGCTCCCAGTAATGTATGTTTTGTCAATTATTGTGTGAAACGGTGTAGCCCGACGTGCAACGTGTAGAATACATTACAGGGTATTCATTGGCTGTTAGGAAACTGACAAAAACAACAACAAATTGGACAAGCATTAATATGCATGCGGGGGTAGAGTTGGTGACTTTTTTTACCCAAAATCAGCACGGTGGCCTCTCAGGATCTGAATGTAGCTGGGTTCTGGGCCCTGCAGGGGGGTTTGGGGGTCCTTTGAGTAGGATGTAGGGTAGTGGGGCACCCTTTTGGTTGCCAAGCTACAGACAAAGATGTGGAAGAATGCGACTGGTGTTGCCACATGGGGCGAAGATCTCTTGACATACACCGCCCAAGAACCCCCTTTTACGTCTATTTTTATTTGATAGTTGCGTAATTTGGCTTTAAATGTATTAAAAAAATACCAAAAAAAACAGACATCTTCTACCTTTTAAACCATTTAGCTCAAATTATAGGATAGTTAAAGGAATAAATGTCTCGTTCGGTGACAAGTAGAACCGCTATCTTTAGGACTGGCTTTCAAGATGATAAGAACGATTCTGAAGAAAGGAATTAATCCTTTTGGAATTCCTTTAAGCATATTCACAAGCACACACACAAAGCATTTAAATGCCTTTATCTCTTTCACTTTGTCACTGCTTATACCTGGGGTTTAGTGAGAGGCAGAGGAGAGAGGTATTGCCTTTGATAGATAAGTAATCAAGGAGGTTACATATGCTGGTGCTCTCTGCAGCCGGCCATGTGGTTCTGATTTATTGGGTCAGGAGCCCGGATCAGGACCGTAGAGGTGACTTATGGAGCTTTTCACCCTAAGGGCTGCTGGCAGACATCCTGTTCTCACAGTTTGCAGCAGAAAATAAATACTTTTGGGCCCAGTGTGATGTCAAGACTACGGAGGGATGTTCCTGCATCTGATCATGTGTTTTGTGTTCCCTTTGTGTCTCCACTGAACGAGTTCTCCCTCTTTTTATTCCTCCGCTCAGTGAGCTGCTCCGTATGAATGTTGGGGAAGAATGTGGGTCATCTCTCTGGGCGTTGCATTGCCAGGAGGAGTTTTGTCTGAGTTTTGTCTTTAGGACATAAAACCAGTGGGAAGGAAGCAATCAGGGTTGTAGTCTTTATCCTGCAGAACCGAGGAGAATGGCCGCCTGCACTCTGAACATGGAAAATAAGGGCGATGGTGAAACGTGGGGTGGGTGAGGGGGGTAGGGGTTGCGTGATAACAAAAAGTGGTTTGAAGCAGGGGAAGGAATTAAAGCAATATGGCGATTCGTTTATCCCTTTGTTCCATCATTATTCAGACATCCTGCCCTACGTATATATAACAATTGTGACCTGGTTGGAAGCAAAACAAAAAGTGGTTTAGTACATTACCCAATCATTAGACCGCTCTCCTGAACACATATCGACGATTAAATGTCTGTTCATATTTCGCCGTTAACCATGGGGAAAGTGCTAAATAATGGTTTGCCTAACTTCTGCCAGTTGACAAAATGGCTACAACTTATGAAGCCTCCAAAGTTAATCTGTAAACATATCATACCACTGAACTCACTTTCACTGCACCATTTTCCCCTCTGGACCGGTATCATGTCTCCTGACTTGGAGACATGACAGTAGACGAAGACTTGGCCTTTGCCAATTGGCTCAAACTCTATGGCACTTTAACTCTGGAAAAATACTGGGGACTGGATCCCATGGTACTGAGGAAAACTGAGGAAAACTCTGAGAAATGAAAGCAGGCATCGGATCTAGACAGACAAACACATGCTTAAAGGGGCAATGAGGAACGACTATTGTGTGATGAGGGGGGTGCCAAAGTCACTGGCTGCCGGCCAGTCTCATCTAGCTATGTCCCAAGGGACCAATAGCAGCTGGCCACAGAAGGTCGGGGTGTTATCGGGTCACACTGGCAGGATGACATGATTACCGTGCAAGTCCCTAAGGTACAATGTCTTTAGGTCTTCAGGGAAGTCCCTGTCGTATCACGTCCCACTCGGGGCTTCGACTTTCTCTATATCCGTTTCATTCTAAAAATGTAATTATTTATAATGTTTGTTTTTTTTGGACCTTGCACTTTTAATACAAAATCAATACACACCGTATTGATAGCAAGCTATAATTGCTGAGGCATCCCACAGACACAAGTTATTCTTGAGTGAGCATCTGGGACCCAAAGGTCATTGTAGCTGCTGCCTCTCCCTGGTCTTGACCCTCTCTGTGCACTGGACTCAGGCTCAAATAAGAGTTTGAGGGGGGTCACTTTCCACTGTCAACCGTCATGTTAAACATGACAGTTGACAGTGGAAAAATGGGGCGACTCACAGTGAGTGCCCTAAGGTTCATGTTTTCGCATAACCCAGGTTAAAAGTTTGTCCACTGAAACATCCCAGACCCCACAGCCCCCGACATCCATTCCTCTGTAATTGCTTTGCGTAGGTCAGGATAACAACCAACCAATAAAAAAAAAGGCATCAAAATGGCATGTGGCTCAAGGCATCATGTTTGTTAGTGTTTGTAGGCTACTTAATCGGTGTTCTAGGCCTTGTTCCCTGTTTTCAAAGACTTCCTTCTTTTTTTTTTTTTTTTTGCATGTGCTTTTCGATTCCCTCAATCAGCCTTTTGGCTTGTTTTGGTTTTCCCAACACGTCTTCCCGGCTCTCAAGAGGGCCCTTCTCCATCCACTAAGTGATGGTATGTGTCCCTGTTGTGTTGAGCTGAGGGACTTCACTGCAGGCCTCCGAGAACCGATGATGGAGGCTCTATCCCCCAGATGGCTATCTTGTGGTCCCGTTTCCTGTCCGACCTCCGCTCGGTCGGGCCTCACGCATCTTCTTGTGTGTGTTATGAGGAGCGGAACGCCACAAAGGGTTAAACAAACACATCCCTTGGGAAAGAGACCCATCGGATTAGCCTGCATCTCTCGTGGGGTTCAGCCAGTTCTCCTATAGGGGGCCTGGAGCTGGCTGCCCAGCTCCAGGCTGGTTCTCACTCCGTGTGTGGCTGGCGGCCAGATAAGCCTTGTTTCTGTAGGCCAGTGGAAAGTATTGCGAGGAAGTAGCATGTTCAGGGGCTTGGATATATGTGTTGTTTCAAGTGACTGCGGCTGGGAAATTTCAGTGCACAAAGGATTAGAATTTGGATTTGAATTGAATGAAGATGAAGAGCTTTGTATTGGTGCACTAAAGGAATTCTGTGTCTCAGCTGACTATTTAACAACGCAATGTAGAGGTTCATAATGATTATCTTTTGTATAATTAAATGTATATTATTTTCATCACATGATACTGCCTCTAAAAATAACCTCAGCTCAATGTCAGTTTCAATAGAAAACCTTATTTGCAGTTGGTAATCTTGATCTTTTTTCGGTTTTGATCTTTTGGTGATGATCTTCTGGTAATATTTTTGGTTCCGGATTAGTTCATTATTACGTGAAAATATGCTATCTAGCCTGTAGCAGATCCTATGCTGTAGCAAATGCTAATAAACGACTATTTACTAATGACCCATTTGGTTACGCCTATTATACGTACTATAAGTGTCAAAAATTGATGGTTGTCTCCCCTTTTTATTTTCCAAAAAACTCATGTTGCTTTGCTCTAATCTTGTCAATCTGTGCCAACTGACAGCCACTGAAGTGCTGTCTCACCGTGGTCGGTAATTGAGTTATGAAAATGCTCCAAAACATCAAGAGGCGGAAGAATAAAAAGCTACGGGAAAGACGAGCCGGGGGCATTCACAAACCTGCCTGACAGTTAGGGTGACTGAGAAGCCTGAAGGAGATTTCACACTTGAAATGACAGGCGCTGTCAGAACACAGACAGGGGAGCAGCATCTGGAGACACAAGCTACATGTATGAGCGAGGGGGGAGGGGAAAGGGGGGAAACGTATTGTATTAACTGTATTAATCAGTGTTGCTATTTATGGAATTTGAGTCTTTCAGCACATTTTCTTTCCCTGCTCAAGGTGGGGGTTAAGGTTAACACGGGGTCAACAGACATTCCTGATAACATTGGAAAACGTGTCCGTTGTGACCCAAATCCTCTGGGTTCGGGCCAGCACACTTTCCCACTTTCCCCATGGAGATAAACATTTCTGACAGTGAACACAAATCAGCGGCCATCGAGGTTGATCCCGCTGGAATGTTGGGTAATGGGTTTTCTAGCCCGTCAGCTGGGGGAGCTGGAATGCGTGCCGCCGCGTGCTTTTGTGTGTTTTGTTTTGCCGTGAGGTGAGGTGAGCATCGGGGGGTAGTCACGGGTTAACGCCCGGGTAACTTTCACCCGTGGAGCGCGCGCCAGTTCAAGCGATATTTAGACCCCCAGCACGCAGACCTAAACACAAACTCTGTAGCCTGCTCCGGTGCTTATTTACCCTTGCCGTGTAACCCTCTAGCAAGAAAGACAATGTGCACAATAGGTGGCGTTTGTTGCTGTAGGATTAGTGCAGGAGTTGCCCGAGGGTTGATGTCGGAGCCTTTGTCAATCGGATTATGGCATTGGAATGTGTAGTAACGCTAGTATTTATTTCGAGACTATAACAAAGACTGCACAGGTTGATTTCCCTCTTGAGCTGCGGGTGGAATTCGCAGACCCACACTACAAACACGCCGAACCCCTTCTTAAAGAGCACGGGGTGAGGTGTTAGTGTGTGTACGTGCACCCTCTGCTTTCCCATAAATGGAATCAGTCAGTACAGCATCTTACGGGTGGTATGGTAGACTGTGGTTCACCCTGCCTCTCCCCCCAACCCCACTGAGAAAACCAGGATTTCCTGCCTTTCCTCTTCCTCTCGCTCGTTGCTTTATGTATGTGCGTGCGTACACGTTTGTGCAGTGACGTGCGCGCGTGCGTGTGTGTGTGTGTGTGTGTGCGTGCGCGCATCGTTCGGAGATCCTCAGGATAAGGCCTGTAAAACAGGCGTGATGGTTTTGATGTTCGGTTTACCTGCCCACAGTACCCCCCACACGCACGAGCATGCGCACACACACGCTGTTTTGCTGGTGTTGCCATACCACACGTGTATACATGCCAGCCCACCCCAAACCCCGCCCATACGGGGGCTAACTAAGTCATGCCAGTTGGCACATGCACCTCCAGGCCACCTGGTCAGGGGGGGGGGGGGGGGGGGGCACTCTTCCCTGTGGTGGAATTGAATGCGAAAAGTGTTGCACTTTCTCCAGCACAGACATCCTTTCCATTGAATCGATAGCCGCAAGCCCGCAAGATGCGGTGTCTGACCTTGTTGTCAAAATAGTACAAACGCCCGTTTCCCTTTGGGGAAGTATTCAGAAGAATCTTACCCCCTTTTGCTAACCTTCACCCCACCATGAACCCACACATGTTTACAATGTTTCTGCACATATGTGTGCGTGTATGTTTCAACTCGGCGTTCCTCTTTCATTGAAAGGTGGCTGTGTGTTTTCCTTCAGACATCGTGACAATAATTCAAAGGAGATCTCTCCCCCTCCTCTTTTCCTTCTTTTGCCTTTTTTTTTATTCAATACAGTCATGCATAAGCAATTATGGAGCGAGCTCGGCACACTGGAGTCTTACTTACACACGTGCACGACACGCACGCACACACACAAACACACACACTCACTAAGTAGGGCAGTATCTCAGCTATAGTTTTCAAGAGTTCATGTAAAGGCTAGCATGCTCCCTCTGGGTGTGGGGGGGGGTGTGTGTGTGTGTGTGTGTCCAAACGCGTATGCAGACAGACACAAACTCATTTCCACATAGACACACACATATACTTTGATCACACACTTTGATCAGTTTGAGGTATTCCTCTTCAGCTTACGTGTCAGATATGTGAGGCGCTTGCCTGCTGTTCCTGTTGTGCTACTCCTCCTCCCCCGTTCTCTGCTGCAATTCTCCTCCATCGACGTGCAAAGTCGATAAGAGAAACTCGTACTCTTGAGTTCTACAGCAAGCAATGTTGCAGCAAGAGTTCTCAACACAAATCATGGAACATTTCATCACACACATTGTCTGTTATGTATTTGTGTATGCGTGCAAGAGGGCATGGAGTTTGACTTGGGTTTCATTTATTCATTTATTTTTTGTTACCAAACACATCCTTTCATCCTAGTCTTTTTTCTCCCACTGCCCTTTCCTCCCTCCCTCTTTCCTTCCCAAAGATGGCAGACCAAGACCTAGACCAAGCAGGGACACAAAGACTCTCCCTGTTCTGTTCGTCTCTTAGGAGCTCTATCTTGTGAAAGTAGAGGCGGCAGTGTGTTTTTATTTGTGTGTGTGTGTGTGTGTGTGTGTGTGTGTGTGTGTGCGTGTGCGTGTCCCTGTCCGCGTGTCTTCATCCACGTCTGAGTTTTGTGCGTTTTGCGATCGAGCAAGCACCATCCTTCTTCGCGGTGCGTGCGTTATGCTTCCTGTGCCTATGTCTCGCAGACACCTTTGGTGCAGTGCACTGTCTATATACTGCGCCCTCCATAGCAGCAGCTCAGTCCATGGCTGAGGCTCTGTCCATACAGAGGCCCACTCCATAGCCCCCTTGGGCACGGTGCCCACGGGCTAGAACCAGAGACCAGCGTATCACTCCTCGCCACAACAGACTGGAGCCGCCTTCAAAGGAGCATCAGATAGCAAAAGACATCAAACACATGAAAAGAAAAACCTGTGTGTGTGTGTGTGTGTGTGTGTACTTGTGTACGTGTGCACGTGTGCACACATACAAGAGTGCACCTGTGTGGAATGGCGCCTCGGTGTCTTTGTGTGATTATGCCAGCGTCGCGCTCCCTCAGTTCGGTTGTTTAACCACAGCTAACTGCCAAACCCCTGCTTTGCTTAAGGGATCGGTGCCAGTTTATTCTTTGATTCTGCTGTAAGCTTGTAAAGTCGTTTAGAAAGGCATACCTCCCCCGCCCGCCTTCCATGCTACCATGCTGTCTTTGCATTGCGGTAGTGCACAACGTGGACACATGTCCAATTGCGTTCGCTGTCTTTTTGTAATTACGAAAACAACTTTTCTAAAAACCATACCTGCTCATTGACTTATGGGAATCCCCCTACTCCCTCGACTGGGCAGAATGTTTCCACAGCGCTTCCGACCAAACCCCCTAGCCCCTCCAACGAGAAAGATGTCCGGATCCTGGTCTGCTTGAGTAATGTAACAGACAAACGGCCAGCTAAATTATGAGCTAGCGGTTTAGGTTGAGCTGAAAGAAATCCTGTAGGTACAGACAGCCTGGCTGACTGACTGGCGTAAGCCTGGTTCTATCTTCTGTTGATCCCTCTTATGATAAATGTAGGGTTTATGCTAAACGCTATTCTTTTCTGGCCTGCTCAGCATTCCTTGATGGCTTTTACTTGATGATGTTCTTTAGGCTACCACCCTGCAAGGAGGTCATTAAGAGGGGGTTAGGTCACTTCTGAGTAAGTCTCTAACTCTTTAAGAGTCACTCACTCACTCACTACTTTAAGTTAAGTGGAAGGATGGGGGTGGTGGGGGCCTAGACTTCCTTGTCCAGAACTCAGCCAAAGGAAAGGAAAAACAAAACCGTACTTCTGAGAGTGTTTGTCCATGTCCATTAGCTGGTCTTGACTTTGAAACTGGGCTTAGAGGATAGCTATTTTTTGTTGTGACTTAGTATCTTTTATATTTTTGAGAATGGATGTATTTGGTCAGAGGTTTTTTTGGAAAGATAAGGTTTTGTGTCAAAGCCTAATTTGTAGCAGCTGGCTAAGAATGCAATTAGTTAAAGAAAACGAAGGTTAAGGCTGCAAACAAACATTCCTTTGAGTGTCATGATCTGGAACTAGCTCTGTTATGACCCATGAATCCATGCCACCGTTCTTTAAAGCTAAATGACTTGAATCTCTTTTATGAATGGGTGCAAGCACAGGTTAATGATTTCACGGCGTTCCATTATGAGCTAGCTCAGTGTCAGAATGAATGATTA
This sequence comes from Micromesistius poutassou, assembly GCF_964030765.1. Classification (NCBI taxonomy): domain Eukaryota; kingdom Metazoa; phylum Chordata; class Actinopteri; order Gadiformes; family Gadidae; genus Micromesistius; species Micromesistius poutassou. The sequence continues at coordinate 9,274,043 of NC_140289.1, forward strand.
CCTTTGCTGCATTTACATTAATAAGTGTCTGTAGTCACTTTAAGGTGATACTGATATAATTGAAGTGCTCATGTTAACAGCATTGTGCAATTTCAATATCTCTTTTAATTCTATGAAATCATGAAGCGGTTAATGTAACTCCTTGACCTTTTAGCTTTTATGTGCTAGCTAGTCCATTTCCTGCAAGGCCTTTTTTGATAGAACGTATGGTATGCTCTCATTGTTACTAATTGATTAACTGGATGGACCACACTAACTATGGGCAGCACCTGGGAATGCCATGGCACAAACACTTCCATGTAGTATCCACAGTTTTAGTTGCAACACAAGTGTAATCCCCAAGTTCCTCATTGAAACCAACAGTGGTGTTTTACTAAAAGCAAGTCCAATCCCTCCCACTCCAAATAGAGAGTAGAAAAAGGGAACTTATCAAAGCTTATCAAACCGTGAGCTTTTTTTCTCATGGTTCTTCATTCTCGGAAATGCAACAGGTAGAGTATCCATTATACTACTTTCCTGTGTACATTTCTACTAAATGGGATGAAAATTACAGTTTAGCAAGCCGATTCATCTTGATTCCGGGGACCCTTCTTTCCTGCTGCATTAAGGGTGGTTCATTGTTTAATTTAATTATCTCATTGATTCGGAGGAGAATAGGAGAATACCAAAAAACATATGTGCTTAGAACGGATAACAGAATCTGACAGTGCGCTCCTGTGTAGTGAGGTGGTGTGGTTGGGACCTCCGGTTTCCCTCTCTCTAGGTCCATTGCCAAGACACAGGGTGACTGCTGAATACATACAGAAGCTCCTATCTGTCTTACCTCCATCTGTGCAAATGTTGCTGTGCTATAACGATGGCCTGAGTATCGTGTATTTATATATATATGTGTTTCGGTACTAGAAAGATTGATAAAAATGGATGGATGGATGGATGGATTTACTTTATTGATCCCAAGCTGGGAAATTGCAGTGTAGCAGCAGCATTACACACAGAAACAACCTTGGCATATATAAAAAATAATCAATATAAAATGTGATATAAAAAATGTATAAATAAGCAGTATTGTGTGTGTGTGTGTGTGTGTGTGTGTGTGTGTGTGTGTGTGTGTGTGTGTGTGTGTGTGTGTGTGTGTGTGTGTGTGTGTGTGTGTGTGTGTGTGTGTGTGTGTGTGTGTGTGTGTGTGTGTGACAAAAATAATAATATTCACGCTCCACGCTCTTTTTTTGGGCTTAAACTTGTTGTGGTAAGTGTCTGCTGAATGACTCTGCATTTTTGGAAGGTTTATTCCAACCTGTATGGAAAGGTTCAGTCTGGAAAGCCAAGGAGGTGAAAGAAAAGGAGGTGGACCCAGTGTGACGCAGGTATCGTACGAGGGAGGCTCACCTCATCAGGCCAGACCTGACTGTCTGTTTTCGAGTCAGTTTCCGCGTGAGCAAGGCATGACTGAATTGTTGTTGACGTGAAAATCCGGAATCTGCCACTTGGCAGTGGCACTTCGCTCCGCCCTGCCTTGTGCGAGTCCAACCCATCAAAAATAACAGGTCTCACTGGTTTAGAAAAAAAACAACAAAAAAAATACTTTAGGACACAGCCTGACCCACTACAACATGTGGGTAGCGTGTTGTTGTGGGGGCGTCGTCGATATGAGCACACACGTGCTCACGGCCTGCACTGTGTTTACTACCTCAGGTGTGTCTACCTCAGGCCCTTTCCTACACCTGGGCTCATTTACCTGTGCGGTCACTTTCTTCCCTCTAGCCGTCTAGGTGTACCATTTCAAGGCCGTCTCATGCTCCCGTCGCCGGGCAAATTTCGGTGACCTCTAAACATTGACCCTCATTGCTCTTGTTCTGTTGTCTTTCAGGAGAAACTGGACACCAGCATCACATCCCTCCAGCTTCGCTCTGAGATACAGGTGAGCCCTTCCCCTTTCAGGTGGTACAACATAACCGCTGCTGTACACACCGATGACAGTCAGGGTCATTGTCGTGCCCGCAGGGTTGTGCAACTGTATTTGGATAAACACAACCGGTGTGTCAGCAATAGCAACACATGAGGGTGAAAAATAATTTTAAAAGGAGAATAAAGAGCAACGAGTGACATTTCTTTAACGTTTATCAGCCCCAACATACGTTGGCGACACCAGAGTAGCTGTACCATTTGTGGGTAAATGTCACCCGATTGCAAAGAGGGCATACTCACCTCAATGATTTACAAAAGATACACAGTATAGGTAAGATTATCTAAGACAGGCTTACATAAACTTAAATCTTGAAGACATAGCATGCATGTCATGCCGATCTGAAAATATATTTACAACAATCGGACAATAAACAAAAAACAATAAAATCACAACGATGTAATAATGTGAATGTTGTAAGATGGTGACGGTGTCGACGACTGTACAGAGCATCGATCTAACGCCAGGCCTGTTGCGTTGTGTTCACAGGAGTCCTTGGGCCTCAGCAGCGAGGTGTCCACGCCAGAGACGGACAGAAAGTAAGTCTGCCTTTCCTCTCCATTTGCTGTTTGTAGCCCTCCTGCAGCACCACACATCACCTCGCATCTCAGACTATTTTAGCATGATTTAGCATGTCATGTCAGTGTCCGTAACCAAAGAACGCACGCACATATACCGTTGTTCATGGATGTGGTGTGTGGCTAGAGAGGGTTGCGCAGCCAACGCATGCCATCGTGGGGGACGGGAGGTCACTGAGTTTGGCCGATGGCAACAGGCGGCCAGTGTTAATATATGTCTCAAAGGTGATCTGCCATAAGCTAAAGGAGTCGACATAGTCCACGCATTAGTAGACATCCCTGGATTGGTATTGAGCTTATTGTAAGTGCCGTGTAATGTGTGCAAGGGGTCACAAAAAGTACCCCCAGCTCTCTAGACCGGCCGTCCTCAGTTCAAGTTCCCGTCACAAGTTAAAGGAAGCCAGCCAAGCAAGTGCTTCCTGTGACTGACCTGCCCGGCTGGGCCGTGGCCGGACCCCCCCCCCCCCCTTCCCCCGACACACACCCTCTGTCCCCTGGCCCTTCACACTTCCTTCCCGCCTTTGTGTTTGTGTGTTGGGGGAGTCGTGGGGTCGGCGTGAGGGGGAGAATGAGCGGGTGATGATGACCAGATGATAAGAAGCATGAACAAGCAGGACGGGATAGAGAATGGGCAGGGTGTTCCTTCTTCTCTGGTTCCTGTAAGCCTCACACTGTAAGGTGTGTGTGTGTGTGTGTGTGTGTGTGTGTGTGTGTGTGTGTGTGTGTGTGTGTGTGTGTGTGTGTGTGTGTGTGTGTGTGTGTGTGTGTGTGTGTGTGTGTGTGTGTGTGTGTGTTGGTATTTTACATGACTCAACAGTGCTGGGTGGGTATTACCAAAACCACATATAATACCAACAATGTTGTGAAAAAAAAGAATAATAAGGCCCATGTGAAGGAATTCGGCAGATGTCGATCCCATTGGTATCAGATGTGAGATTTGTTTTTTCAAATGGAGGTATTTCAAAACTGCAGTCATTATTTAGTTTACAGATTTGTGTTTTTGCAGTTATTGTGCTAATTTAACACCCAGCAGTGAAGTCCCACCAACTCAAATATGCTCTCATAATCAGATTTGGCCTATTAAACCAGTTGTTTTTACATTATCTGCAAAGAATGGCAAGAACGTTGCTGGAGTTCCCCGTTTCTTTCTGCCCACGACTATACTGAAGAGGTCACCGTACTGCTTTATCTGTCGCCTCTTCCCCTCAAGAAGACCCATGGCTTTGTGTCTGTAAAAGAGAACTGTGTCCGGAAGCTTGCTCAACGATAATCAGAAACTCACGTACTTCACCGAATCGTAACTTTCTCACGAACAATAGGTTTTGGCAGAGTTGCAGCCGAAAGACCACGAAGTGTCACTGTGGTGTATATACGCGTCACTAGTATATAGGATCATGTAGCAGACATTATTATCCAAAGCAACTCTTTTGGAAACAGCTGCGGGTTCGGCTGTAATGCTCCAGTAAGCCCCCAGGTAGACTGTGGGAATGGGGGGGGAGATCGAACACGGTACCTTTCTGGTTGGTAGTCCAACACCCTAGCTACCGCACCATATGGATTCAATATCTTTATACATCTTTCTTCTCTTACGTGTTCCTCCTGGTGCGATCACATGAGTGCCACGTGCGACAGAGGAAGCACATACCTCAGCCCTGATCGTCTCTGGTCACGGCTGTGCTGCCTCTGGTGCACGGACAAAAAAACAGCCGTGTGATGCGATCCAGATGCCAAATGTTGGATGACGTCTGCTGGCCCATTCTGTGTAGGCTGGGGACGAGAGAGAGAGAGGGAGAGGACCACCTCCCTTAATGTTTGGGCTTGTCCCATGTCCCTCTCCATTTGTTATCATTACTGCCTCTGGTGAACCCATCTCACGTATGCCGTCTTAGCCTTTAGACCCCGGGACCCCTAGGCCCTTGTTTTATTAACGCACTGACACATGTTGAAATATATGCCCTGCACGCACGCATGCATGCACACGCGTGCTGCCTCTCTCCTCAACTCTTACCCTGTGGGATAACAGCCCCACGCAAGAGATTACCCAGACTTCCTCGGGGCTCTTCACCCCAGCACTTGTCCGTCTGCATGGACGCAAGGGCTGGCAGGAAGTGGCTATGGCTCCCATAATGCATTGTGCTTAGAGGGGACAACAAAGCAGAGGCGTTGACATGCTGGTCGTAACTCTGAAGATAACATGTTGATTGGATGGCGGGTGAGGGGGTCCCTTCCTATTGTGGAGTGGGAGTTATTTGTTCCTAATCAGTAGAGAGGGCCGAGCCACACACACACAAATACTAATAAAGCTTAGAATACCGGTAGTGTTTGTATGACATGGAGATCAGTATGTATTGCATTCCTGTAGCCGGGCCTAAGTCCAACACTAACAAGATGTAATTTGTGATGGTGGTCGAGGACATGTGAGCCGTCTGCTTTGGATACACCCCCATCATGAACAAAATGTAGATGATGCGGAAACAAGTACAAGTTAGCTGGAAATGCAAATTCATACAGTTATATGCTACGCACACCTTTTACCGTCATAGTCAAAGATGCCCTCATGCCAAGTGTGACCCTGTGACCTTCAACGTTTTGGCTTTGACAGTCACCCGGATATGCTGAGAGCTGTGAAAACGCATTAGCAGACACCGTGTGTGTGTGTGTGTGTGTGTGTGTGTGTGTGTGTGTGTGTGTGTGTGTGTGTGTGTGTGTGTGTGTGTGTGTGTGTGTGTGTGTGTGTGTGTGTGTGTGTGTGTGTGTGTGTTGCAGTGGCTCTAGCAGCTGTCGACCATGAAGCCATATCTGTGATTGGCGATGCCCAAATCACATGATCCCTGCTTATGTAATTAGTAGACATGAGCTCATCCTTTCTCGCTCTCTCTCTCTCCCCTTCCAAGCCCTGTGCCATCCTAGCTGACATGGCCGCAGTAGAGTTGTCCCCCGGGTTGCTCACTCTGTACAGTTTGTACTTTGTGGTAACTATTGCTAATATGACTAGTCTAAAATGGGTAGTCCGGGCAACCCCATGACGGGAATGTATTTCCCACACCCACGGATACCATGCATACCATAGCACACACACACACACACACACCTCATGCCTGGGTTGTCATTAAGGGAGGGGGTATTGCTACAGGGCCCAGGCGGGGGAGGGCAGCTCTCCCAACATGTCATTCTCATTCCACGCCACACATACGCCCGGGGCGGAGAAGTTCCTTACACTGCAGCCATTAAAATACATGCTGGTCTCCCTGCATGCGCGAGTGGCCAGCCCTATAGTTAAGGGCTGGGATCCGATTTTTCTTGCCTTTTTCCCTCGCAAACGTTTTGTTACCGCGCTCCCATTTTCCCATTAATTGTCCTCGGTGCAAAGAGCAGAATACTAATAGAAAGGCTTGCCCAAGATTCAGGGCTAAACCAATTAAGTTGCCTAGCCGCACAAATGTCTCATGCTCCATCAAGAGTGTGTGTGTGTGTGTGTGTGTGTGTGTGTGTGTGTGTGTGTGTGTGTGTGTGTGTGTGTGTGTGTGTGTGTGTGTGTGTGTGTGTGTGTGTGTGTGTGTGTGTGTGTGTGTGTGTGTGTGTGTGTGTGTTGGCCACATGTATGCGTGCCAATGTTACTCATTTATAGCGTGCATAGCGCCCCTCTCCACTGAAGTTGCTTCCATTGAGTGAGTCTTCTTAGCGTTAGCCTCAGCCCCTGCCCGTCATTGGGGAGAGGGGGTGGGGGGGGTATGGGGGTTGAAGGCCGTGCAGGCCTCCATTCAATTAGCATCTCATTATGTTGCCATGGTAGCTGGGCATTTAAGCTCTGAATAAATTTCCCCCATTCACACACACCCACACAAGCACAGGAGATGGAAATGACCTGTTGAACTTGTCACCGACCACTCACACATTACCACTGACAACCGCTGGACCAAGGATCAACGTGTGTGTGTGTGTGTGTGTGTGTGTGTGTGTGTGTGTGTGTGTGTGTGTGTGTGTGTGTGTGTGTGTGTGTGAGAGAGATGCAGGTACTTGGGTACGGTGTGTGTGATGGCGTCAATGGCTTAATAGTCCCTGGCGGTTCCCATAAAGACACATTTCATATTTAATTTTGCCCTGTGTCGCACTGCATAATTGATGTGCTGTATCCGCTAACTGACACGTTTGCAGGTAGTTCTGCAGGGTTAGTGGAAGCACAATCTGTCGGGGTGCACACAAGTGGTTCTGCAGGGTTATTAGAAGCAGAATATGTCAGGGTGCACACTTTTGTACCAACCCTCTCTGTCCTCACACTTGGTGTAACTCCCTTGTTAAGGGAAAAGGCTGGCATAATTCAATGTTTTTCGAGAAAATTACCAAAATCTCCTCGTCAAGTTCCGCCTAGCTCTCCAGAATCTATGCTCATCATGAATTTGGTCATCCTAGTTATTCCCCACATACACTTCATTGGGGATGTGGACGATAAAAGAATAAAAGAAAAGACTCAGGTGTTCAATACAATGCAAAGGCCATTTAATAAAAAAACATTTACACTCAATCGGGTTCTCCGTCCACATGGAGACCTCAGGAGCCGGTGTGGACATGCTCCATTAATCTGCTTAAGTCTTCCTGTAAGAGCCCTTCTTTTGCAACCAGAGGAAGTGCGAAAAGGAAGGAAGCATCGATGTCGATAATTGTCCTCTGAAGAATGGCAAGATGTCCATTTATGTCTTTTTATTAGTTTGGTTCTTTGTTTCCTATTGAGATTGCTCTCTCTCTCACTCACACTCTCTCTCTCGCTCTTATTTTTATATATATATACTCTCCTCATTTCTTTCTGTCCTGCATGGTGATATTCTATCCTGTGTAGGGCAGTGGAAAGACAAACAGACTTGAGTCTGGCCTGTGGTTTTTTTTTGCCTTCCCCTTCTTGTCTCTCGTTCTGTCTCTCTCCATTCGCGCCTCTTTTTCTCAGCATACTTTCCCTTTTCCTGCCCATATTCCCCACATATTTATGTGGTTAGCCACACTTTGGCTCATCGGCGTGACATCCCTTTCTCCTCCACCCCTTTAGCTTCTCCTCACACTGTCACATCTCTGGCATTCTTTTACAGTTTCTCTCTTTTCCTATCCCCCCTTCCCCCCTTCATTCCATGTATATATTTTGTCCTTTTTGCATCCCCTTGCATCACTTCTCTTTGAGGAGGCTTAATAAGCGTGTAGGCGTGCAGTCTGGCCGTATCGCCATTTGAGCATAACCACTGTCCCCCACTGGTCAAAAGGGAGAACTGCGACCTTTAGCACGAATGACCTCCTCAGAGTGGACATGTTGGAACGTATACACGGTGGGGATGTTTAGAAGTGGCGCTCTTGGAGGGAATAAACAGTGGTGAGATAATGGTGGGATCCATGAGGTCTCTGTTCTGACATTCATGTTGACCCTGTCCCTCTTCTCTCACCAGAATGCCTCTGCACAAGTCCAGCTCTGAAGACGGCTCAGGGGGTGAGTGTCTTGTTCTTTCCTCTTTTCTTTTCATCCTTGAGCCTATTCTTTTAATGTTTTTTTGTACAAGATTTTTTTTTTATGCTTTAGCATTTACAGGCAACTAATTTGTCATTTTGAGTACTTAGTCAATCAGCTAAGAAACTATGAGCAGCAGAATGAACAAGAGAGAGCGACTCAGAGTTTACTGCTCTAGTGCCTCCATCTCATCATCATCATCGTCGTGGTCGTCGTCATACTCGTTCTGACCAGCCGTTGATTTTGATGTTCGCATCCGAGAAAGAGTTAGGCCGCCCGGGCACCTAGTAGTAGTAGTAGTAACGCTATGGTGTCTGGCACTCATTATATCGCCCCAAACTGAATCTCTAACTTAATATCATAGTGGTCGAACTCGACGCTGAAACGGGTTCACCCACACTTTAGTATTCTTAATAGTGATTCTTTAGTGTTCTTAATATTCAATTGTAGTTGATTCCCCCCATAAAAATGAGGTATGCACCAAACCATGGCTCAAACATCATGGTCTGGGCCGCTGCGTTTATTTGGAGAACGGTTGCACCTCCACAAAACATGGATTCAGGCTCCCGGTGGTCCCATACGCACAGTCGGCTCTTTGTGCGGCGAGGGGTGGGCGTCGCTCTGAATGGCCCACTGTCGGTTGCGGTGTCTCAGGCGGGGGGGGGGGAACACACCTATACACAGGGCCAGCGTTCCGGGCCGACGGCTCGGGGATTAAACCGTGTAGGATATTTGCTGTTTCCGAGGATGCGTGCTCGTTCATGTGCTCTTGCAGGCGGCGTGTAAACGTAAATAGTTTTTTGCGCTTTGGTCAGAAGACCAGCGTGGCGTCTCCTCACGCTGGGCGCTAGGCTCTTCACAGGGTTAGAGGAGGAGTCACGGCGGTCGGGTGAACCAGGTCTGTGGTTTCCCACAGACCTCCTTCCCATGTGACTGAACCTCTCTCTCTCTTCTCTCTCTCTCTCTCTCTCTCGTTTTCTTGCGCCCGGTCTCTCCAGGAAAGTGGGACAACAAGAAGAAGAACAAATCCTTCTGGCAGAACTTCCGCAAGGCTCAGCATAAACCTGTCGCGCGGCAGGCCTCCAAAGGTAGGCCGTGTGTGTGTGTGTGTGTGTGTGTGTGTGTCACACGCACATGTCTCATGCATTTATTTTTTTTACGTCATTTCATCATGTCATCACCGGCCAACAAGAACAGCAGCGTCCGTACCGCTGTCGTGTTGTCTCTCGTGTGACGTTGCTTTTGTTCCATTCATTCACATGTGTGACCCCCTTTTTGTTCTTTGCCCCCCCCCCCCCTCCACCAGGGGAGGACATCGGCTACGTGGCCAGTGAGATCACCATGAGCGACGAGGAGCGCATCCAGCTGATGATGATGGTGAAGGAGAAGATGATCACGGTGGAGGAGGCTCTGGCCCGGGTAGGACAACCACAACAAGGATATCAACAATAACAACTAGTACTACCACAACAACAGCTGCGCCTCAAGTCCCATCCCCGTTCCATTGGGTTATCCATCCCCCCCTCCCCGTCCCCCCTACAGAGTCACAACATACACACACATCACCTAGGTTACTCGCTTACGTCGCTTACTAATACGACTGACCCTGACTCATTTCCTCACCGCTGCCCATTGTAACTCTGCCTTGGTCTCATACAGTGTGCGCGCGCACACGCACACACACACACACACACACACACACACACACACACACACACACACACACACACACACACACACACACACACACACACACACACACACACACACAGAACATTGATTGTCCCCAGGGGTTCATTAGTCGGTGGGTTTCTGGAGTTAAATGTTGGGGTGTGGTCAGGTTCTGTCTCAGCGTCCGTGTTTGTGTGTGTTTTGTGAGTGTGACGGGCCCATGATTCTGAGGTTTGGTGACCATGCTAGCTCAACAGTGCCATCTGCTGGTGTCATTTTTTGTTTTCCCCTCGTTCCAAGGGAATCATGGTTGTTTGGCCTTTTAGTCGTTTGATTTTGTCACTCATTTGGCACATATATACATATATATTTCTCTCTCTCTTATCTTTTCTTTCTTTATCCTTCCGTTTTCCAACAATCCTTATTTCTCCCTCTCTCTCTCTCGCTCTCTCTACCCTCCCGTCATTCGTTCCCAGCTTAATGCCATGCTAACGAATAGCATGGCTAGAGCATTCGGTGTCCCTCCACAAGGCCGACATTGATTGCCTCTACCCCAATCCCCAGCCTTCAATCAATCCCCCTCCTTATCCTCCACCCTCATTGTGATTGACAGTCTGTTAAACCACTTGGAATCAATGACCATGGCCTTGGTGGACCGCCTTTTGTGTTGAAGTGCTGTAACCGCCGTGCCTTGTGAACCGTGGTGTCTCTGTTTAGTCTGTGGTTTGTTTCATTGACCGCCTTCATCCACTTGGTTTTGGATTTGGGTCTGTTGCTCTCTCTCTCTCTTGCTCTTTCTCTGTCTCTGTGTGTGTGTGTGTGTCTCTCTCTCTCTCTCTCTCTCTCTATTTATGTGTGTGCGTGTGCGTGCGTGCGTGCACATTCAAATGAATAAATGTACATTCCAGAGTCTGTCCCTTCCGATGTTCTGTTGAATGTGTCCCACATCCTCTTGCCAATGTATGGGGTGGGGGGGCGGGGTCCTTTCCCGCGTGTATGTGCGGTTGTGTGCGTGCTTGTGTGCATGGGCTCTTAACTCTTGTTCTCCATGTAGCTGAAGGAGTATGAGAGCAGCAGACAGGGCAGCAGTACTGACACTGCAGAGTGGACTGACGGATCCTCAGCCATTCTCAACCAGTCGTCAAACTGCAACGTAAGTAACCCCCCCCCCCCTCCCCCCTCCCATCTACAACTTCCCATCTGACCTCTCCCACCCCGCTCCCCCCCCCACACCCGGAGGACCATGTCCTCGTCAGCGAATGAGGACAGAGAGCCGGACGTGTCTCTGTCGGTTGGTTCGGGTTTGTGGGTATGTGTCGATGTCAAGGTTGAAAAATGGCAATAGGTTCATTTTGACCCTGTGAAGTTAAGTGCAACAGTAGTCTTCCCCCCCCCCCCCCCCCCCCCCCCCCCCACCATGGAAATATAGGTCGCCCTTTTCCCCCTCTTCTTCTGCCTTATTCTTATCTTGCTCTCCTTCCCTCTCTCTCTCTCTCTCTTGCTTCTCTCCTCTCTCTGTAGCCCAGTGGCTAGAGTCTGTTGTGTTGTTGAGTCGGTTGTGTGTTGTTGCACAGCCCTCCTTTTCATGTGTGTTGACGTCATACCAAGACACCATGACTCCACCCCCTGGCCGGGGTGCAAAGAGACCAACGCTGTGCCGTCTTGTCATTTCTTCCGGGGGGCTCTAGGCGGCAGGGGGTCCTGGCTTGTCCCAGCACCCTGCCGCTTCTCCCCTGGACAGACCTCATCCCCTCCCCTCACATCTTTCGAGTGAAGAAGTCCCTCCGCCTAAGGTGGGACGTGATTGGCTGCGGTTCTGACAGGCGAGCCGTCCCGTTGGTGTATTACACCAGGTCCCGTTCCCATTCATCAGCTCTGGACAGTAATCTGCTCTGCGTTCTCCCACTCTCACTTTCTCAGGCCTAAAGTGCTGATGGAGGTGCTCAGCCGATGGGTGGGGACGTAGTCGGCTCAGTGTGGCTGTGGTGTAGCCGGCTCCTCGGGCAGCCCAGTGGGGATCGGGGAGGGGGAGGGTGCGGGAGCGGCCCTCTCTGCACGGAGGGACCCTCCTGGTGCATGGAGCCGGTCCGGCGGGTTTCCGGACATGGGTCCCGGGGGTGGACATCGTGGGTTGTGGACATAGTGGGTTGTGGATGCTTGGCCTTAAAGCCGGAGTGACCCCAGGCTTGGGATCCAGTTTTAACATGGCTCCTTTTCACACACAGTTCTTTGTGTGCGTGAAAAGGAGAATTTGTTGTTTAGCTAAATGCTGATTTATAGAAGCTGGCGAGGTATGCATGTGTGAATTGTGGATATATGTCTCTATACCAACTTGATGAATGCATTTGTATTCCCTTCTTGATTTTAAGTGGATAAGGGTAAAGGGACTCGCTCACATTCACATGGCTTGTTGAAATGTCCTCCAATGTCCTCCAAGAGCCATTGTGTTCCCAGTTTTACCCTGATAATAATGTAGAACACGTATCCCACAAATGAAGGCATTTTTCAGCGGGTATCATTTTGGAACTGCTCTGTGACCCTTATTAAAAAGCAGTTTCCCCCCACACTGCCTCATGCTGGGATATCTTCTCTGGTAAACAATCTTGTCATTTGAACTATAAACCACGATAGGGTTTATAGTTGCGTGATGCGCGTACAAGTACTCACGTGCACGCTCACACACACACACGCACTGTTCTGACACTTACCTTGCTGACAGTTTTGTTTTAAGCTAACTTGCTTAACTTGGATGTACAGTGGTTGCTAGGCGTACACAAACATGGATGAACCTCTGTGATTTGTCTCATCTAGCCAATTGTATTCCATCATCAGAACATCTGGGTTTCGAATTTTGAGGCAAGTTAGACAATGATGAAAACATGTAACTGTTTATTGTGTTTTGGTTTTTAGTAATTCCATTTCATTCTGAGGACAGTTGATTATGCACACTGAGTGTTGGGAACAGGTAGACTTGCAGGACAGATAGGGAGGTGTGTGTGTGTGTGTGTGTGTGTGTGTGTGTGTGTGTGTGTGTGTGTGTGTGTGTGTGTGTGTGTGTGTGTGTGTGTGTGTGTGTGTGTGTGTGTGTGTGTGTGTGTGTGTGAAACACAACCACGCACAGGCACTCGCACAGATGCACATACATATGCACACACATATACACACACAGATGGTTGAGGCAGGCAGGAAAAGGGATAAAGGACAAAGAAGACTGCTCTCTTGCTGCTTACCATGGTCCTTGGAGACCCTGAGTAGGAGGACTGAGGGAATTTCTGTAAATATCCTTGCCTTGAATCTCCAAATTGGGGTCACATGGAGATCCGTTATGGTGCCTTGGGTGCCTCCCCATCTCCCCGGCATCCCCTCTCTAAACCCCTGCCGTAATGAATAGAATTGGGCCAGCCATGACTTCCAGATAGCCAACGGTTGCGCGAGAACCTCTGTGAATGAGCGCTGTGTGCGCCGGCCCCGCTCAGGACCTCAGAGTCCTCCCTTCCTACAGTGCACAGGTTCACAGACATCATCGTGCTGCAGCTTCGGGCTGCACTTCTCTTTGAATGCTTGTTCTTGTTTCCTGCCCTGCAGACCCCCCGGCCACGTCTGTCTGTCTGTCTGTCTGTCTGTCTGTCTGTCTGTCTGTCTGTCTGTCTGTCTGTCTGTCTGTCTCTCGCTCTCTCTCGCTCTCTTGCTCTCTCTCTTGCTCTATCTCTCTGACTGTCTCTCTTGCTCTCTGTCTCTCTTGCTCTTTTGCTCTCTCTCTATCACTCTTTTGATCTCTGTCTCTCTTTCTGTCTCTGTCTGTCTCTCTGTCTGTGTCTCTCTCAATGTGTGTGTGTGTGTGTGTCTGTCTCTCTCTCATGTCTCTCTCTCTCGTGTGTGTGTGTGTGTGTATCTTCCCCCAGCGATGTGAGCCCACATTCCAGGGCCGGCCGTTAGAGATGTGGGGGCCAGGGCTGGGTCAGAGGGGCTCAAACGGGGGATTGTTCTCCAGGCACACAACACATCTTTTCTCTGCACGCTCTCCGAAAAGTCCGCACGGCACTTCGACACAGTCCCCCCTGACACACACAGACCCCCACACAAACCAGTTGACGGCGAGAGGGGTTTCCAGACTGGTGTAGTTCTGCATGCGGTGTTGTGTGCATGCATGCATGCACGCGTGCGTGGTAGTGGCGATGCAGACCCGGGGCGGCGGCAGTGTGTGAGCAGGGTTTAAGGGCACTGGTGGACGTACCGGAGCTGGTCTTGCTCTAGTGGTCTGGAGGTCAGAGTGAGGAAGCGGGCGGGCCGCACTGTCTTGCGTACCTGAGGCGGTGAGTAGGCGGGTTTCTCCAGGGGAGCGGCTGAATGGTGGGATTCTTCCGCTTGTTTTTAAACTGTTGAGATGTTTGAAAGCTTCTGTGTGTGTGGGTTTGTGTGGGTTTGTTTGTGTGTGTGTGAGCGTGTGTGCAGTTCTCTTTCGCTTTACCACATCGCTAAGGAATTTGGCGAGGATGACGCAAACGTGTTGACTGCGGGGTGTAAGTTTGGTAGTTATGGTCAGGGTGTTTTTCGCTGTCACTGTCGCCACTAATGACAGCCTTTCAGCGATTTGATTTCTGCTGTCACTTTTCCTTCCTGTGATCTCTTCTCTTGTATTTTTTTTTTGTTGCGTTGGTTGCTCTACCATTGCATCCCAATCGTCTACAAAGTACTATTTATCGCCGAACATCATTCATTTTCTACATCTTTCGTTTGACCTCAGTCTTTAAATCACTTTCACTCGCAGTCATTTCAATGGATGGTGTTCCTCAGGGCTCTGTCTCGGAGCCTCTAAGTCATTGTCCACCATCTCTCCACTCTCCCCACTCCAGCTCTTTGAGTCAGTTTTACTGCCGTTCCCAGTCTTTCACGCATGGCGGAGGAGACACAACCAGCGACACAGTGGCGCCCGTCTGTTGTCCTCTCCTCCTCCTCTATTTATCTTCTCCCCTTCTCACCATTGTGCTGCTGCCCTGTAGCCAGGGCAGCCGTAAACAATAATAATAATCGTAATGGGAGATTACATTATGGGGTTCTTTGTTTCACGCGGTCTCCTCGTGTGGTCACCGTCTCCCATAATAATACCGGGAGGTGACTTCATAGGAGACGACTTCACCACCGCGGCTCCCCTCTCTGCAGGGTAATGGTCACGATCCGGTCCAAGAGCCAGTCGGACTACACCAGACTCCCTGGACCCCGGTACCGCCATTAACCATGGAGTCTGGCTCCTCTCCTTCCTCTCTCTCTCTCTCTCGTCTTTCAATGCGGCTATTAATATTAATATCATTATGTTTTGAGCACTTTTTACGGGCTGGTGCACTCGGGTGCAGAACAGAAGGGAGTTGTCATGCAGTGGGTTGAAGGTGGCAGGGGAGGGAGGAAGGTAGAATCCACTCCGGGGGTGTTGTGTGGTTGCAGAGGGGAGTGCCGCAGACCATGCCGGTGGCAGCCAAAAGCAGATGATTGGTTGACCTCATGCCATGGGCCGCTCTCTCTGCCGAGGAAGGGGAAAGCGTTGAGTAAGCTCCCCTTCATCGATGCGGTTCAGGAGTGGGACAACGAGTTGATTGGTAGGTCAATTCCTGTTCCTGCCTGATGACGGACGGACACACACACACACACACACACACACACACACACACGTTTGATTGGTGCCTCACTTAAAGGAGCTAGCTGTAGCGATGTGGGTTGTGGACTTGATGTTTGTGGTTGGGGAGCAGTTAGTATGCTGGGCTTGTGCTCTGCTGCCTCTAGCAGTCAGGGAGCTGGAAGCTACAAGCCTGTGTGCTCTAAATCAAAGGAGGGGAGGATTTAGTGTGTGTGTGTGATTGGATGTGTGTGTGTGTGTGTGTGAGCGATTCGATGTGTGTGTGTGTGTGTGAGCGATTCGATGTGTGTGTGTGTGTACGTGAGACAATCTGCCCGAGTTTGCGAGCGGTGTGCTGGACCTTGGCGAGGGGTCCTGCCATGCGGAAAAACCAAAGCCTGCGTTGCCCTGGAAACCAGAGACTGAGTGGGGGGCGGGGGGGGGGGGGGGTGGAGAAACAGAAATGACGATGACTTGTTTGGGTTCCACAGTTCCGACTCATGCCACCGCCGTCCTCAGCGGGGCTGCCAGGACCCAACTCATCATTACGCTCATCATTATCACATGACAACGTCTGTCTGTCTGTGTGTGTGTGTGTGTGTGTGTGTGTGTGTGTGTGTGTGTGTGTGTGTGTGTGTGTGTGTGTGTGTGTGTGTGTGTGTGTGTGTGTGTGTGTGTGTGTGTGTGTGTGTGTGTGTGTGTGTTTGAACATCACTCTTTCCACTCCACCGCAGCTCCTCTGAGGGAGAGGGACATAGAGATTGAAAGGGAGAGAGAACAAATGGTGTTCCATCATTCCCCACTATTAAAAGCGGTTGTCAAACGCGGTGCGCCGTAGATTCACCCCGCGGCGCAGCCCACTCACGACCTAGGCCGAAAGAGTCCATCATGTCGGCCAGTTTGTTGCTGTGTTTTTGTTCTCATTATTGTCATCACAGCGTGTGTCTTTGCCCGTCATTTTGTCCCCTCACTAACCCGCGACTCGCTGCCTCAAAACAAGCCTCCATCCACCCACCATCCACCCACCCATCCCTTCCACCGTCACTCTAACATCGTCATACCACTTTCACTTTCTGTTTGAGCAACCTACTACGATGCTGTTTGGTGATGCTTGCTTTTGACCAGAAAGATAATTGCAAATTAATCTGGAAATCTGTTAATCAGTGTTTTAAATGTGCAACGTCCATGTTTTGAACATTGCTGTTTTGATCATTCCTTTTTTTGTAGGTTGTTTTGGCATCCTACTGCGTAATAGTGTATATAATTCCACAATTCCAATCACTTTATTCATTATATATACTACGCTACATGCTAAGCATGGCTAGGCTATGATTGTAACCGCGGCCCGTCTCTCTCTCTCTCTCTCTCTCTCTCTCTCTCTCTCTCTCTCTCTCTCTCTCTCTCTCTCTCTCTCTCTCTCTCTCTCTCTCTCTCTCTCTCCTTCTCCCTGTCTCTTCCTATCTCTCTCGGCCAGTCTCGTGAGCAGTCGGACGACGAGCAGTCGGAGGACTCGGTGAAGTTCAAGCGGCTCCACAAACTGGTCAACTCCACGCGCCGCGTCCGCAAGAAGCTCATCAAGGTGGACGAGGGCAAGAGGCGCGACTCTGAAGGTCAGCCACCTCACTCAGTCTTCTTGTCCGTCGGTCCGTCTACAGCAACAGGTTCCTGACGCACACCCAGTACCTTCCTGCAGCCTGTTAATGTTTCGTTCATTTCTTTTTTGCCCTTTTAGATTCTCTGAGTCTGGAGGCGTCGCCCACGTGCGTGGACAACGCCGCCCTGTACACGGGGGTCCTGAAGAAGCCCCCGCTGCCCCAGGACGCCTCCCTGGCCTCCCTGGCCCAGGACCAGCTGTCCCTGGACGGGGACACGGACAGCCTGACCACCTCGCCGTCCTCCAGCAGCCTGGACACCTGGTCGGGACACAAGCTGGTCAAGACCTTCAGCAAGTCCTCCAGCGCCCACGGCCTCATCCGGCCCCCCAAGCGCGGCCCCGCGTCGGCGGCGGCGACACCCGCCGCGCCGGGCCCCGGGGGCTCCATCGCGGCGGTGGTGGGCAGCGGCTCCTCCGTGTCGGAGCTGGACGGCTGCGGCCTGGACGAGGAGGGCAAGCTGCTGGCCCGCTCCTCCACCGACGGGGAGATGCGGAAGGCGCTGAGCTCCATCTCCCACGGGGTAAGTAACCACGGCAACGTCAACCAGAGCCTCTACGCCTTCTACGGCCTCACCAAGCCCCGCCCCAAGCCCCACAGCCAGTCCCGCCTCCTGCTCTCGCTGGACGCCGACGGCCACCTGGGCAGCCCCGCCAAGCACCTCACGGTGGGGCGCCACCACCACCACCACCACCACCACCACGGCGGCGGCGGCAGCTGGACCCACCGCAAACCCGACCCCAACTACGCCTACTCCACCAAGCACCTGCTGTACCAGCGCTCGCGCCACGCCAAGCCGCCCGCCTCGCCGCTGACGGCCGCGCCCGCCTCCCCGGCCTTCTGCGGCGGGGCCAAGGCCAAGGGCGGCGGCGGCGGAGGCGGCGGCGGCGGAGGGAGCTGCGGGACCTGGGGCTTCCCCTCCCGGCGGCTGCGGGGCCGCACGGCGGTCAGCGAGCTGAACATCACGTACGTGGTGGAGCGCAGCCTGTACGGCCACCTCAACTGGGCGCAGCTGGTGCGGCCCGTCACGCTCAGTCGCACCGAGCGCCGCTGCCTGCTGGAGGAAGACCGCGAGGCGGACAGGAAGTGGGCGGCCAGTGTAGACCGCTGCACCAAGCGCGTGCTCTTGCGCATCCAGCAGAAGTCTGTGAGTTTAGCTGTCGGGGTCGGAAAGGGGTCGAGGCTGGGGGGGGGCTGAAGTAGACCCGGCCTCCCCCCCCCCCCTCCGCCCATCGTCATGTCGGCCGTGATGGTGAGGGGGTATCGGCGTTCTTAAGAGTTGCAGAATAGCTCAACAGCCAGCCTGGTCTTGAATGGAAGGGGATGTCCTACTGTTGGGGAGGAGGGGTTATTCGCATTTGGAAGACAAGTTTTAGGGCCATTCATTGTTATATCCGTTATATTGAAGATGGCTTTCCCTCGAAACCTGAGCCTATACGGACTTAACTCTATATGATGATGTGTTTGAAAGGTTAGTCCTAGTTCCTGAGGACACGGATAAACACCTGGGTGTCCTGACGCGCGTTTCCCAGAGTATTAAAGACATTAAGTCTTCATTTTACACTGATACATTCGACACGTATTGAATTCATATCCTAGAGCTAAATTTGTAGATCCCATTACAGCACACAATGTATGGGTGAACTAGGGGCGGAGAAGCATGTCGTAAAAGCTAGTTCGCTATTATGCCATTCTAATAGTGTTGCTGTATTGACCTCAGCATGCTGCAACACGTTGAGAAGTATCAACTAGTGAGGAGTTAGTTAGTTGGGGACACATTCAAACACATTCACATTTAAACTGTGAATGTGTAAACAAGGTAACATAGACATACATTGTTATAGTGGACATACATTGTTATAGTGGAGCTATTCTGCAGCTTTAAGGAAGCCTGACCCCCCCCCCCCCCCCCTCTAAATCTGTGGTGGTGAACTCGCCGGATCACCCTCATTCAACCGTATTTTGGAATCAACCATTTTTTGAGTTGCGTTGATGCTTTTGTGAGAATTTTTTTCGTGTGCCTGTTTTTTTTGTAGTTGCTAGTATCTCTAGTTTTTTCCTTTATCGTCGAATTCTCGATTTTGGTTGTTCTTGTACTTCCCCCGGATGCATGGCCATTCCATTGACCATCCCCTTCATCCTCAAGAGTATTATTTTTGTTTTGGGACATTTCTACAGAACGCCGTCTCTCATCTGACGCACCGTGGTGTTTTCACTTCGACCTCATCTGTGATGGAACACGGACAGTAAATACGAATGACCCTCAGACCGTGATCGTGGATTTAAATGGGCTGCCTGCGTTCTTAAATGGAAAATCACTCCACAAAACACAGCCCTGTTTAATTTCTTTGGTTGGACATGGCACACCTGCAATGGCCTGGCTGTGGGTGTAAAGCTGCACCCCTTTGTTTACCGCCTCCATCTTCAGCTTCCATCCCATCGAGTGAAGGGATCTTTCACAGGTTTTCTACATGAATCTGAGGAATCACCCAAGATGCCTGTGTCTCCCCACACTCAACACCCCAGCCACACTGTAGTCATTAGTACGCTGCTATTCATCCTGAAGGGTTGGCCCAATCACCCGTTAAACAGCAAATCATTACAAAACGATTAACTCTGCCACATGACAACATGACACATGGTAACCGCGCAGCGAGTCATCCCATGTTGGCGTTGAGTACTCGGCACCTCTTGATAGTCGTGCATCATGCTCAACGCTGGTTTGGATTGTCCAGAAAGCACACTCCATCATCGACATTTCCACGCAGTCAACAAAGTGGATTACTTTGTATTACATCTCACTTGGCCATCCACGCTGCCAAGTGAGCTCATAGCACCTTGTCCTATACAAATCCTGCCCCCGCCCTGACTCCACCACCAACACCATGTATACCCATAAGCATAAATCCAAACCGCTTCCAGCGTCATGTCAAAGCATGAGTCATGTTTCTGCATCCCGCTCGGTGGGCCAGGGGGGTGGGCAGTGGGAGTGGGGTTGGATGCGATGCCTGCGTTGGTCTCCCCAGCTAAACCACTTTCTTGTTCTCCCCCATCCCATCCTCTCCCCAACCCCACCCCTTTCCTCTTTTTCCTCCAATCCCTTCTACCCCACCAGAGGACCTGTAGTTTCGGGGGATTCGACCTGTCCAACCGATCGCTCCATGTGGTCAGTGCGGGCTCTGAGGCCAACGTGAGTACAAAACAAGCGCTCCTCTACAATTCTCTCCAAGTTGATGAAAAACCCAAACAATTTCTAGTATCGAGTAGTCCCTGACCAAGACACCTCACCCTAACTGCTCCCGATGAGCGGGCGGTCGCCTTGCGTGGCTGACACCGCTGTATGTGTGTGAATGTGTGTATGAATGGGTGAACGTGAGTTTATTTTTAATTGTTACTATTTCTTAAGCTCTTTGAGTGGCCACAGGTCTGAAAAGCATTTTATTAGTGCAGTTTACCATTATAAAAAAACTGCACTAATATTCTCACCTTCATCTCTTCTTCCTCCTCCTCCTCCTCTCTACAGAACAAAGAACAGGAGGCCATCTATCGGGAGGTGGTCAAGTCCCCCACCACGTCCCGCATCTCGCTGGGCAGGAAGGTCAAGTCGGTGAAGGAGACCATGAGGAAGCGCATGTCCAAGAAGTACAGCAACTCCCTCTCTGAGCAGGTTGGACCACACACCAACGCACACACAAATCCCTGAATTGTTAATTTGTTGTAAATTTGAAGTGTCTTTTTGGGAGTAGACTTAGAGAATTATTGTGTGTGTCAGAACAAATGTGAGAACAAAAATCAAAACCGACCGCATGTTGACACCAACAATGGTTGCTGGGTCCGTGTTCCAAGTGTGTGTGTGTGTGTGTGTGTGTGTGCAGGCACTTTGCAGCCTGTTAGAGGATGGATGGATGGGTGGGTGGATTCGTTAGTGTTTGTGTTGGTTACAGGAGGGAAAACATCAGGGCATGCACATACGAAGGAGTTCTGTGTGTAGTCACACACACACACACACACACACACACACACACACACACACACACACACACACACACACACACACACACACACACACACACACACACACACACACACACACACACGCACACTCTCTAACATTTGTTTCTCAGCTGTCCTTGCTTTGGACTTGCAGTGGAGTTTAGGGTGGGGTGTGTTGAGCGCTGAGGTCATGAAGTGATGCAAGTCCCCCGAGACGTACCTAATTGATGTTTAAAGCGTGTGTGGGTGTGTGTGCATGCATGGCTGAGCATCCACATCGGTTTGGTACAGTGAGGGTAGTGGAGCCTGCGCTGGGGTCTCACTCTGAAGAGGGCTTAACCCGTACAGAGTAGCCCCTTCACAGTGAGACGGCAGCTGTCCGTTGCGGTGGTCCTCCTCAGGCCCTGACCCAGATACTGCAGTGTGAGTCATGGAGCTGTTGCTCGGAGAGGAAGAAAAAGAGAACCAGTGTGAACTTCCACGTCACTCTGTGGCCCCCGCTGACGAGGATCATTAACACGGACAACAGTGGCCCCTGGTGGGGGACGATCGAACTGCAAGGAGGAGGGAGACGTCCATGGTTTATGTCATAAAAGTCAGGTTTAATAAATGTATATCCATACTGACAGATTTTTCTTTTTTGGATTTTCACCCCAATCTTCCTCCCCACCCTCGCTCCTCCTATCTGTCCTCCTACTCTCCACCCCCCAACCCGTTCCCGTGCTCCAGTCCAGTCCGGACGGGGCCCCCGGCTCCCCCCAGTCCTCCCAGCCGGACACCGACTCCCTGGAGAAGCCCAAGCTGAAGGCGGGCGGCTCGGTGGAGAGCCTCCGCAGCTCGCTCAGCGGCCAGAGCTCCATGAGTAAGACCACACTCTGTTTGGTTTTTAAATCCCATTTGAATGAAGAACACAACCACCGCCATGTGAACGCTGACCCAAATACTCACAGAGCAACATTGGTTAGAAAATAATGTGTGTGAAGATTAAATATTCGATTCTGAGAGAGAAGAAAATCCCAGCAGATGTTACGGCAGGATCCCGAACATAATTGACCACTCCCTGATATCCAGTTTGAATTGGAAATGCATCATAATAATTATGGAAAGAACATTGTTTCATTGTTTCAAGTGTTTTGAAGTGTTATGCTAGTTGATCTGAGCAGTATACGGCGACAGAACACCAGGTGGCACTCTTATCCTAAAAAAATAATAATAAAGCCCTGGCAACAGACTGTGTGCAGGCCGCAAAAACTGTGCTGAGTCTGACTTCCTGTTGGAGTATATTTTGGAACGAGAGAGAGACATCCGGCCACTTAATCAGGGTATTTCCAGTCCGGGTCTGGAGCTGAAGACATCTCAGAGAGACACATGAATGAATGAGATGAAATGGCGCCGCACATAGACCGCAGGGCAGAGAAGAATGTAAACAGATATTGAATTTGAACACAGGAGGAAGTCAACATCTCAAAACCACCTCGGCACATCCCCATTATATAACAAAATGGGTTTTACAGTAGAGTTTTGTAGAATTGGGCTTCCTTCAGTCAAAAACAACGACATGAAACATAAACAGTGATATCGTGCTGTGTGTTTCCGTGCAGGCGGCCAGACGGTCAGCACCACCGACTCGTCCGCCAGCAACCGGGAGAGCGTCAAGTCGGAGGACGGGGACGACGAGGAGCCCCCCTACAAGGGCCCCTTCTGCGGGCGCGCCCGTGTGCACACAGACTTCACCCCCAGCCCCTACGACTCGGACTCCCTCAAACTCAAGGTACGAAGAAGGACAAACGCTTAATAAAACGACGCACTTCCCCGTGCCTCATCGCTGTCTTGATCGCATCACGCCCCGGGTTGATATGTTGAAGCATGCACAGGTGTAGAGCCACGCCACATGATTTCAAGTACGAAGTGACTGTGGATTAAAAACCCGTCCAGCTAGAGTTCAACCAACCCAGGGGGTTTGAATCTGTGACGAAAAAAAGGCGAGGAAATAAAAAAAAACTTAAGTGGTGGTTGCAGTTGCAGTTGTTTTTTCGTTTTAAACAACATTGCAACATTTTGAATACAGGGGAATGTGAGAATCTATCCACCATTATTTCTTCTGAGTATCTGAGGTCTATGCATTTCCGAAACAGCCTTATTCAAATCCCCTGACTGCTCCTCTCCGACAAATGATCACATTCGAGACAATCAATGGGGAACACAAAGTACCGGCGTACTTCCCGCCTGTGTCGGCGGTTCCCTGCCGTGGCTCACTGTTGTGGTGGTGGTGGTCTGCCCCCCCCCGTGCAGCGCGGCGACGTCATCGACGTCATCAGCAAGCCGCCCATGGGCACCTGGATGGGCCTGCTGAACAACAAGGTGGGCACCTTCAAGTTCATCTACGTGGACGTGCTGAGCGAGGAGGAGGAGAAGAAGCCCAAGAGGCCCGTGAGGAGGAGGAGGAAGGGCCGGCCGCCCAAGCCCACCTCCGTGGAGGAGCTGCTGGACCGCATCAACCTCAAGGTAGGTGGAGCCTGGAGCCTGGTCTACACTAGGGCTGTCAAAATTGCTCAAAAATGACATTTGAATATTCCCTCTAAAAAAACCACATATATTCGAACTATTCGAATATCTATATTTGCGCATTATGTCAATAACAGGACAAACTAATACAACGAGACATAACTACTTGTATAGGTAGTTTATTTAAGTTTAACCATATTTGACAACATATCACCTACACAAAAATAAGTAAATGAACTAATGGCCAAGACCACAGACCTCGCTCTCGCTCGCTCACTCACTCTTTTTCTCTCTCTCTCTCTCGCTCCCCCTCACTCTCTCTGAGCACACTGGTTTAAATAAACAACAACAATAAACAAATGCTGAGTGCTGATCAAGAGTTTTGTGCAAGCAATTTAAGGTCCCGACTCTTGTCCCAAATATGGCCCGCTTCATTGAGCAAACAAATATAACATTAACTGAAGTGCAGTGCGCCCACTCGCAAAGCAGACGGCTGCTTTGATTAATTTTCTGATTAATTTTCACCTTTGAATGTATTCAAATATATATTCGAATTCAGAATATTCGTTGACAGCCCTAGTCTACACGGGCTGGGAGACACTGCTGGTCCGTTGGGTTATCTTGTAGACCAAACATCTCGGCTACCTTACATCCTTGGTTTGAGTTAAAGAGGAACGTATAGTGTTTGGAAGTCGACAACGTGCATTGGTAAAGCATCAATCACATTATAATTGTATGTAACACAGTTGGAAAAGGTAAATGGAAAAGGTAAATGTATGTATAAATGGGGTAAACTGGGATTAGGGACCATGCAAGTAAAATGCATTTGAATGGACTTGACTCAACAAAAAAACGATGGAATATATTGAAAGATTAGATATTTTTTGACTCTTCAGAGGTTGTTTTGTGGATACACACCCACACATTTCGACCCCCCCCCCCCCACCCCCACCAAAACAAGTGACTGCATCTTTTAAATGCAACCATCACCTAGCCTAGCTCTTCATAACCCTTTACCACTGCAGAGATAATGAGGCTAAACAACCATGATTCATTACTCACCCACATGCAAATCTGTGGTTCTAATCCCAAGCCTTGGGCCTTGCGGGCCCTCGGCCTGGATGATTAAAGGCCCCCAGCGGTCTGCTACACCCTCAGTGTGACAAGGCTGAGCCGCAGAGCTAGCGTGGGCGTTGGGTATGGAACCATCCCCTACTGAGGGACTCCAGTCCACCCCGGAGGCACTCCCACACTCCCCCAAGTGTAAGCTTTGCTTCAGAGTGCTAATTCAATGCTAAATCCACCCAGAGGGAAGGCCCTGCCTGTACAAGTTTCTTCTGTAGCCGTTACGTTAATCTAAAACGTTTCTCTTTTCTAGGAGCCACTTCCTGAGCTCTACGTCAGTGTGGAAAAATGCTACAATAAACTATTCCAAACATGTTTTGCTGTGCAAAACAGCTATAAATTAAAACAATCAAACTAATATTTTGCCTTCACAGCCACACGGTATTCAGTAATTGACTTATTTTTCCTCCGCATGGCTTTGACTCCAGCGATGATCACACCATGTGTGGCTTATCTTGGCATGTGCAGACATTTTTGACTCATTTCGGCGATGTGGTTCTTATTCCCCTTGTTTTGGAACACACTGCGATGTGATTGGCCGTCCCGCTGGCCCAAAAACAATAAGAGGGTGCGTGGGACAAAGAGTCAAATGCCTTTTGTGTTTGTGTGCACGTTGGCGGCCCTTTGTTCGGTTTCTTTCCCCAAACGAAAGCGAGGGGAGAGGCGTGCTCGTTCTCCTTGGAACAACAGTGTTTGCCGACTTGTAATTGATGGCCGTGTGTGTGTGTGTGTGTGTGTGTGTGCTTCTAAACTGCAGGGGTGATATGAGGCTACTCTCTCTCTCTCCCTCTCCCGCCCCTGTCTGTGCCTATTCCAAACCAGATAAGACAGGTTTTAATGATAGTATCAGACAGTGAACGCAACGACTAAAACCGACCCAAAGGCACCGTGAGATATTTATACACCCATAACCTTGTTTTGTTTTTGCTGTGTACTTACTAATTTGGAGACACAACCACGGTGGGGGAGACATCTCTGTGTCGTGCGGGTGTGTCCCTTCTTCTTTTATGTTGACGACGCCTTTGATAGCCCCCGGCTGCCCCCACCCACCCCCCCTCACACTCTTAGCTTCCATCATTATGTCTTGCTTCTATTTT
The DNA here is from genome assembly GCF_964030765.1 of Micromesistius poutassou. Taxonomy (NCBI): domain Eukaryota; kingdom Metazoa; phylum Chordata; class Actinopteri; order Gadiformes; family Gadidae; genus Micromesistius; species Micromesistius poutassou. Next base: position 9,299,720 of record NC_140289.1, read on the forward strand.
GAGTCCCCATTTTTTTGTTTGTTGTTGTTGTGGTCCCACCCAACATGAAACGACCCCGATCAAAGTTGACTCCCCTCCGCCGCCCTCACGTCTTTGATCTGGGAGCCTAGCCTCCTCTGATTTTCAGACTTTTTTTGCTTATTTTTGGAGGAAGGGGGTGTTGGTTGTCAGCAGAGCAGAAATTAGGAAGTCCAAGTCTGTTGGCTGTGAAGTAAAGTCCTGTGAGGTTGACGTGGACCGGACCCAAACACCACCGGCCCCGTTTGAGGACTAGCTTGGTTTAGAAGACGACAGAATTCTATATAGTTGTGAACCCCGCTGATGTGAAACTGGGGTACATGGGAGCACCACTGTAATTGAACCATCTAATGATGGGGGGCCTAATGAAATATTTGTATAGTGCGTCTTTCTTCAAAAAACATTATTTTACATTCTAAGTAAGTTGCATAGCATGATTGAATCAAAGTGGAACTTAAACCCCCCAAAATCCAAACTTAATTCAAATACAAAAAATACAAACACTCAAAAAAAGCCAACTTTTGTATTTCAACTTAACATATATATCCTTTATCTGTAGGTGAATGCGTCACAAACAAACACATGTATTATGTTGTGCGTGAGAATCACAGAAAGAAGTCCTATTAGTTCAAACAGTCGTTGTGGCTCATTCTGCTGCCTGGCGTCTCCCCCAGGAGCACATGCCCACCTTCTTGTTCAACGGCTACGAGGACCTGGACACCTTCAAGCTGCTGGAGGAGGAGGACCTGGACGAGCTCAACATCCTGGACGCCCAGCACCGCGCCGTGCTGCTCACCGCCGTGGAGCTGCTGCAGGAGTACGACAGTGAGTGCACCCCGCCGACCGGCCACCCACTCTCTGTCCCGGTCTGTCTCAGTCTATGTCTCTCTCGCACTCTTGTCTTTCTCTCTTTCTGTCTGTCTCCCTCTCTCACTCGCCCTCGGTCTCTCTCTCGCCCTCTGTCTCTCTCTCTCTCTCTCACTCGCCCTCTGTCTCTCTCTCTCTCTCACCCTCTGTCTCTCTCTCTCTCTCACTCGCCCTCTGTCTCGCTCTCTCACTCGCCCTCTGTCTCGCTCTCTCTCTCGCCCTGTCTCTCTCTCTCTCACTCGCCCTCTGTCTCTCTCTCACTCACCCTCTTTCTCTCTCTCTCTCTCATTCGCCCTCTGTTTCGCTCTCTCACTCGCCCTCTGTCTCTCTCTATCACTCGCCCTCTGTCTTTCTCTCTCTCACTCGCCCTCTGTCTTTCTCTCTCTCACTCGCCCTGTGTCTCTCTCTCACTCGCCCTCTGTCTCTCTCTCACTCGCCCTCTGTCTCTCTCTCTTACTCGCCCTCTGTCTTTCTTTCTTTCTGTCCTTTTTCTCTTTCTCTATCTCTCTCACTCTGTCTCTCTCTCCCTCTGTCTTTCTGTCTTTTGTTCTGCTTAAGGTTGCTAATAAAGCGTACCAAATGTTCTAACTCACTTTCATTATAACTTGCAGTAAAACAATATGGATCATCGTGTACTTATTTAAATTTCACTCAAAAGGCTCCTGATCATGTGCTATCTGATATGTTATCTAATTCTGTAGTGCTTTTCATTTGAAGACATGGACATGGAAGTATTCCTAAATGGGACTTTGTAAAGTGAAAGGAATCCACTAAGTGTTGCTGTTCCTGTGGTGTCCCCTGCAGGCAGCAGTGACCCCGAGCGCAGCGGCCTGTCGGGCTCCCAAGAGAAGCTGCTGTCGGAGGGCCGCGGCCTGGTCGGGGACTCCCCGCGCGACTCCGGCTGCTACGAGAGCAATGAGAATCTGGAGAATGGTAATGATAGCCTAGCCTAGCCTAGCCTAGCCATTAGCTGAGATTTATGGGGATTTTCCACAGGAATACCATAGCCTGGGCCTAGCCTAGCCCAGCACCGCCAGTGACTGCCACACCATCCATCCATTTTCCTTCTCCAAGCTGCTCAACATTGCTGCTCGCTCTCTTGCCATGCTTTCCAATAACCAATAACCCCTTTACATCCCACCCACATTACTCATCTCTGGACCCCCCCCCCCCCCTCCTCTCGCCTCAACCCCCACCTGTCCCTCCTCTCATCATCTGACGCTAGATAGACTCCCCCATCTTTCCCCTTCTCCTTTCCACCGCTCTCTTCCACGTCATTAGGCATTCTGTGTCATCAGTGTCAAAGTGCATTCAAAAAGGGAGGCCGGCCCAAGCCCAACCCACAGTGCTATGGGGCCCCTGGCTGTCCAATCACAGATGCTCCCCTTCAGAGAGGGGTGGGTTAGAGAATGACATGGTGGACGCCACCATCACCACCACAGAGTACTTCTGTTAGAAGGTCTTTTGACTTGAGGGTGACCTTTGACATGTGAATGGGGGGGGTTTCAATCACATTTTCTTTTTTGCTGCGGTGGGACTGAGGCGACTTTTAGCGACGGTTGGCCCTATGGTAGCCATGGCAACTGCTTCTGTTTCCATAGCGTCTGTCGACGCAGTGCTTGTGCTCACTTGTACGGCGACTGCGTTGCACGCCTCATCGGAATGTGCCTCATGCTTATATAAAGTTCTTGGATGAAAAAAGTATTTTTTAAACTTAAGTGCACAGATCGTTATGGTAGAAATGTTTCCTTTGATTGCAGTATATTAAGGAGGTCTCATTTGTGTTTTTTTTTTTATTGAGGGTATGCATAATGCTTTGAAAAAGAAAACTTTCTGTCTCCTACATGACCTTTTCTCTCAATAACGCCGTCACTCATAAACCCGTACTTTGTGTCATCTCTCCAGTCTTACCCTTTTATCCGTCTTGGTAAGAAGTGTACCGCTTTGTTCTTTGTTTTACGTGCGTGTGTGTTTGTGTGTGTGTGTGTGTGTGTGTGTGTGTGTGTCGACAAACCATTTCAAATGTGCAATCTGCCCCACTTAGGGATTAAAAGTTGTGGAATAAAGAGCGCCTCCGACGACGGAGGGAGTCGCCGTACTGCCTCTGCTTGTCTCTTCTTTCTCTCTGTGTCCTTCTTCCTCATAGCCCTTTCACCACTAGGCGCTTAACAGAAACCTCACATTCTGCCTTTTCTCACACAGCAGGGTGCTACAGTGATTGTTATAAATAATACGAAAAAGCCAAGTCGAAAAAAAGTTTAATTCAAATTTGGGTTTCAAGTCGTTGAAATGAAGTCAAATGAAGGGTTGTTATCGTCACTATCCTCATTATTATAAGTCACTGTAGATCCCTGATGTCCCGCATTACTTATGATTTATCTTCTACTTCTTCACATGCATTCTTCTTCACTGCATATTCTTCCTCCTTCCTTTCATACATACTTTTCAGCCACACAACTCAGCCAATATCTGTATAAAATGTAAACTATGGTGCACACCGGTAAATGCTCTCCAAAGTACCAAACAGAAATGTCATGCTTTTCTTAAAGCTTTCAAAGATGACTAAACCATTGGAAAAAAATATATATCACTGTAACCACTGAAGATTCCGACATCCATAATGGGCCGTCCTTTGAACTCATGTTGTCATCACAACATTCACAACAACTTTGGCTCTTCCTCTTGCTCCATCTGTCTAATCCATCCATCTTCGCTCTCTTATGTTGGGAGACTGATGGTAAGTTGGACTTGGCTTTCTGTTATGATGCATGGTTACTCTACAGCTCTTTCTTCAGGCTTTCCTTATGAAAACCATTAAATAAGTTTGTTTTGCCTTATTTTGATGGACAGGCCAGTATAGAAAGCCCTGAAACAGGATCTAGGCAGTACTGAAAGTGAACCCTGGTCACTCCAAGTCCTGTTTCCTAGCTAGTTGGCATGCCAGCTCGTTTAGCCACCACACTGCCCTGTTGCAACCCGTTTGGTCGGGAGTTTGAAACCTTCTCCCCCTCTTTCACTCTCTTTGACTCTGTGCCCCTGCTTCATTTTTTTAAAAATATTCCATTTTGGTATGTGTCAGAATACATTTTTATTTCTTGTTTGCTTCACAAGTCATTCATGTGTTTTTATTTTGTATTCTATTGCAGGCAAGAACAGGAAGGCGTCGTCCCGCTCTAGCCGCTCCTCGGCCGGCCTCCAGTCTCCGGACTACCCCACCCTGCCCATGACCGTCTCCAACGAGACCCTGCAGGGCGGCAAGGGCCCGCAGCACGACCCCATCCTCCCCAGGGGCCTCTTCCCCAAGCCCAGCCTGAAGAGCTTCACCCTGCTGGGGAACCTCCGCAAGGCCCAGCGCAAGTCCCCCCTCCTGGCCAGCCGCAGCTGCGAGGACCTGGAGGGGCCCTCGCAGCCCGCCACCCCCACCGCCACCGGCCCCTGGAAACGCTCCCACTCCCTGGGGGACCTCCGCTGGGAGCAGGAGGCGGAGCAGCAGCAGCAGAAGGCCTCCGTCTGGGAGGTGAAGCCGCCCGGCGCTGGGCCCCAGGGCGGCGGAGGTGCCAGCCCCGTCAAGGCGCTGAAAGACAGGTGTTCCCCCGCCCGGCTGGCCACACCCCCGCCCGTCAGCCCCAAGCGCTGGACAGAGCGCCCGCCCCTCCCCTCCCAGCTCCCCCTGCGACCCCCCTGTCCCGCCGCCGTCCCCCCGTCCGCCTGCTCGCCGCCGGAGCTCCTGTCGGCCCCCGCCCCCGTCTCCCCCGGGGCCCCGGAGAGGCTCCCGGCGCTCCGCGCCCACTCCAAGAAGCCCCCCGTGCCCCCGCCGGTCCCGGCCAAGAAGTCCCGGGAGCGGATGGCCAACGGGCTCCGTCACACGCCCCTCTCCCCGCCCTCCTCTCCCTCCCCCACCCCCTCCCCCACCCACTCCCTCACCCGCTCCCACCCGGCCTCCCCCCTCACCCACAGCAGAGGCAGCGCCAGCAGCAGCAGCAACAGCAGCAGCAGCAGCAGCAGCGTGTGCAGCAGCAGCGGCAGCCCTGGTCGCCACGGCGCCCCGGCCCTCCCCGCCAGGACCCCCGGCACGCCCCCCGCCACCCCCCGCGCCACGTCCCCGGCGTTAATCACCTCCCCCTCCACCCCCACCGCCGGCGGCGAGGAGGCGGGCAGCCCCCCCGCGGTGCGGCCCCCCTGGATGTCTGACCTGGGCTGCAAGGTGGCGGTCTCCAGGAAGGCGTCGCACAGCAAGATGAGCCCGGACCTGCTGTCCCTGCTGGAGCCCCGGCTGGAGGCGGAGGGCATCGACCTCACAGAGGAGCCCTACTCCGACAAGGTGGGTGGACTGCCTCGTCTGTGGGGGTTGGAACGCCGGCGAGGGCAACCGCGCAGTGGAATTCCTGGTGGCTGAGAGGGGGCCTTTAGGGGGGGGGTGGGGCGGGGTCTGTAGTGTTTTTCATTGGGCTGTAGTGTTTTCAGTGGAATACCACACAGCTAGAACACACACACACACACACACACACACACACACACACACACACACACACACACACACACACACACACACACACACACACACACACACACACACACAGCTCCATGGTCTGGTGATGAGCTGCGGAATAACCATTAGAAGCCACATCATAGAGGTGCCAGAGCGAGAAGCTGTGTCATTTAGCCATGGAAACATGACCTCACCACCAACTCTGTTTTTGTCTGGCCTCAGCGTCTCCGCCTGGTCACATTATCGTGCAGGAGTTGACTTTGATCCAGAAGACCCCCTGTGGCTGTTGTTGTTGTTGTCGTGGTTGAGGTCAAACAACACCGTTTTGGCTGGTTTTGGAACCCACTTGGCTTGAAAACACAAACAATTAAGACTGCACTTAGAGTGTGTCTTATTCATTGCCATCGCATACCAACACACCACCAGTGTGTGTGTTGCTGTTGTGTCGGTGTGTTTGTGTTTGTGCCCCCAGACTCACCTTAGCTACAGTAATGTTGCACATTTCCATAACAATGTGTTTGTTTATGACAATATGTAGAAGGGGGTGTTCTGTGGTCCAGACCGTTAAGTTTACTGGCTGGGTGTTACAGAGAGCAGACGGGGCTGTAAAACAGCGACCCCGGGCCGGGGCTCCTGTTAAACAGGGGGCCCCTCAAAAGCACCGCCAAAATAACCACAATTAGAAACCACATCAGCACACACACACACACACACACACACACACACGCATCAGCACACACAAACACATAAGCACACACACATAAGCACACACACATCAGCAAACGCACACACATCAGCACACACACACACACACACACACACACACACATCAGCTGTGGGCTCACCCACATCAGCACACACACATTAGCACACTCACATTAGCACACTCACACACACATAAGCACACACATACACACACATATAAACAGATGCACATATGCATGAACACACACGCACATAAACACACACACACATGCATGCAGACAGAAACGCACACAATACAAGGGATTGAGGGGCAAACCAAGCCCTATTGGGTGTCAATGAGGAACAATGCAGTTAAACTTATTGTCAGAGTATGTCTGTAGCCTGACTCAGAGTGCACATCTTACAAGCCAAAGCTGACTGGCTGTCAGCCATGCTGGAGACTTTCCCCGCTGAGGGCCCCAGTGCTAGATCTCTGACAGGATGTTTGGCTGCAGGGCCTGCCCTATGCATCCCCTGGTCCCCCCTCTTCCTCCAGCCACCCCTTCCAGACCTCCACTCCAGCTGTGAAGGAGGAAAGGAAAGAAAGCAGAAGGGATCCCAAGTTGTTGACCGTAATTCAAGGTTGACATCATGTGATCCCTTGTTTTTCTCTCTCTGTCTCTGTCTCTCTCTGCCTCTCGCTCTGTCTGCTTCTCTATTTCTTTCTTGCTGCTTCTCTTTCGCTCTCTCTCTGCTTCTCCCTCTCGCTCTCTCTCCTCTCCTCGTTAGGGTTTAACACATTAAAAGTCATCTCCTTTGGTGTCTGGGCAGCGCCCCTCATCGTCGTTCTTAACGGCAGCAGTGTTTCCTGCTGTGCGTTTCTGCTCTGCTGTTTTACCAAACATCCACTCAAGTCTGGCGTAAACAGGCCGAGCGGCGCCCGGGCCAAGCCTCTTAAAGCTCTGCAATGAGCACAGGAAAGCCCAAACACATGACCTCATCCCACTTCATGTTGTCCAGTACGAAAAACAACCGCTCTGTCCTCCACTCAGACCCCGCCTCCTTCAGGCGAACGGACACAAACATGGTCCCTCTTGACGACATGTCGTGCGGCCACAGCTACGGTGTCATCGATGCGTGCGTGTGTATTTAAGAAGTGCCGTGCTTGACCTCCCGGCAGCGGTCTAAACCCAGTGCCTGTGTTGCAGCACGGCCGCTGTGGCATCCCCCCGCCCCTGGTCCAGCGTTACTCTGAGGACTTGGAGCAGCCCCTCAAGGAGGTGGCCTCCGCCATGGACCAGCTCCGCGTCAGGGAGCTGCGCAAGCAGCACCGCATGGCCGTAAGTCCACAGACGGCACCACACTGCGTCACGCCTCACGGCACATCCGTCTTCACCCGTCAGCTCGAGTTTTAGTCTGGTTTTATGGATGATAGTTAAATGTTGTTATTATTCATGTACGTGTTATTGATCTTATTGTATTTTCTGTTTATTTAAAGAGACATTGCCTAGACATATTGACACAGTCGTTGTCGTTGCACAGAGCAACAGTGTAGACCGGAGTGCTTTACCTGAGTCGTGTGGTATGACTGTACTATTAATGCTATCTTCATGTCCCAGAACATTCAGCCTGTACCGTCCTCACGTCTCACAACGTTTAGCCTGTACCGTCCTCACGTCTCACAACATTCAGCCTGTACCGTCCTCACGTCTCACAACATTCAGCCTGTACCGTCCTCACGTCTCACAACGTTTAGCCTGTACCGTCCTCACGTCTCACACCGTTTAGCCCGTACCATCCTCACGTTTCTGACCGTGAACCTGCGCTGTTCCCCCCGTCCTCCCGCCTCAGATCCCGTCCGGAGGTCTGACGGAGCTCTGCCGCAAGCCCCTGTCCCCCAGCGGCGTCGGCAGCGTCTCCGATTGGCTGGTGTCCATCGGCATGCCCATGTACGGCGCGGCGCTGGCGGCGGCGGGCTGCGAGGCACCCGGCCGCATGGCCTCGCTGACGGAGGGCGACCTGAGGGCCGCCGGCGTGCGGGACGAGAGACACGCCCGGCGCCTGGCCCGCGAGGCCAGGGCGCTCGCCGTGCGCCGCAGCAGCTTCAGCAAGGACGAGGACGACAACGCCGCTTCCAGCCAGTCGTAACCGGTTTGGAGGAATCGCCATCTGTGATTGGACGAAGGTTTTGAAGGCCGATGTTTTTGTTGTTGTTGTTGTTGTTGTTGTTGTTGTCATTGTTGTTGACGCGAGAGCCAAAGGACCAAGAGGAGCTGATGAGTGTTGAACTGGAAGATAAGGACGACAAACAGCACAGAATGATCATTAAGACCGTCAGAGAAATGTTTTGTTGAGCGATCAGGGCCTGTGATTGGACGGTAGATCAGCTGACATCACTCTGTAGGACTCTCCTCCTGTAACCCTGTGTTCTTGGCATCTGAGTTCCCCGCCGCAAGCAGAGCTCCTCTTGTTCAAAGCTTGCTTCCATTCTAAAGGAGTTTGGGTTTCAGTATATATTCAATGACCGGACACCTGGTTAATGGACAGTTCAGAAACCTGGACACCAGACAACGAAGGCCTTTACAACCAGACTCTGGGCCCCGAGAGGTGGGTGTTTGATAAAGCATTCCCTAAAGGTCTTAAACACAGAACGCGAGACTGCCTGTCAGCAAGAAAGCACATTTTATAGGTTGGGGTGTTTTCATAAAGAAAGACTGTTAATCACTGTTAAATAATTGCATATTTTTTCATGTTTCATTTTTTTGAGCTGAGGGTCTTAAATACAGAATGTGTCTTGATGGCCAAAGTGATTTCAGTCCGATTTCATACATTGACAAATGTTCGAGTTACAAAATGAATGTTTGGCCTTCTTAATCAGCTCAGTTTATGAAAACAAGCAATTTGTAAACTGGCTGTTCAGAGATTCAAAAAAAAGATTGTTCTTTTTGCTTCTGTAATATATCTTCCAGTATAATCTTATTTCACCATTTTTTGTACTTTGCTTTCAGTGTGCTTTTCCCCCCCCGATGCTTCCTGCCTTATTGTGAGGCAGAATCAGTAACCATGGCTATCTCATCACTCTGATCACACAGTTAAGAGGAGGCCCCTCTCCACACCAGAGCTACGCTGGAACACAGTGCTCTAGTGATCTCCACGGGTCTTCAGCTTTTTTATACTTCTTTCTAAACCCTAGATAATAAATACTGTTTTCCAACACATTTTAAGTCGCCTGACCGTTACATAAAAAAAAGAAAACGACATTTGTAGCCCAGTTCAGATCAAACGTTTGCAACGGGAGATTGGCAACACAGCCAATGTCCGCCACAACCCCCCCCCCCAACACCTGAGAATCAGGGGAGAGGGTCATAGTGATAGTCCATAATCAATATGTATCGCATAAGTGACCACAGAAATGATTCCACTTCAAAACATCCAGAGTAGAGCAGCATGACTTAACACATGTCGGTCCCGTATGTACAGTACAGACCAACAGCCTACCGTGTACAGTACAGACAGTCTACCATGTACAGCCCACATTCTACCGTGTACAATACAGACTGCAGCTTGCTCACAACTATTTGTGTCCACACACACACACACACAAACACACTGTTTATGATCATGGATGATGGTAAGAAATGATTGGAACCTTGCGAAAAAGCCTGCCAACATTTCTAAACGCTGGCCTAAAAAAAGAAAGAATGCTTTTGGTTACTTTTTCGACATTCCTTTCAAATAATCTTTGTATCCACAAGTATAGAAATACAAAATATCCTGACGATTCTTACCTTAGTGAGTCCTTATGTTTAACACAGCCAGGTCGTCTTATTGTTTTTCATAATCTCAAGCTATCTGAATGACATATGAGACAAATGTATTATACAAGTTGTCTCTGTTGACTTCATAAAATTCTAACACTTAAGTTTGTTTTATCTTTAAATAATCTTTGTTGCAGTGTTTTTGAAGGTGGGGAAAACCCTCCATGAATCTTACTGAACATGGAGGGGATTTTCTTCGGTGGACACAGAGATGTTTGATGCCTTTCGTCCCTCCTCAATCAAAGTGGTGCTCTGGAGTAGCTAGAATGACAGTAACTTCAACTAAAAGCCCAACCTTAAAAATGTATTTTGTAAAGAACAGAGAAAGAAAAATGTATAGACACTGTACATGCACTTTAGAAGGTAAACCTAGCTGATTTATTGGCAAAATTGGCTACATTTTGGTCAGATGCCAATGGAAATTGTGTCAGGTATTGTAAAGTGAATGGTCTTGAGTGGGTGTTTTTGAGTGATACTTTAGTACTGACTTTTCAATTCCAAGTCGATGTACACATGTTGATAGTCACTCTCAAATGAACCCCTTCCAGATTTGTTTGCAGTTTTACAAAAAGTTTGATTACATATATGAAATGCTTAACACCATGTTCCACATTCTGTATATGTAATTGATATTTAAATAACTTATTTTCTCTTTTGATGCTTCTCTTCCCCCTATCAACTGTAAGTAGCTGTACTATAAAAAAAAATAGCAATACCTTCCTGCATAATGCATATTGCTTTCGCCAGTAAAAGCTACATTATGTATTGTAAAATATAAGTGTACAAATTATTTTATTTTGTTTCATCTATCTAACGATTGTCCATAAACAATTTGCTTGTGTATTGAAACAAAAAAAGTTAATGTCCATAACTATTTGTCATTCCGAAATATAATAAAAAACTTTTCCTTGCCATTTACTGCCCCTCTATTCAAAACACACACACACACACACACACACACACACACACACACACACACACACACACACTCTAATACTACTATACGGTAATACAAAAATAATACGACTACTATTATACCCACCACCTCCCCAAACGATTTATTTTGTAAGATAAGATAAGATCGACTAATGAACTAATAAAGGTATGTAATTATTAATCCCAGGCCGGAAATTAAGAAGGAGACACGCGTTTGCCGCATGTATCAGATTCCCTGCCACTCAACACAGTGTGCCTCTTCTGACACAGACTTTTAGCTACTATTAACACAGAATTGGAGCGCACAACATGATCAATCACTAGGCCTATCTAAGTGGAACTACAGGCCAATCAAAATGTTGTGACAGTGATTAGCATACATGATGGACGACAGGTGTGTAGGAGGAAGATAGAGTCATGAGAGAATGAAAAAGCACCGCAGGAAAATTCAACATCAGTAGTCGAAAAAGTAGAAAGAGAAAGTAGAAGTAGTCGAAAACTGTTAATAACAGATCCCCGGATTCATCGTGAAATGAACAAAGAGTGAGTTTGCAAATAGAATTTGGAATTGAAAAAAGCACAACAATCTTTTTTTCCAACCTTGACCCCATTAAACCCTTCAAGAGGTTGTGCAGCATCTGAAAACCAGTGGACTCATTAAAAGGTTGTTTTACCACAACTCAACACGTCTGCACATCTTCTCAAAACCATGTAGACGACATCATCTTCTTGGGCCGCACTCACACTAGGCCATCTGTACCATGCCCGAGTACGTTTGCCCCCTAAAGTCTAGATTGTTTGGCTGGTGTGAGCACGCCATCCGTACTCAAGTACAGTTAAATCCTGTGGTCTCAGTACACTTCGGAGAGGTGTGCTCAGGCCACGGTACAGATGCTAATGAGCCGACACTTGCACGGATATGCAACCGTATGTACAAGAGGCAACCGTACTCAGGCCCAGTTGAGATTGCCTAGTGAGATTGCCTATTGCCTCACAGGTGGACAGACAGACATGTTTATACCCCTGATAGCGAACCCTGCTGTCCAGACCGACATACATCTGGAAATAAAAACAGGGAGACAGACAGACAGAAAGGTAGACAGACTGTTTCAGGCCATTAGCATACAACCTTGCTGGATAGACAAAGAGATGGACAGACAGCCAGACAGACAGGTTTAAAACACTGGCGTAGAACTCTGCTGGAAAGAGACAGACAGACAGGTAGAATAGACAGTTGGAAGGCCTTATAAAGAGAGTAATAAGGAAGATGATTATTATTACTATTTTGAATGATAAACTTTTCTATAACTATAATAACAAACTATTCAATAACTGAAACTAGGTAAAACTCACCTGCTCTTCCTTGAGATTTATATTCCTCTAGGTAACAAATCACATGATAGTGGTTAGAGCTGGCTGCACACACGCACACACACACACACACACACGCAATGCCCTTCATCACACATTGGCATTTCAGTCGGGACATTATTAATTCCCTCTTAAAAGCAGATGACAATTTAATTATTTTTCCAATAAAATGCATAATGTTAACAGATTTGATATGATTAATACCGCACCGCATCACATCATTTCATTCAACCCGCTGCCATGCGTGGAAACGCAAGCTGAAAAACGGCCCGATAAAAATTGGGGTTACAGGTTGAAGTCAATAGAAGTTGCTATGGCGATCAGATTGCTCTAGGAAAATATTGTTGAGTGGTTTGACAGACACAGAGCCCAGACACAAGAAAGAGAGAGAGAGAGCCCAGACACAATGGAGGGACAAAACTTCAGAACTATTTCTGCCTTCTTCTGGTCTTAATGTCCGCTTTTACAAAAAAATGTGCTCATACACATCACAAGCCTGTTTAACTGATTCAAGCCCCTAGCATACTCCTCCTTTGCAGCTGTTGTTAAGGAAAATCATTTTTAAAAATCATTCAGGTATGTTTCTGACACAGCTGTAGTTGTGTTTTCTTTTCTTAAGAAGTGTGTGTGTGTGTGTGTGTGTGTGTGTGTGTGTGTGTGTGTGTGTGTGTGTGTGTGTGTGTGTGTGTGTGGCTCACACACACACACACACACACACAAAACTATGCGAGACACAGGGTCTTAGAGGAGAAGCTGCTTTGAACAGCTTAATGTGCCTTCAGTATATTATTTTTAACTGTGCTGTTTGTTTCTCCAAAGCTCAATATGGTCTTAAGGGGAAACAAATATAGTATTGACGTTTGTTTTCATATAAGTATGCATCTGTCCCTGGTCTTACTATCATTATCATACTGAGCATACTCTGTATAATGACTCCATTGGAAATAAGATGTTACGCATTTCTCATCCTCCATTGTGTAGCTAAATCCAACTTTCTGAGGTTGACTTTGTCTTGACTACAAATCCAGTGTAAACTTTCCCCCCACGCCACACGTTTACTCTCGCTCTCCTGAGCAAATGCACTCCATTTGTCCTTCATTCTTGAGGGGCTTTGCGTGTCCAAACACTGCAGGACCGTTGGAGCGGTTTGTCAAATAAAGGTGAAAACTTGCCAATGGTTTGCCCGCTAAATGAGAGCTGTCATCATTGCTGTCTCTCTTTGCCCGATGTTGACAGGAGCTTCACTGAAGAAGGCCAACCCGTGCTCTGATGTATGATGACTGTTTTATTTTTGGGGAATGCGTGAATCGTTTTGGTATGAGGCAGATTTGTCCACATGGTGGTGGTTAACAGCCAATCAGACGCTGAGTCATGTCTAGAAGGGGATTCGCAATGATTGGCTGTGCTGGGCTCAGCGTTCAGGCCGGTGGATAGTTATGTGGTAGGGCTGTCATGTCAGCATCTGAAATGCCTCTGATCAAGGTTGGATTAGCCACACTAGAACAGGGGCCCGAGCACCAGGGGGCCTGGTCCGCAAGGGGCCCGGTTAAGCCCCTCTGGGTGGGGGGGGGGGTCACTGTGTCAATTTGATGATATATGAATGAACACAGATTTTACACCAAAGGGTACCACAGGGGCCAATCATATGTATCTTTTTAGGCCCATCTCACAGAGTCGACCCTCTTTAGGAGTTGGAAGTTATCCAGAGTTATCCACCTCCTTCCTAGAATTGGAATTGGAATCAGATTTTGCTGTATTTGTGCCTTGTGTTGTTTTATTTGTAGACACGTTGTTGTCATCAACACATAATCTCTCCAGCAGGAGTGATGACCCTGTGAGCCGCAGTGCCCTGGTAATACATACTTGATGCTTCTGAGAAATCTCTGTTTATAACCACAACACCCTGGCATCAATAACAATAATAATAATAGTAATAAAAAGTAATAATGTTATGTTCAAAGACTTAACTTATGACAAACATGGACATCATCAAATCAGTGTTGTGATATGGGGCGATTCTCAATGTAATTAAGGTAAGGGAAACAGCTTTGAGAACAACAACAGAGAACAAGCTGCCATTTTGAACTGCTGGGGAGAAGAAGATAACTACCCTCCACAGAGCTGTATTTTGCAAGCTGATTAATGTTTTGTTCAACACGATTGTGATTTTCAGGTTGAATATTTTGTTGACCAAGTACTTAGAAAAAAAGGAAAGCTCCCGTGTAGGGCTTGAAAGGATTTAGTGACTTCATGGCTCTACTAACTGCAGGGCTACTCCAATTGTAGGGTTGAGTGTAATTTAGCGGCATGAAGATAAAATACACACTTAAGGGATATTTAGAGATAAAACATATAGAAAGTAAAAGGCATCCACAAACGCCAACGTTATCTATCAGGGAACCAACCTTTTAGTCTAACTATAATAAAAGGTAGCCATCAATGCAGTTTGTATCTGAAATAGAGATGATGATGATGATCTAGGATAAGGATGAGGTTGAACAGGCCTAACCGATGCCACACTCCTGCACTAATTTGAACTTGTTTGCAGATCTCAACAACACTCTGATGTAATGTCTTTATCCAATGAGGCCAAATGACACTCCTGCCTTCAAGACTCAAGGCCACAGCCTCCATCCACGGCTGTGTCTGACCGCGGGGGGGCGCTGTTTCACACATTTACACTACAAAAACGTCAATATCCCATAAAGTGGAAGTTTTTTCTTCCACGTTTAGTAATCTGACACTGTGGCCAAAAAAAAAACCCCGAGCAGAACGATGGTCTCGTAATAACGCGAGTTGTATCAGTAGTCGTCCCGAGCGCAGACGAGAAGAACCGAGCCGAGGCGGAAAAACGGCGAGAGCGCAAACAACTCGTGGCGGCTGAGGGGGGGGGAACCCTGCCTGGCGTTTCATAAAGAGGTGTCCTTCAGTGGCTCAGATGATACCAAAGCAACAAGAAGAAGTTTTACTTTCCGCAAGCGGATGGGTGACTACCGCTTCCAGCGCCGGCGCTTTGTGAGGAGGAGATGATGATGAAGAATTTCCCCAGCAGTCCCCTTAACAACAACCAGACTCAGAACCACATCAGAGATCGAAATAACAAAAAGTATAGTAGCTGGCTCTCCGCTGTGCCCCTGCGATTCTCCCTGAGAGGCTATGGTTTCTGCATGGCCACGCTGTTCCTTTTCTGTTTCGGGTCACTGGTCTACGAGCTGAACGGAGGACCCCCTACAATCCTGCTGGACATCCGACAGTATCTAGGTGAGAAACTTTTCCTGGCTGCCATTCAGTGGATGTGTCGATATTAATGGTGGTTGCACATGAGACCTGCGTGTGTACAGGAACTCGTATTGGTGAACGAGGAGTCTAATACTCAGCCCTTATTATACTCTTAGCCTACTACTGTGCATTGCACTGACGGCCAAGGCTTCCGTCACACCGAAAGTAATGGGTGGGATATGAATCGATACTGGTTTGTTGCATACTTCTTCCTGTCTACTTTGAGTTAAAGTAAGCCTACTTATCACGTGTTATTAGTTTAAACAATGCCATAGAACATAGCCGCATAAACGGTTCGATCTAGCCATCTATTCAGCAGCGCTGACATGCCCGAACAGCGCTGTGGTCCGTCTACTATGGTAACAGAAACCGCAGAACTCGTGAGACCTGTGTGTGTGTGTGTGTGTGTGTGTGTGTGTGTGTGTGTGTGTGTGTGTGTGTGTGTGTGTGTGTGTGTGTGTGTGTGTGTGTGTGTGTGTGTGTGTGTGTGTGTGTGTGTGTGTGTGTGTGTGTGTGTGTGTGTGTGTGTGTGTGTGTGTGTGTGTGTGTGTGTGTGTGTGTGTGTGTGTGTGTGTGTGTGTGTTGCTTATGAATGACATCTCCACTCTGTGTGTGGGTGTGTGTGCGTGTGTTCTTAAGTGCGTGTGTGTTCATGCGCCAAGTCGTTGTGGTAGTGTAATCTACAAGGAAATGGGGCAATTTGCTGAAGATCTGCTGATCTTGATAAAATGTAGAATTTAAAAGGCTTTACATTTTTGACCATATCCTGCTCAAGTTGAACTTGGTGCAACAGGCGCAGGCGTGTGAACCGGATTAATGTGGGTGCAAGCAGGCCTATGTGCGTTCAAGCTGGTAGTTCCAAGCTGGGTCTTTCTGTTCTTTGGACACACACACACACACACACACACACACACACACACACACACACACACACACACACACACACACACACACACACACACACACACACACACACACAGGTCTAAATACAGTATCAACTGTGGAGTTGATTTCCTAACCACATGACGCGCGCCACAAAGCGTGTGTGTGTGTGTGTGTGTGTGTGTGTGTGTGTGTGTGCGTGCGTTGAAGGAGCTGTGTTCTTACCTACTTCTTACAGGGTTTTTGAGGCCTTGATGACGTGATAAACATCTGGAACAGAATGAGAGTCACTCACCAAGTCTGCCGCTAATCCCTCGGGGTGGTGTGTGTTTCCTGCACGCACGTACACGCACACACACAAGCACTCACAGGCACACACACAGTTCATAATATTGACCAAAAAGGGTAAAATCTTCTATTTGATTAAGTCAAATATCCCTTGAGAGCTTGCATCAAGATTTCTTCAGTTTCCTAAATTATCCGTTTGAATATAGCGCTGGTATTTTCCATATTGAACTTGCGATTTGATTCCTGAAAGAAAACCTTGTGTGAAAAAAAAAAAAATCATTTGGCTCAGGCTTTGGTGATAAAGAACGTATACAGTGTTGCCGCGGAGACACTGTACTGCACTGTTGAGCCCCCCATAATCTGTGAACACACAGCCCAACGCACGCAAGGAAATCTGTTTGGTCCGTGACTCAGATTCTCACAACTCAAACACCTTGGTTAAGCACTCTGCTCCCCAAACGCTCTGTGACGTGCACGCACTCACGCACGCACGCGCGCGCGCACACATACTAACACATATCTCCACACGTACTGTACACACAGACACATACTGTACACACACAGTACACACACAAACAAACCCTGAGCATGTTTGAGAGGCTAACTTTACACAGCATTCATTTACACTTCCAACATTTACAGACCAACCCCCCCCCCCACACACACACACACACACGCGCATGCGCGCAAACTCATCCACTCAGCAAATGTGGTCAGTAGAATAGGGCAATGGATTACAAATATGCAGCGTCTCTTCTCTGGAAGAACACTCTGGAAGTTCAGTAGCTTCCTCCTGTCACTGTCAGCTCTTCGTGAGGGCCCTGCAGTGGTCCTCCATCAGTGTCTTTCTGCTCTACTTAAAGCTGAGCAAAACATGTGCACGGCTGAACCTGTCTCCCAAAATGGCGGTCAGAGTGGACTTTGATTGTTCTCTGGCCGTGTACACCTAAGCCTCAAGGAGTTTCACTCTCCTCTGTCCTCCAGCGATGGAAAGGAAAGGTGAAAAGGTTTAAGAGGCAATGCTTGTGTTGTTTAATTGATGTTCACTGTGATGAAGCTGTTGGGGAAATTACATTATTTTATTGTGATTTGGCAATATTGTGTTCCCTCAAGGGTATCCCAATGAAAAGATATTGATAAAGAGTCTGAATAGTATAGATCTCACTTTTCTTTCTCTCTGTCTATCGCTTTCCCTCTCCCTCGCTCTATCTCTGGATATTGAGGCTAAATGAGCCAGGTACTGTATGTCCAGTAGAGTAGATGGAAAACTTCTCCTCCTGATTCCAATAAAAAGTTAAATGAACTACTGGGACCCCTGCATATACTACATATACTGTATAAAGCTTGTGTGTGTGTGTGTGTGTGTGTGTGTGTGTGTGTGTGTGTGTGTGTGTGTGTGTGTGTGTGTGTGTGTGTGTGTGTGTGTGTGTGTGTGTGTGTGTGTGTGTGTGTGTGTGTGTGTGATGGGCAGGCTTGTGGTTCGACGAACGTCTTGTGATCAGGGAATCTATTGACCTTGTGTCGCCGTTTTACGTCTGGCTCGGCGGGGGGGGGGGGGGCGGGGAACACAAGGGGAGAATTTCTGTTGGTGTTTAGCGTGTCTGTGTGTTTGTGAACTTAACGGGTGGATTTCACGTGTGTGTGTGTGTGTGTGTCAGACGGTACTGTAGAGGGGAACAGAGCCTGTTTTGTTACGGCCAGCGGGGAGGTGAGTGTGTTTGAGGGTGTCACTCAACAAATCGCCGCGGTAACCAGAACTGCTCTGGAGGAGGCTTTTAGGCCAGTGGATTTACAGCTCCACCCTGTCAGGTGGGAGTAGGGGGGGCACCTATGAAATATATGTTTTTAAATAAAACAAATATCATTCAGGGCGCCGAATGCAGTGGCACTGGTATTCCTGCAGGGGCGCTCTAGCACTGCTGGATGCATGTCAGGGAATATACGAGATAAGAAATATAGGAAATACCTAGACTTGAATGTGTGGCCCTTGCAGCAGGTAAGACTATTCAGTCAGCAGAGCGGTGTGCGTGGCATGTGATGTGACCCTGCTTCGTTCAATGACAGATCAGCCGCAATTAGTGATTAGCTTATATGTTCTGTTGCTGCTAACCACTCGCCAGTAAAAACATTGAATTCTTCCATGCTTATTTAAGTCTTACTCTGTGTGTGTGTGTGTGTGTGTGTGTGTGTGTGTGTGTGTGTGTGTGTGTTTGAGTGCACAAGTGCACGTCTGCATGCTGTGAGAACCCATATCTCCTTCTCCACTCCATTCAACATGCTGCACAGACCTCTGTAAACACACACACACACACACACACACACACACACACACACACACACACACACACACACACACACACACACACACACACACACACACACACACACACACACACACACACACACACACACACACAGTTCTTTATAGATTTTGACTTTAGGACATCTACACACATACTGTACACACAGACACATACTGTACACACACAATACACACACAAACAAACCCTGAGCATGTTTGAGAGGCAAACTTTACAGAGCATTCATTTACACTTCCAACATTTACAGACCAACCCCCCCCCCCCCCCCCCCCCCCCACACACACACACACGCACACGCACACAAAAACTCATCCACTCAGCAAATATGATCAGTATAATAGGGAAATGGAATACAAATATTCAGCGTCTTTTCTGTGGAAGAACACACACACACACAGACACACACATGGCCACACACACATACACACACACACACACACACACACACACACACACACACACACACACACACACACACACACACACACACACACACACACACACACACACACACATGGACGCACACTACTGCAAAGTTGCTTTAGGGATTAGATAAGGATGCATGTTTTTGATTTAACACTTTTCTCAGTCACACACTTTCTCCATAATGTTAACTCTTTATCTTCCATATTGATGGCCTGGAATGCAGAGAGTTATTTATGGATTTAGAATGTAAAGTCATTTTATGGACATTTTTATAGGTGTTTTAGGGTCACTTTATTGCCGTTTTACTAGACAAACATAAAGATGAATATGGGGATATTGAAAGCCCAGATTTAGCATGGAATGGAGGTAAAGGAAAAAAAAAACACATTTAAAGGAAATGGGAAGCAGACACGGCCGACCGGTTTGTTAGGTGTGACTTGGGTCTTTGCCCCAGACATGGTAACACTATGACAAAGTAACAGCATTGAGGCCCATCAGTGACCAAATACCAACGTAATAGACCCCAAAGTGGTCTGTGATCCCTGTGTGTGACTCTGGACTGTAGTCAATTACTTACAAAAAGTAAATATAATGTTTTGCTCCCCGTGAATCCAACATTGATTAGCTCAAGTAGTTATCAGTGATCACAATGCGATCTGGTATCTGAATATATTCACTTTCTAAATCAGCTGAAGTTATACCTGCAATTTACCTAGCCGTCCTCCTGAGTTTACTTTAAGGAAAAAAAAAAACGGTCCTACAGTGGCCGGTTCAGGAGCAAGGCCAGCCCATGTTGTTTTATGAGCCAGGCTATTTAGATGGAGTGGAAAATTACATTTTGGGGGTCTTCATAAACCATGACTTTACACGGTCCCTCAGACAATAAGGGAGCACTTTACCGCTGTAAAGGAACTGGAGACTCCCTTTGACCGAGCCATGGTGACTGTGGGTCCATAAATGTCAACTTAGTGACGGCACACAGCCTCTCTGGGGGCCCCCCTGGGCTGCTGCCGGGTCGGCCCCTCGGAGGTACCCACCCGTGTGTATTGGGGTCCAATATGGGGTTCCAATAAATATTGACCCTGAATTACACACGTGGACATGCACATGCTTACTTGCTAACAGACAGAATACACATAAACACACATGCATACACGTGCTTGCACACACACACACACACA
Organism: Micromesistius poutassou; assembly: GCF_964030765.1. Lineage (NCBI taxonomy): Eukaryota > Metazoa > Chordata > Actinopteri > Gadiformes > Gadidae > Micromesistius > Micromesistius poutassou. The sequence goes on from NC_140289.1 coordinate 9,320,280, forward strand.
CACACACACACACACACACACACACACACACACACACACACACACACACACACACACACACACACACACACACACACACACACAGGCGAGCCTGTGCACAGCTTCCTGTTGGAGGATATTAAGAAGCACATGCTTTTATTTAATCCAGTCATATTTTGTGAATCAATCAGACACATTTAGCGTTGCACACCGCTGGGTCAGGGACATGGACTTCATTACTGAGGGTGCAGGGTTACCATGGAAATAAGGCTGCTTTCACTCAAACTGTCCCTCCATATTTAGAAAAAACTCTTACAAGGTTGCCAGTTTCGGCGCTGTTTTGACACATGGAAAAATACCAGTTCCATTCTACCCAATACTGCCTTTCAGCATCATCCATTTATGCAGAGCTGGCCACCCTGACACAAAGTCAATCCAATGTTTTTCTCCCCGTGAATCCCACGTTTCTAAGCTCAAATAGAAAACACATTGCTTCAGGACTCCCCACTGTGTCTGCTCGAATTTTGTTTTATGTTGTCTTTTTTTAAATTTGTTTGTTTTAATAGATGTTTCAGCGTCTAGGCATTACACAAAAACAAACCAACAACAACTCAGACGAAGGGAAGCCAGTCGTCCAGCTGACATCACTTCCTGTACCAAAAGCCAAAACAATCAGTTTAGTTGGTAGCTTTCCCCGGACCAGGAAACCATATAACCCCCCCGCTGTGCCACGGCAAAACCACATGAAAGGTGTCTACCTGGTGTTCTTTTTGTCGACTAACTAATTAGGTTTAAGGGTCATAAAGCAGAATTGAAAATGATAGAAAGCAGCACGTTTGTGGTCGGTATTCAAATTTGGCAGAAAGAAATTAAGTTTATGCCACTTTTTCAGAGAAATTTTCACATATAAAAAATGTACTTAATATTAAAGAGCTTTCGTTAAAATGATTACGTTCAGTATAGAAGACGCTAGATAGATAGTTATCATAATAAATGATAGTACGTAATTGGTGCAACATTGGGATGCCTTGATGGGCGATTTTTCCACACATTTCGTTCTTGTCTTCATACAGCATGGAGTGGGAAGGTAATTTAAGACATTTTCAGTCTGATGGAGCTCAATAGAGGGGTTTTTTACATCATTTTTATTTCTCAGCGGGCTACATGCTTTCCTTCAGTAGTTCACTGCCTTTTCCCGCTCAAACGAGCTGGAAATCATTCCAATCATCAATTCATGACAACCCTTTGATTAGCTAATAGCTGTGGTTAGCATCACCAGGGAACATTGTTATGCCTAAGAGATGCCTAATGCCCCCCGGGGTAAAAAGCCAAAGCCAGCATTTAAACAACACACCCCAATCATCTCTATTAGGTAATTAGTTTCCATCACTTTCGCCAGCCCCCCCTGCCCCTCCCTCCAAGGTAAATATTTACGTTATACCATTCACCACATTAACCCGGAAAATGTCTCATTTAAAATATTAAGGATATCAATCTAAGCCTTCGTAACAATTTTTTACCCATGTTATCAAAGCAAGATCCTGCATAGCCATTCCAATATCTCAGTGTTAAGTGTGTTTGGAATCTTGTATTTTTGGTTAGTACTACTTGTGTTTTATAAGTTTAATAATGTACAATGAGTGTCATTTTAATAATTGTCCTTTTCCTTGTCCCTTTTCCTCATGCAGTCAGACTATGAACTCCTTTGGGCTGTGGTATCTAATGTGTCTCGGTTTAACAAGGGCTCCAGATGAAAACCATGTTCACGTTGCAGTTACTTTTATGGGTGTTGTCTCGATACATGATAGAAAGAATTACGCACATCTCATAAATGAATACTTTTGGTTTCCAGGGTGAGTAAGACTTCCCTCCAGCACACAACATGTACCCATTTAGCAGACGCTTTCCTAAAGTCCAAAGCCACTTCCAAGTGAGGCTGAGAACCACCGAGCACAATCAATAGTAGATCAGCTACACCGCGGAAGAGAGCTGCTCGCCAAACAAATTCAATACTGCACTTTTCCTCCTTCTGCTTTGACCGGATCATTGTATCGGAACAACTGAATCTCAAACAAAAGGCCATTCTGTGCATGGTGGGGGCCGGTCCAAAGGGGGTGCAGCTGTAGTGCGCGGCGGCGGCTACTGAGCAGTGGCTACTGAGCGGGCCCTGCCGCTCTCCTCTCTCAATGAATTCTTCATTCTAGAGCCCTGGTGCCATTTGGCGAGCGGGGGCCGTTTGTTTACCGAGGAGGGCATTAAAATGCTCCGCATTCCGCTGTTAACTGACAGGATCAGGGCCCAGATACGTCTGCGAGCGTCTGTTTCCTTGCTACCAGTGGAGGAGGCAGTCCTCGAGTCAGTCTTGTTTTGGCCAAAATCAAGACCATTTGGCTTCATTATTTTTCACTGTGGGAGATTGGCCCTCTCTTCTCAGCAAGACGACCAGCCGAAAAAGTTCCGGGATCGATCCAGCAATGTCCTCAGCCTACATGTAGACATGTTTTTTATTTGCAAGACGCCTCACACCCTATACCCGCCCCTTAACAAGCTGCATCACAACAGGTTATTTTAAGGTACATCGTGTGGGGCGCCATCTTGTGAGGAAGTCTAACTCCCAACAGAGGCAGTGAACCTCTAGACTTAGCACAACACAGCGTTCAACACAGTGTGAAGTCGACTTCCCATTCCCTATTCACTGTATCACTTTGGGTGTACAAGTGTATGCTAAAGGACTGTAGTAGAGATCTACACAGAGATATAAAAGGGGATAAGTCAGGTGTCGGCACCACACCGCGCTTTAGGCTCTTCCGCTGTGCTGGATGACACACCACAACCATGGCTGCTTGCCTCATTTCAAGTCTATGAAGAGAACATAGAGTGGTTTTCAAAATAGAAGCCCTCACAGGGCCTTAAATATACAGTGGCCAGCCCATGCCGTTAAAACCACTAGTTGCTAGTTTGGTAATATGCATTGTGGCCGGCTTTAAAGTTTTATATAGCATAAGCCGCCGGGAGTTGCTCTCCAGTTGAACGCGATGGTCAGAGGCTCGCCGCCAGGAAAGACATCTGCCATTCTTCTTCAGTCCAGCTTTATCTGTGCACATGGTTAATGCATTACACATCCACTTCCACTGCTGCACATCCTCTTTTCTTTGATTCGACTTGCACCTCCTCAAGAGTTTATTAGATACGTTGTGTTTATCGCAGAGAAAACAACAACCCAATATATAAAGAAGTATACAGCCATTGGGCTTGGGGTTGAGTGGAAGGGATCTCTGATGTGGTATGTGATGTGGTAACAGCTCACAGTTTAAAGGAACCTCTAAGGTTTTCTAGGAAAGAGAAAGAAAGGAGGAGGAGGAGGAGGAGTAACTGTCTATGAAATGTTCAGTTTCCATAGCTTATGGCAGAGATTCCATGTTCTAGGTGAAAGCTGCAAATTGTTAGCAGACTTAAAGCAAAGAAGAGAACCTGTGTGTGTGTGTGTGTGTGTGTGTGTGTGTGTGTGTGTGTGTGTGTGTGTGTGTGTGTGTGTGTGTGTGTGTGTGTGTGTGTGTGTGTGTGTGTGTGTGTGTGTGTGTGTGTGTGTCGTCGGCTGTTGATTTGGTGTATGCACAATTGCGCATGCATTCCACAGCGCATGCACACACCCTGCAGTGATTACAGTTGGTCCCAATTGAAACATCAGTCTACTCAGATTAGGAAAACCCCATAACACAGCTATGATGTAACGTTTCCATTCGCCCAAGCATGCAGGGACACCAGGAAAACATAACACAAACCGGCCTGTTTTTTTTTTTTCTTTAATATTACGTAAAAGGTTGAGCTACTTAAAGAGGCTGCCATACCATGCGGTGCAACACTACACTTTTGTACTCACAAGCTGCCCTGGTTTCGTGCCTACTGTTTAGTCTGAGATTGATGCCCTTCCTTCTCACACACGCACTCCCCAGTTAATGTGCAGCTCCGGCCCCACGGCAGCGCTGGGATTAGAAGGAACGTATTTCTTATTGTTTAGAAGAAGGAAATGGTTTGTTGTTGTTTTTTGTTTTTTTCTTCCGTCCACATAGGGTCCACCACGCCACTCCACGGCTCCGCCGGCCGAGCGAAAAATAAATACAGACAGCGTCAAGTACATCTCCTCCCACGCCGCCTCTAAACACACTGTTGTGTAACCGCCCCTCCTCGCTGCAGACCCCATTCATAAAACCCCCCCCCCCGGCCACTAGTGGCTGTGTGAAGCGGCTGGATTGAAGAGGGGCCCTCGAGCGATGATCACTGTAGACGTCAAGTCAGGGGGCCCCTGGAGGAGTCGGGGGAGGGGAGAGGGGGGGGACAGGTATTTGACGGCGGAGGCCTAATCACTCTTGTCTGAATGGGTTTCAGCGGGCCTTTAGGAAGGTAGTGTCATTAGTCAGAGTAATGCACTGTCGAGCTGGGAGAACCAACCTGATGGCCTCACATAAGGCAAGATGGATGGTGCACCTGATTCAGAGCTCATCTCACTTTGTTTCACCATTTTTTCATCCAGGACCGCAATCTATTTCCAGAGGCTCCTAGAGGTTTCAATTACACCTCATATATCCATTTTTACAAACTTTATATTGTATTGTTACTTAATTATTCTACTTTGACATAATTGACAATGCAGATATTCAGCTAAATGATACAACGATAATATTTACAGGATTCATGAGAAATAGCTGTAAATAAAACTAAACTGCATATAATTTCCTTTATAAGGAAATATCCCAACACTGTAACATGTTAATGTTAAACTGATAGTTTGATGATTCTTAAAAGTTTGAAGTTTTACAGTTAATAAATGTTGGATTAATAATACAACTCTGACAACAATAATGTGATCACCACTGAAAAAAATATCATCCTTTTGTTGTCTTGATATTGTAGCTGAACAGTGTGTTATAGTGCTGGAGAGAATACCCGAGGCGACTGTGGAGAAAGAGGATTTTTAAAGATTCTTGGAGGCATGCGGCTTGCGGAAAGCAAACTTGACATAAGCCAAATCCCACACCCCGTTCTGGAGCAAATGTGTTTCTCCTTGACCTTCATCCAGTCCCCGCCGTTCCACTCTCTCCTTCACCCTCCCTCCATCAACCCCTTCTGTGTCTCTTTTTATCTCACCGTCTCGCCCTACCTAATCTGTCTCTCCACAGAACAAGCAAAAACAAACTTTCACCTCTCGTTCCGTCCTCCCTCCCTTACTCTCGCTCCTCTCAATCTCTCGCCCCACGCCTGTCCCTCTCTCGTCCGCGTGACGGACAGCGGGGCACAGTGCGTCAGACAGGCAAACACACTTTACCCTCCAAACACCTTGCGCGGGGTGGGGGTGGTGGATCGCCGTAGAACCAACACACAGCCGTGACCGGTTACAGTCATGCCCTTTTGCTTTGTATTTTTATCTCATGGCTTTTCCATTTTCGAAGATGTTAACCACTCAAAAACAAGAGGCTCTCAAAAAGCCGACCCAGACGTCTTGGCAGGGCGCTAAGCCCGATGGCCGCTGCCCATACAATCCCCTGTTCTATTGGGCAAAACCACATTTGTATTTTCTCTCTCCAGATGTTCTCGTGAGACATCTTGAGGGATAGAGGAGCAGGCCAAAGTGAACAAATCCTTCATCGAAAGACCAACAAACAGCTTGTGCTTTTCCTGTCGGCCGGGACTCAACCTGAATCGGTCTCTCTGACGTAGGTCAGCTACAGTGCGGGCCAGGAGTGTGGTCGTCTGGTTAACACCCATTGGTGTCGTGCCCTGTGATCTGTTTCCTCTAAATTAGATTGTGCTGACATGCATCGTAAGCATAAGGACATTTCATTAAGGGGAGCTGGTCTTAAAGGCCTGGCTTTAGCTATACACATTGTGTCGATAACGGCGGTTGCTGAACTCGTGACCAGCACTTTGGACTGAGCGAAACCCTCCCTGTGAGTCACTCGAAAGGCAGTTGAGGATGTGATGAGCACCACTTTTGGGGTACACAGTAATTCTACTTCCTACTTTCTACTTTCTTGCTACTACTACTTACTTACTACTTCCTATTTGCTTAAATCGAGAACATCTTAAATATCTGAAGGCATGGTTCATCAGTGTTACTGCTTGTAGCCAAGTGAGCACACACAGTGACACAGAGCACTAACGTACGTGTGTGTGTGTGTGTGTGTGTGTGTGTGTGTGTGTGTGTGTGTGTGTGTGTGTGTGTGTGTGTGTGTGTGTGTGTGTGTGTGTGTGTGTGTGTGTGTGTGTGTGTGTGTGTGTCTGTGTCTGTGTGCGTTTGTTTATGTATGTGTGTATGTATACAATAGACAAGTCGGTCTGTACATGCCAGTCTACACAATTGGCTGATCCATGTTTTGGATGTATGTGTGTGTGTGTGTGTGTGTGTGTGTGTGTGTGTGTGTGTGTGTGTGTGTGTGTGTGTGTGTGTGTGTGTGTGTGTGTGTGTGTGTGTGTGTGTGTGTGTGTGTGTGTGTGTGTGTGTGTGTGTTTGCCTGAGACACACCTACCAAAAAACGCCTCGCGGTCTCCCATTTAAACATTCCACCACAACTACTGAGGGTTAGCTACCACAGGCTGTGAGGAATGTAACCAGGCTGTCTCCAACCTCATGAAGATGTTTTCTTACCCGTCTTCTAACTATAGCTGGGGTGATGCTGCCGCCATCATAGTGTGTGACACACTGACGTCCAGGTTGTTGTACCTGCTGTAGTGGCCGGACCACCTTCTTATCCCTCACACACACACACACACACACACACACACACACACACACACACACACACACACACACACACACACACACACACACACACACACACACAGCATGTGAAGCCATCAGTGGGCTGTCTTGCTGGCCCTTGTCCTAGCTGCGTAGTATTTCCGTGAGACCCGCCCAGAGCAGCTTGCTTTGCTTTTTTTGTTTTTGTTTCTTGGCCCTCCAGCGTCCACATGGGTCGTCTGGTTGTCAGGGGTTCTGGACCGCGGCAGATTGATGCCACTGATGTTAGATGAGGGGGACGTGTGTATGTGTGTGTGTGTGTGTGTGTGTGTGTGTGTGTGTGTGTGTGTGTGAGATCGCTCTGTTACACCTCCTTCCTTTGCATCGCTTCTTGATCCCTTTCCTGCTTCATCTCTGCTCTCCCACCGCCTTCGCTCTCATGTTTTACTTCTGTACCAGTCCCTCTCTCCCCCCAGCCAGCCCACCCTCTCTCCCCCCACCCAGCCCACCCTCTCTCCCCCCACCCAGCCCACCCTCTCTCCTCCTTGCTTCCTCTTCTGCCGTAACATGGAAATGTCTTCAGCAGAAACTCTTTCCTGGATGGAGTAAAATAGTACAACAGATGCAGTCTCTGTTCACCTCGCTTAGCCAAACTGGCGAGTTGTGTGTGTGTGTGTGTGTGTGTGTGTGTGTGTGTCACTGCTTGTGTTGCCAACTGGAACAATTCTGTCACTAATCAGTGCATGTAGTTTGCAACACACTTAGATTACAAAGCCTGTGTCTACCACTGCTTTCCTGTTGAACTGGATGCACAGATATTATAACTATTAAACAGACAGAAAGACACAGTGTGCAGCAATGCAATACATGCAGCAATATTTATGTTGGTAGGGTATATCGTGGGTTATCTGCATACTGCCATGTGCTCCACAGGTCCCGGAAGGTAAGAGCAAGATAATTATAAACCACAGGCCTGAAAACGAGACTCTTTCTGTCTTTCTGAATAGATAAAGCATGGAAGACATGAAGGCAGAACCAGAGGGTTTGAGTTTAACCACAAGAAGGCGATGAAAAAGTAGTTCTTTAAAGAGATATGGAGGCCTCGAAAGAGAGCCTGCCGACCTTCTCTCGGTTGACACTTCAGAGCCAAGACGTTTGTTAGGAAACTGCAGTCGGTTGCACCAGCAGAACGTAAAGCCGATCATAAGTTTGGGTGTAAAGCTCGCCTTAACCCTACGCTCGACGTAGCTAGTTTCAAACTAAAGGTGTTCTAAATTTTGGTTGCACCACCATAACTTAAGTTTTAACGTTACTAGTAGTGCGTAAATTGTACCAGTGTCGCATTTAATGACGTTTAGATAATTTCAAGCCAATCATTGACAGCAAACAATGTAAACAGGAAGTAGCTGCTACCAGCAAGTTTCCACCTTATCCGAGTGAAGACGCGTTAGCACCCAAATGAGAGAGCAAACAAAACAGTTTGACAGCCATTTATTCTCTAAAATTGACTTGGGTGTGAGGTTAAGCTATTTGATGGCAGATTTTTATAATAAATTGCAGCTCATTGCTGCTTTGTATGCTATTCGTTGTGTGAGAGTTTTTGTCTTGAGTTTTTTTTGTCTCAATAATGGTTTGTACGTGGGCCGAAACCGAAATCGCGCATATAGATCTACATCATCATACTGATGAAATGGATCGATACGGTCACGGACAATCCGTTCCTGACGCAAACCGCATTGAAACTCCTCTTCCCATTGCTCAAAACGAATAGCCATCTTTGGTATTTAAATCTTTTAACGTATTTACCGGTCTTTATCGTTAGAATGGAACTTACACCAGCTAGAGGGGAGGTGTAAAATATAAGTTATAACTTAGTGTTACGTTGAAACTATCTGCTTGGTGCAACTGCTATTTTTTTAGTAGAGTGTAAAGTGGAACGTTTGGGCAGTTTACGTTCACCGTAGTCTAAGTGGAACCTTACGTTCTGCTGGTGCAACCAGCTGCTGGACCTGAATTCAGTGGAATTCACTTCTTTGTCCCTTTGTCGTCATACATTCTGTATTTTGTTTCTGCATGAAGTGATTCCAAGTACATTTAGTTGTAAGGGTTGAGTGACGTTAAGAGGGCAGACTGGATTCTTGAGTATCAAGTGAATATGACGTGAATAGGAAATATCTTTGAGCATTCAGAAATGGCCGTTTAAACAGCAATCTATCGACTGGTTTTGTTTTCTGTTTTTAAGCTTGTGTAAACCAATAAACAGGTTTGAGTAAAGAGCAAAAAAAACAAATACACACGGGGTGAGGTTGAAACCCATTTGGGCTTGTTTAAATTGTTTAGTATGAATTGAACAATTAAAGTAAAGTATCCATACGTTTCAGTAATGTTAAATGATCAAACATGTTTTACCATGTCTATAAATATATGCATAACAATACACATACAATATAATAATGATAATGTATCAAAACCTTTAATCGAACAGACAGACATTGAATAGTTAATTTTTTAATGGTCCATCAAATAAATCCACCAAGTGGACGAGACACAGTCATTTTTTAAATGATGGCGACTATCGTGTCTGTAGCATAAACCCCAGGATTCAGAACTTCAAAAACTCTCTTGTATCAAAATATTGAATCTTGTGTTGCAGCTCATCCTCTCATCTATCCCTTGCCGTTTGTATCGGGTCCTGCTTTTGTTGTTGCCAACACGCGATGGATTGGGTGGATATGCACACAAGAGGTTGGGTGGGTGGGGGAATCTAACCAGCAGCCTGTTCTGTGCCCTCTCAGCATAGCAATCCATCCCTCCAGTATTTCTAATGAGATCCGTTTTTAGAAAGAGAAAGTAAATACCTGAATCATGTTCTTTTGCCACTGTGTGCATTTTCCCGGCACATGCGGTTTTCATTAGTAAGTGAGGAGGATGATGAAAGAGATTTAAACAGGTTACGTAGTCCCTTAATAATTGCAGGTTGATTGATGATGTCATATTAGCTCTGGACGGTTATCTTGAAAATGCATATAAAAGCCCTGGTGGAAGTATTAGTTTTGTGTCACTACAGCATATTACAGCATATTACTACAGCATTATATAGTGCCGCATTGACGCACATGCTTGTGTGACGGAAGCAAAAACCTAGCTTCTCTTCACTTTCTCTAAGCTAGATGGTAGGTTGCCAGAAGCTAGTGTTCCTGACATAATTACAGGGAGGTAGACGTTCTAATTAAGGTTCTCACAACCTCCCAATACCAAACATCGCCACTGTCCTCGCTATTGTTAGCAAACACATTTTCTTTCTTTTATTGTAAAATCCTATGTAGGCATTCCAGCTGTCTTATATTTCATTGTTTTGCTTTCAATTATTGACTTTCATTCACATATAGATGTGGTGAGAAAGTGAGAGACAAAGAGAGTGAGAAAGAGACGGGGATATAAAGAGAGAGAGAAAAAGAGAGAAAACACGAGAGGGATAGAGAGAAAGAGACGGGGAGAAAGAGAGAGAGCATAGACTCGAAGAGCGAGTGTTAAGATGGGTGTGTTGACTCGCTGCCTTTCTATTTTTACGTGCACACCAGCCCAGTGGGGCTGTTTAATGAAGGGGTTGGGAGGAAAGGCTGCATTGAGGAGCATCTGGGAAAGGAAACCCGTTCCTTCAACCGTTTCTCCCTTTCCTCAGAGTATTCACTGTACAGCACAGTACACCACCCATCCACAGCTGTGTTTTATGTAGACGTTGTAATAACTTTAATGTTTCTTCGTATATATTGCGGCTATTGCTTGGAAAGATTGAATGGAAACGTGGCAGGATCGACTACAGGTCACCTTGCATTCGAAACACACACTCGTGGCTATTCAAGATGACCTAGTACGCTCGCATGTGAATTTCAATTTCAATGAAACTCTGAGCTCATGTATCGACGGTCTATTCTGTCCACACTCTCTAGTGAGTGAGAGGTTGTCTCTTCACGGACACAGATGTGGAAAGAATTCTTGGTTTCTTGGTTTTGCCACACAGTCAATGGCTACAGCCCACACGCACACACCAGAACACTTGTCGCTAATGGACACACACACACACACACACACACACACACACACACACACACACACACACACACACACACACACACACACACACACACACACACACACACACACACACACACACACACACAAGGATCACAGGCCTGCCACAGACTGAACAATGCACCGGCGATGAACAGCGACGATGGTCTGCCATCGAGTCGCCGCAATATCAAGGAGGAACAGATGCCTTATTATTGAGTAGCGTGTTGTGGTGTGTTGTGGGGCAGATGCGTCCACCCACTGCATGTGTACTTTATTTCAGAGGGAAGATTCAAACCCTGTGTGTGCTCGTGCGCGGTTGTCACAAGCCACACGTGCACTCTTTCCTAAGAGTGCATGTAAGCATTAAGCAAGTTTGGGACCAACTGTCTCATTAGTCAGGAACTCAAGCTGTGATGATGAACACACGATGAACAGGGAGGGAGGAGAGAGTTACAACCGTTGGCAGTCACACATCGGACTTTAGCACTTTGACACTAGACGCGCCAACACCACAAACGATCTGTATGCAGTGCGCACGATTTCAAATCCAAAACACACACACACACACACACACACACACACACACACACACACACACACACACACACACACACACACACACACACACACACACACACACACACACACACACACACATATGCGGGAGCTACAAGACTTTCCTGCACACATCCTGCTCCAACCCCGGATGCCCAAGATGGAGAGTTAATCACCATGGATGACCACTAAAGCCTGCAACAGCTGTCCTACGTCACATCCTGCCTGGGAATGAAAAGTGGCCATTTTGGATCAGGGGTCACATCCCTTTAAGCTATAGTGTTTGGGTGCTGGGTCACGTCCCTTTAAGCTATAGTGTTTAGGTCATTTACAGGAGTGTGTGTGTTTGTGTGTGTGCGCACTGCTACTTTCCTGGTGCTGCTGCTCTCTCTCTGTGTCAGCCATCTTTGTGTTCATCCAACAACATTCAAATGTGGGTGTGGCCCAATTAACGTACAATTACCTCCACCTGCTATCAATGACCTAACCCTTCCCACAATGCAACCCCATTATACATGTCTCTGTTCCATCATGTCAGAGCAATGTGAGGGGAGAAAGGCGAGAGGAAAGAAAAAGGAGAGATGTCAGAACTGCTCGATGTTGTGTTAGAACTGAACAAAGCGTGGCAAAGCGTGTAACCAGTCCCTGCAGTCCTAGAGTGTGTGTGTGTGTGTGTGTGTGTGTGTGTGTGTGTGTGTGTGTGTGTGTGTGTGTGTGTGTGTGTGTGTGTGTGTGTGTGTGTGTGTGTGTGTGTGAGAGATAATTGTGACATGATAAAGAGGGCTATTAGCCTGAATTAATGACCAATCTGGACTCCATGTCTCGCATATTTAAACAGTTGCTTACATCCCATGTATGAGAAAGTGGTCTTCTGTGATCGACGTTTTGTTCTTTTTCAACTTGAGGGGATGATAAAAATTCTCAACTAAATGTCATGTTAACAATCCTAACAGCCAGATGGTTGATCAATTACCCCGTCCAAGCGGCAAAAACAAAATTCCTCACTTTCCGGCTAAGAATGGTTTTGGGGAGTTTCTTGGAAAAGATAGGGGGGAAAAAGTGTGGTCACTAGAGAGGGCAAGGAGAAGGTGATATCTCTCTCTCTCTCTCTCTCTCTCTCTCTCTCTCTCTCTCTCTCTCTCTCTCTCTCTCTCTCTCTCTCTCTCTCGCGCCCTCCCCCACGTGTGACTCGGCCTCATATGAAATGCACAATAGATAGAAGTGTGTGAAAGCCAAATGCTTTCCGCGTTGCGCTGTCTGCGGCCCCTGTTAGTGATCAGGGGTCTCTCCCAGCCGCCCCACTCCCACATGTGTTCGACACATGACCTGTAGACATTTTAATTGGCTTGGCACCTCAATAAGCAACAGTTGAAAACAAAAGTCTAGTGCGGGAAACAACAAGCTAGCTGTGCGTGCAAGTGTTGATGTACATCTGCGTGTGTGTATGTGTGTGTGTGTGTGTGTGTGTTGCTTTGAATGAAAGCATCTGCTAAATGTAAATGTGTGTGTGTGTGTTCGTGTTTGTGTGTGTGTGTGACTCTGTGACTGCGTGGCTGCACAATAGCGCAGTCTCCCCCCCCCCCCCCCCCCCCCCAGCTCAGTGGTGGCTCCGCCTGGCCACGGCCTCTGGAAGACCAGCTTCAGATGGCCTGTGGTGGGACAAGTGAAGCCAGCGACCAGCTCCTGTCATACAGTGTATTTATGTTGCAGGCGAGCCGTGCACAGAAGCTCGATGGCCACCCCCATCCACCGTGTAATTAGAGTTGTTTTTTTTTGCCTGTGCATTCAAAGACACCCACACACGCAAAGGCTAGGTACACGTATAAGTAAGTCTGTGGATGTGTGCAAAAAACAATGGCAAATGTGTTTCCAAGCGTGTCAATCTGAAATCTGTTCTATTTAATCTATGCTTTGAATTGTTACAAAAGAGAAACACACACATACATATATTTACACATGCATGCCATGTGCACACACAGGCCCACACACACACGCGCGCAAACACGAGCGTACACACACACACACACACACACACACCTATACACATGCATGCATACACACACACACACACACACACACACACACACACACCTATACACATGCATGCATGCATACACGTACACACACACACAACACATGCATGCATACACACACACACACACACACACACATACATGCACACACATTGTTCGCCTGGGTTTATGTTGACAGTACCGCTGTGTATGGAAACATTGGGGAAAGGGCAGGCAGGATTCATGGTTTGGAAAGAATACGATGTCTGCCCAACATGGTGATTAGTAATAACTCAGAATAAATACTTTCCTAAATGTAATCATAATGATGATGCATTAGCTGAATTAGAGGTATATACGGGCAAACCTTTCATGGAACCAATTAGCTTTTGACAAAGTTGCGGAAAGATTTCCTTTGGCTTTCTAGGCACAGTCACTGCTCACTATAAAAGCCTTTTAAACAAAATGGTTTCCATGACAACATGGACACCCCACCCATGCTTATATAAACTCTCTGCCACGAGTAGCGGTGTTGTACTTAAATGTTTGGCCTCTGCCTGCCCTAGTCGAATCATCATCAGGAGGAGTGTGTGTGTGTGTGTGTGTGTTGTTTAAGTCCTCTTCCTTCCAATTAGTGTGTATGCTTGTGGTTACAGTCAAAACTAAATTAAATTAACTTTGTATTTAACCAATATTCAACCATAATTGTGTCCTAGGGCCTGTGTATTCTCGGGTGAGGAGCGGGTGGGGGGGCTCTACTAGAGCGGTGGCGGGGTTCTACTAGATTCTAGTCTTGCTCAGTAAGTTTGGTTATAGTCATCTATAAATTAGATGAGACTCTTTCAAAAAGGTATTGATGTGTGTGTGTCTGCCTGCGTGGGTTTGCGTGTGTGTGTGTTTGTGGGTGCATATACCTGCTTGTGTTTGTGCGCGTACGTGCCTGTGCGATGTGCCCGTGCATATGTGCCCGACCATGCGCGTGTGTGTGTGTGTGTGTGTGTGTGTGTGTGTGTGTGTGACGTGTGTGTGTGTGTGTGTGCGCGCTTCCTGCTAAAAACATCTCCCAGCCAGTGGGGAGGCGGCCAATGGCAGATATTGCAGAGCCTCATGTCCTCTGGGAGCCCGGAGAGCCTGATTGATATCTATTGTGTTCCCCACACCACGCTGCTCTCTCTCCCCCCCCCCCCACCCCCCACCCCCACCTCCTCTACTTTTATCTCTGTTGACCAGATGTTTTTCCCCTCCCTCTCTCTCCCACTTTATCTCTTCATCGTTACATAATTAGAGCCACTTGGGATGACCTGTGTATCGCTCACACGTCCGTCCGTCCGTCCGTCCGTCCGTCCCCCCCCCCCCTCCCCCCCCGACAGCCCCCTACCCAGCTGCTTAATGGATCAAGTGCTCTCGTCCTCCTCCCCTCCAACTTCTCCTCCCTCCTTCTCCGTCTCCTTACTCTCTCTCTCATTCAGGAGCGTGACCAGCTCCTAACACTGGAATTGGCAGCATGAGTTAGTCTGTGTGTGTGTGTGTGTGTGTGTGTGTGTGTGTCTTGGATCTCCCTACTGCTCCATTTTTTCTGATCTAGTTGATCTAGTTTGTGTATATTTAGGGAGTGTTTGTGTGCGGGGGTCTGTGTGTGTGTGTGTGTGTGTGTGTGGGAGAGGGGGGGATCCCCGACTACTTGCAACCATTTTCAATCGGCGTCCATACGCTGGAAGGAAATGTAGCGGAAACAGAGAAGGTCAGACATGCATTATGAATCTAATCAAACAGCCATGAGCCATGCCCACCAGACCAGACAGCGCTGATAGCAGAGAACTGTCTGTGAGGGCTCTATCAACTCCCAGAACGTGTTAACCCACAGGCAGGTGTGACATTTCACAAGACGCACATTTCCTGCCTAACCGCGGGTGCCATGGAGACCGCCATGGCACCATTAGGCCTTATTCGACTTAGCCACCATCTTGGTTCTGAACGCCAGTTGGCTGGAAAAAGTGAATGCTGGAAGTGAAGATGGATGCCAATGAAAGGGAAGACAGAATGGAAATGCTCCGGGCAGGCCTGTTGAGAAGCCGAATGGAGCTTGTGTTGTGAACAACTAAAAGCAACATTTCGGTGAGCGGGGATAAGGCTCGCGGCCAGCGGAGCGGCACTGTTGATAGAGGCTCAGCGCTAAGTGAGGACGTCTAGGCTGCCCTTTCCTCTCAACGACAAGCTGGACGTTTGTGACGTTGGTTCGTGCTCTCAGGAAAAACATACTTTTGAAAGTAAGAAAAAAAACGCAATAATAACTTCATTTCATCTTCTTTCAACCGTACATCTCGTTAAAGCAACATCCGTTTGTTGAGTGGCCATCAGAAGAGGACATTATGTGGAGACGACGTCCGCTTACTGCACTCTAGTCTCACGTGCACACTGTGCCTTATTGGTTGGGACTAAAAATGGAAAGCATGCAATACCGTCAAAACTAAAAATAACCGTGTCTTGTAATTTTCACCGTGCATGTGTGAGGCCTGGTGAGACTTGGCTCCACATCTGGGCTGGTGTTTAGCATCGGGGGAGAGGTGTGTGGACTCATGCTGTTCCCGGGACGGGGTTTGACGGCAGCTGCTTTTCAAGATTTTCACTTGTTAGCATTCATTGAAGTCTCAGTGGTGAACGTTAACCTGTGTGGTGACTGTTGTACTCTTTTTGTCGTTGACGTAGAAGACTCAATGGTTGCCTGGCCGGGAAAGCCTTTGGTCAGTCAGAACGGACAGCCGCAGCCAGTTAAAAAGAAGCACCCGCCGCACTGTGCGACTTCAGGTAACTACCCAGGCGGTCGAAGCTCACAGCCTCCGTTCAAACGGGTTCCACCCTGCTAGTGGACAACTGGTTTCTTAAGGAGGCTTAGGTGTTTACATGGCAGATAAGAAAATGGTTTATTTAAACGATGCACTATGATAAAGTGTGTTATTATAATTAGAATTATAATAACACAAGTGTGGTTGCAAAAGCAAGCCACACTTATTAGAATAATGATTGCAAATAATAATGATTAGTGTGGTTGCAATGCAAGCAACCCTTTATAATAATTATAATGATCATTATTTCTCATTATAATAAGTCTGGTTGCAGAGCAGGCCACACTGATGTCAGCGTGGGTCTTTGTATTATTATTCTGCCTCCTGTTATTCTGCACTGGTCTCATACAGTTTCCCAGGTATCAACAAGAAATCAAGGGCAAACTGTTTATTTGACAAATTTGTTAAATTTGTTGTTAAGATAATGTATAATTTCATTATTATGTTGTATAATGGAAGTCTATAGGAAGACTGCAAAGCAGTATTTTAGATTTTCAAAAACATTACCAAAATCAGAACAGCTTTTTGATATATTTTATACTTTTTACTTTCAGGCTATTTTTGCTTAGAAAGACCCGCTCTAGGAAATGATAACGAGGTATGACATGGCAGAGCCTTAAGCTGTCTGTATGACCCTTGTTTCACTGACTCAGAGGCATCTAAGGAGTCATTACTATTTAGCATTAAGCGGTTTGGAGAGAGAGAGAGAGAGAGAGAGAGAGAGAGAGAGAGAGAGAGAGAGAGAGAGAGAGAGAGAGAGAGAGAGAGAGAGAGAGAGAGAGAGAGAGAGAGAGAGAGAGAGAGAGAGAGAGAGAGAGAGAGAGAGAGAGAGAGAGAGAGAGAGAGAGAGAGAATCCATCGGAACAGAGCTGGAAGTGGTACAGAGACACACACACACACACACACACACAAGGGAAAGGCTCTCACAATGTGGTCCTTCTCCGGGTGGCTGGCAGCTGCCCCGGCCGGAGAGACCGTGGGGTGGGGGGGGGACACTACGCTGGACCCAGCCCTGAGTCTAACTCCACCTCTGTGGGCTGCTCTTCCAGACCAGGGCTTTTATGGAATTCTCTCCTTTTTCGTTTTTTTTCTCACATTTTTGGTTTTTGGTTCCTGTCAGAGGGGTGACAGAGTTCACCAGACCTCACGTGGCTTGGCCGGCCCTGGCCTCATCCCCGCTCGCTCCGTGTGATCCCTTTGATCTCGGCTCAATTCAATTTTCCCGACCGCTGATTTTGCTCAGCGGCTCATCCTGTCTGAGCGTCAGGTGACCTGAGAGAGAGAGAGAGAGAGCCTCGCCTTCAGCCGTTTTTAAACCGTCGTTGTCGCTGGTTGCGGCGGTTGTTGTTCTTGTCGCTGCTGGTATTTTCCGGCGTTTGCAAATGGGTTTTTCCAGGCATCTCAAAGTAGATTTTGTTTATTTTGCTGACACCCCAAACTGTATTTATATTTGACTGCATCATTCAGGGATGGGAATCACACTCTACAACTTTAAACACTGAGGTACTCGGTCACCCACTGCTGTCAACATCCGTGTCTCCCCTCACTCCCGCCCTCCCTCCCTTTTCTCCAGACAGCCTTTGCTTATTCTCTCCCTTCTACGAGCCACAGAGTGTGTTTCCCTCCAACACCTCCTCTGCACTTTATAGCCCCATCAACGCCCCCCCCCACCCCACCCCCCCCCCCCCACCCCCACCTGGCTCCTGCGAGCTGCACCGGCTCACACACCCCAACGTTTACGCACCCGGCTCCACATGTTTCTATTGGTGTGTGTGTGTGTGTGCGCGCGCGGCGTGGTTTCACTTCCACACTCCACTTCCTCACATTTTATTCACACCATTTCAATCACGTCAAGAATTTATAGAACGGGGGCGCAGGAGTCCTCGTGCGTTGCGCTGAGTCGTCCGGCCCTGCGTCACCGCTCAGGGCCCCTCAGGGCACCTGCAATAACAGAGCACGTGGCCGGAGGCTTGTATTTATATCCCCCCCCCCCCCAGAAGAGGGCCGACCTCGGCGGCAGCAGGGTGGCTGAGGGGAAGCGTGGAGCAGAACACAGTGGGTGGATACCCTAACCCTTAGCCTGGCTCCCCCTCTGTAATTAGTGCAATGGTTCGAGCCACCAGTCTTAATACCGGGGGGCCACTCCCGCTCCTGGAGTCAAAGGGTCTGGGTGGCCACACACACACGTGTGCCACACACACGCGTGCACACACACAAACACGCACGCTCACACGCATGTGCACGACACACAAACGTGCACACGCACACACACATGCGCGGTGCTCACACACATGTGCATGACACACACACACACGCACACAAACTCATGCACACACGCACACAAACTCATGCACACACACACACACACACACACACACACACACACACACACACGAACACACACACAGACACACGAACACACACACAGACGTACACACTCATGCAAAGCTACATACACACAGCGTCTACAAACCGAGAAATGAAAATGTATATGTATATCCACATACTCACGGACACACACACACACACATACGGACACACACATACGGACACACACGGACACACACGGGCACACACGGGCACACACACAGGCACACACACACACACACACACACACACACACACATACACGGGCACACACATGGGCACACACACACACAGAACCACATCACATGTTTATGCCCACTGACTACCTCATTTGCATATGGCCTCTATTTTAGAAGAGCCAGGCTTGTAATATAGCACGGTCAGATGTTAAACTACAGGCTTGGGTTGATGTGTGACTGGGTGTGTTTCACACAGCTGGGGCTGGCTGGACTTGTATCGTTTACAAACACAGCTAAGAATATGTGTTCCCACTCACATCCTCACACACGCACACCGTGGCACACATGTAACCGGTAAAGATATATGGTCAACAAACCCTTTGAATCACAAGATAGAAGTGTAGAGAATCTTGAACCCTATCATCTCACTGCACTTATCCACAATGCTCTGAATCTTCCACTACTTAGAGCCTCACGTAGGGCGATGGGGGCCATAGGGGCCCCAAACCACAATCCTTTTCTCTGCCCTGCAGCCCTCACAACCATTCCTGTGTGTGTGTGTGTGTGTGTGTGTGTGTGTGTGTGTGTGTGTGTTTTGTCTGCAGCATCTCCAACCTATTCTGGGATGTGTTTCTTCTTCCTTGAACTCCTGCTCAGCCCAGACAGTCAATTTCATACGGCGTATGAAACGGCCACGTTCTAAATACATGTTTACGAACGTAATGTAGCATTCCTGACTGGGGAGTCAATAAATCTACCGAAGAATGTTTTGAGGCCTTAAATAGGAGTTTCACTGCACTCGCGTTGAATCAAAGTATGTGTTTCTCTCTCTGCCTCGGTGTATCATGTAATCATAATTGAACTTGTTTGAACATTTTGTGTGTACTAGCAGTTTTTTTTTTAGGACCTCTGGATTTCTTATGTTAAGGGATAAAACATCACCTTTGTTAAAAAGCATAACCTCGTTTAACATTTGGGCAGGTTATGCATTGAGTTCAACAAACTGTGCCCGACCTGGCTGGTCGTCGGTAGATCTTGTGACACACTAATCCAATTAACTAATTAGCTACATGTGTATGCACACCTCATGACTCCAATTAGCAGTACTCTCACACACAAAGGCACCTATTACATCTGCAGGAAAACACACCAGCACACACACACACACACACACACACATACCCCACACAAAATAAATCATCAGATATATAAAATACTAGGTTGTATTTGACATTCCGGCAAGTCTCATTAGGCAATTGCAGAACGACTTTCACATATCAAAATTTCTCGAGGTTGCTCCAACAGTGAACACGGTTGAAACCAAATTATTCTATCAGTTCCTCAGCTATTTATGGACCAGTAAGTAAGAGACAGTAGCAATTTCTTGTTCAGTCTAATCATGTTGTCAAATCATGTGCTAAGTGTCTCAGGAACTGATTTGAACAGAGCATCTGTCTTGTCGCTGGTAGACGGGTTACTGGGTGTAAAACATGCACGCACGCATGCTCGCGCGCACACATGCACACATGCACACCATGAACCTCAGGGTGAGGTGGAATCATCCTCTGTTGGAGGCCATTTCAGCAGCACATCAGTCTGGGTCCGATCGTCCGTAGGGAGGAATCCCTCATCCAGGATTGGGCATTACAGTCGCATGCCTTTCCATTACGGTTCAACAATGAACCGTCACATGGGACTGGGATGAGTTGGCTTGGCAATAAACTTGAATTCTCAGCAGGTCACTGTTGTGGATTTGTCTTTGTCTTCAGAGTTCACAGGCAGCACACTGTGTCCCCGAAAAAGTGAAACTATTGTTTCTGGATTGAAGTGGGTTTCTGTTTCACCAGTCATAAGCAGTTCATCCACGTATCGCCTGCTGTCTATTCTTTTAACTGGCCAATGTATTCAGTAATGGAATTAATCTGATCCCCTTGAAAGCCTATGGGGCCCACCTACAGGGGTCGTTTATGAAACGATGATAAGACCTAGTAATGCCAACATTCACGTTCTACCGCAGAGAGGAAGAAGGACATTAAGGGGAAAAACAAACAGTAACAAACACTTACCCCCCCCCCCCCCCCCTCCTCTCCCTGGAGGTGCAACAGTCTAAGAGGGGTGGGGTTGGGGGGGGGGGGGGGGGGGGTTGGGGGGGGCGCGCAGAGAGTGTAGGGTGGGATGGGTTTGTACGCAGAAAGTTGGGGGTCTTCAATTATGGACGAAGAGCCAGGAGCACGAGGAAAAGGTGGAGGAGAGGAGAGGAGGAGGAGGAGGAGGAGAGGAGAAGGAGGGGGGGAGGGGGGGAGGGAGCAAGGGTCCCCGTCCTGCCACGACCTCAAACTTGCTTGGCCGCAATCTGCACGCCAGAGCCTCCCTCTGCATTCCTCAGGAAGACTGGCCCAAGTTCATAGTAGCGCACGCGCGTGGGTGTGTGTGTGTGATGGACACCTAAGGGGTTGTTTGCAGTGCAGCTGTCTCTCCATTCATCGACTCGCTACACCTGTTGAATTAATCAGCATCGGAGTGTCAACTTTTTATATATTGCACTTGACCCTCATTATGCACGACGCACTTGCTCCTTTCACTGACTGTATACATATTGTGTGTGTGTGTGTGTGTGTGTGTGTGTGTGTATGTGTGTGTGTGAGTGATGCTGAGAGCAGGCCAAACCGCTGCAGATTGGCTAGGAGTGCAAGACTAATTGCCTAAAGGCCAATGCCGCAGCTTTGGAGTTGGGGAGTATAAACAGTGCTTTGAAAGTCTTACAATGTGCTACCAGAGCCGTCATATATCAGCTCCTCTCGGCCGCGGTGCAAGGAAAGCTCTCTCTGCCAGAGGAGGGGAGCAATCCGTCTGGTAATATGTGTGTGTGCGTGCGTGCGTACGTGCATGTGCATGTGTGTGTGTGTGATGTTTATCTCGCACTTTCCCTCAGGCAGGACGTATTTCTGCTCTGCAATGTTACATTCTCTTCTGATGTGTTCATTCAACCTCTCTCTCTCTCCCTCGCTTTCTTTCTCTCTTTTTCTTTCTTTTTCTCTCTCTCTCTCACTATCCACTCTCTCTCTCTATCTTTACACTTTTTTCTCTCGCTCTCACTCTTTACGCTCTCTCTCTCTTCTCTCTCTCTCTCTCTCTCTCTCTCTCTCTCTCTCTCTCTCTCTCTCTCTCTCTCTCTCTACTCTCTCTACTCTCTCTTTTCTCTCCACACTCTCCCTCTGCATTCCTAGTGGTGGTGAGAAGTATAGCGTGTCAGTGTGTCTGGACAGGCTTAGCGTTGAAAAAGAAAGGGCCTGCATGCTTGGAGTACACACACACACACACACACACACACACACACATTTGACTCAAATGGAAAAGGCGCAGGCTTGAAAAGAACGCCCAGATCCTCTGGTGGGAGCCGGGGGGGGGGGGGGCGGGGGGCGGGCGGGCGGGCGGGGGGGCACTCGGCCCTTGAAAGAGACCCATTGTTTCCTGCTCCCCCCACAGTGGTGGATATACTGTATAAATGCACCGTAACGCGTTCTCCATTCACATCCACAGCGCCGCCGCTATGTGCAGCTGTACAGAGAGAGCGGCACTGTGTGTGTGTGTGTGTGTGTGTGTGTGTGTGTGTGTGTGTGTGTGTGTGTGTGTGTGTGTGTGTGTGTGTGTGTGTGTGTGTGTGTGTGTGTGTGTGTGTGTGTGTGTGTGTGTGCGGCCAGGGGGGGGTTGGGGTGGGGTTTAGCATCGGGTGAGTGTGACAGAGAGCACAGTGGGAAATAGGATGTAATGCCATCTGCTTACAATGGGAAGGGGCTCGGATCTTAAAGTGAATGGTGGAGTCTGGTCCCACAGCGATCCGTAGGAGTGTGGATAAAAGTCCTCAGTTTGATGTATATGTTTACTGTTTGTCGGGCAAGAACTCCCTGTTTGTTCGAGCTAGAAGCTCAATGAACTGCAGTGGAGCAGCCCTCCCAATTTAATGGGTTATACTGAGAAGATTGAGCTAGAGTTATACTGCGAGGTCTTTGATAATAATGTTACTTTCTTTTCCTTTGCAGGTGAATCCACGTTCCAGGATGACCACGGACCGCCAGTAGCCAGAGTGAGTGTCCCCATGCACTCTTCTTCATTGATTTAAATGCTAAGGCTGTCCTTTTTGTCCACATATATTATTCATCTGCTCTCCTCCACGCTCCCTCCCCTTCCCAACGCACACACCAGCTCACTTCTGACCAATGAGCAGCAGGAGTTTGCTCTGTGTGAAGGAACTTTGTACGAACTCGCTCTCAATCTCTACCAGACATGGATTCAGAGTGCCAGTGAAACACACACACACACACACACACACACACACACACACACACACACACACACACACACACACACACACAGGGGGCTGACACAGGATCCTTGTATTCAGCCAGCTGCATGTCTCTGCTCTCTTTAATGCTTTCTTTCTTTCTATACTTTGTTTGGGCCTGCTTAAATCTTGATCTATTTGAAGCCGGTGTTTGACTTTTCTTATTAAATCATTGTGTTTAATCCACCATTTCCTTCAGGCTCTTTGAGTTGTGATAGATGGACTGAAGCAGTAGTTTACATTTCTGAGAACCAACAGTTACCGACAATTGGTTTGTTGCCGGGACTGTGCGGCTGCTGGAGTGGGTTTGTTCACAAGTGACTATTGTCTGCTGCTACGTTGGCTTACTCCCCTGGAACAGAAGCCATAGGCTCACCACTTAACAAGGGGAAATGCCCAAAGGTTCAAGCAGGTGCCATCTTCATGAAATATCAAAGCTGTTGAACTGTTCATGGCCACATAAAAGCCAAATTAGAGCTCACTTAAAGGATGCACTCTCAATAGATGTGTGTCTAGATGTCTCATGCTTCATTAGCTGCTTATTAACTTAAGGCCACGTCACTTCCTCCGGACAACTAGGCTTATGCTTTGTTAGCTGAAAGCACTAACTTCATTGCGTTAATATAATAGTTACGCAGCAGTTATTTGGCGCAAAAGATAAGCTACATAAAAGGCAAACAAAAAACTTGAGCAAATGTGTGTAAAAGCTCATTATATTTATAGAAAAAAACTTTTAATGTCCCACAGGCATTAGATCTTGAAAGAATCCTAGTCTGACTGGGGTCGAACAGCACAGTGTGCAACAGAACCCCCAGATCACATAAATGGAGGGGAGAGGGAGAGAGAGAGAGGGGGAGAGGGGGAGAGGGAGAGAGGGAGAGAGGGAGAGCGCAGCGGGGATGTCACGGCCATGTTTTTTTAACGTTACAACACACAGCGGGAAGAATTTTGAGATTTAAGCTTTTGTGATCGGCAGGAAGTGTTATCCTGCGAACACAGTATGTTTATCGTCAGCCTACTTTATTGTGATTGGCCGAGGAGTCTGTGGAGACTTGGCAGGCCGCGCAGCAATCTGACTGCTATGCAAACAAACAGCTCACTGTCTGCTACGGCTTCCCAGCATTCAACTCATTAACTTAACAAACTACAAAGTAAATCAAACTAACAAAATACATGATCTAATCTGGTTGTGTTTTGTGTCTTTCACCCTCTTGTTGACAGTGTTCTCCCCCATTAGGGGGGCTGAGAAAGACTGTGCGACAAATTCCTGGTTAGGTTAGGACGCACACACACACACACACACACACACACACACACACACACACACACACACACACACACACACACACACACACACACACACACACACACACACACACACTAGGAAATCCTTTATGATATATAGGTAGTATACAGTACACACACACACCCACAAACACACAAAAGTACAGACACATGCACACACAAAAACACACAAACACACACACACACACACACTAGGAAATCTGTGATGATGTAAAGGTATACAGTACACAGTACAGTAAAGGTAGCCGGCCCTCATCAGAATAGATGGGTGTCTGCTCTACAGCTTTCTCTCCTCATCGCTCTAAGAATGTCTTATCTTCAAGCATAAGTATCCCTAACTTCCGCCAAAACTTCAGAGAGATGTGCGTTTTGTTTTAGCAAGCTCAGCTTGCCGCGAGGGTCGGATATCACGTTTGAACGTGGCTTCTCCAACACTGACTTGTACGCTACGAGCGATCGCAGCAAATGCCTGAAAGCCAATTCGGCTACAACTGCTAAATACATTACATGTCAATGTGAAAAACACATGCAAATACTATGGCATCAACTGGTTCTCTTCCACTAGCAGGGACACACACATCGGCCCCAGCAGATACATGGGAGATAATGACACACCTGTCTGAAAGGGTCAAGCACTGGCCCACTAACCCCTGGCCTGCCCAGACACTCCTTCCCGAAAGCAGTTAAACAGTCAAGAGTGTAAGCAGTCTGTAAATCTACTGCCAGTCGGTTAAAGCCACCCATTCTGCTCAGGGGTCTCCCCTCAGCTTGGGTGTTTTTAATATCATCGCTGAAAGAGACTAGGATTTTTGATTTGTTGCCGTCACAGATCATTTGTTTCTTATGTATTTAATGATAGGCCTACGTCAAAACGTCTGTATGTTTGTATTGTCAGTGCGGTTGACCACATTGACAAGGCGTTGGCGCAGCGGGTCAAAGTCTGCCAACCGTTTTGCATCAGTTGTTGTTGTTTTTTTCGGCGCTTGATTGGCTAACATGTCATTGATAACTTTATCTTGGTCCAACAACGATTTTTGGTGGATTCAAAATGTGCCGTGCTGAAACACCACACAGAATGTCTCTGTTATCCACCATCACACCGTCCTGTAGAGAAAGCATTGGCTCGTTCTGACGCAGAACACTGCGTGGCATAGATCTCATTCAGGGCCGTCAATAGCAGAAACACATTCAGCTCGTCATATAGCTTAGCAGTAATCCCGGCACAAAAACATCAAAACACATGAAGGGAAAATGCTGCTCATAACTCTGTTCCCCTGCCCACGGCACCCCCTACTGTGACTTCCTGCCTTCCTACTTCTCAACGCTCAACTATCCTCCTTGGTCCACGCTCTAAAAGCAGACAGTGTTAGTCAATCTAAGAAGGGGCTTTTTGCCCAATGCATGTCTGCTAACCACCTTGTGTTCAACACACATTCTCTCCTCCTCCTTTTCAAACATGTAGAATCATCCCTGCCTTCCTAAATCAAAAGCAATAACACACATGCTTTGAATGGTGAAACACCATTCAAAGTGTGTGTGTGTGTGTGTGTGTGTGTGTGTGTGTGTGTGTGTGTGTGTGTGTGTGTGTGTGTGTGTGTGTGTGTGTGTGTGTGTGTGTGTGTGTGTGTGTGTGTGTGTGTGGGGGGGGGGTTTGATGACTTCAATACAAAGGCATTTGTCAATACTAAAATCCGATAATGCCAAACATTGAGTCATATCCTCTCATTAAAGACATAAGGGTGTGTGTGTGTGTGTGTGTGTTGTCCCTCTGGCGAAATACACAACAACAGATCAGAGGTTAAGGGCAGATTAGAACTGGAAAGAAGTTTGAGTAAGAAGGTCAGAGTTATTATTGTTACACAATATACATCGCTGCTATCGTCCTCAAACTCATTCCTCTGTGTTTTCCTCCGCCGCGCTATTTGTCATTCCATTGATTCCCAAAGGGCCCCGCTATTTAGACATCATTGCTGGGTGGCCCGCACAACAGAACACAACACAAACAAAACAAACACAAACAAATGATATATAATTGTATCACACATACATCTCACAGGCCTGCAGGGATTAAAGGTAACGGATACAAAGTGATTTCATTTGGTGGAGCACTCATTTTCCCTCCTTTATCTCTCCATTTGTCTGGTGTGGTGTGATATGTGTGTGTGTGTGTGTGTGTGTGTGTGTGTGTGTGTGCGCGCACGTGCCTGCATATGTGTGGGTGTGTGTGTGTGTGCTTTTGTGTGCATATCCGGTGTGTGTGTGCGTGTGTGTGTGTGTGTGTGTGTGTGTGTGCGTGTGTCCAGGTGCTGCCGTTCCCGAGTCAGGTGGTGTATAACCGGGTGGGGAAGTGCGGCAGCAGAACGGTGCTCATCTTGCTCAGGCTGCTATCGGAGAAGCACGAGTTCAACCTGGTCTCCTCGGAGATCCACAACCGGACGCGCCTCACCAAGCATGAACAGGTGGGTGGGAACTAGGGTTTAATATTTTTCCTGAAAAATAGATGAATCAGATCCCGGGAAAAGATTACCCATTTCCCGGGAATCCTGGGAAATAGCTGTTTTTTTTAAAGTTTTTTTTTAGCCCAAGTAGGCCTAATGTATCATTCAAATATGTGTTCCCAAATCCCAAACTGACATTTTTTCCCGTTGACGTTTCCCGTCATAACCTTTCCCGGGAATCAGGAAATAGTCTTAATCAGATTTCCCGGGAATAAACCCTAGTGGAAACTGGGCACGCATCAGGGGCCCCACGTTGTAACGTTATTGTGACTCACCTCAACATCTTCTCACCTTGTTGTTATTTTGCCTCCCCTCACATTGTTTTGAACCAATCAAAATCCTACGTTGGTCTGTGGCTGTGGATCACCAGACAGACAGATCAGTAGAAAGAGAGCGTTTTGCCTGTAAACATTTTTTACCCTAAAAAAAAAAGCCCCATAAATATCTACAGCTCATTAGCCAGAAATCTCCCACGACCCCAGTTGCAGTTCCAAGTGAGGTCCCAACCCCAGGGTCAGAAATCACTGCCTTCACTGGAAACGTGTACACTACAGCTCGTCACCAACGCCGTCACCAACGTGACCACGCCGGTCGCTCAGTAAGGCTTAAGTTCAGTGACTGGAAGTAGGTTTGGCGCTTCTAAGCTACTTTGCGCAAGGTGTGGTTGGGAGATGTATGATGAGATTGTAATATATGCATCAATAATAAGTGCATAAGTGCAACGGTACCCCTAAAAAAAGTTCTTAAAACTGTTGACAAAATAAGTGAATTACAAAATAGTCAATGTTGCCTTCAGTTTTGAAGGTACTTCTTGTTGTGTGCAAACAAATAAGTAACACACTGGATCCGTTTGACTCTAGCTACTTCTCTATTTTGGGGTGGGCCAGCCCATGTATCCCTTTTATTGCTTCCTTGAGCATCAGAGGGACCTCAGTGTGAGGCTTTATAGAGGGGGGGGGGGGAGCTGTCTGCGTTTAAAAGCACGCTAACAACAATGAGGGAAAGGACCAGGGCCTTATGCAGAGACACGGTCCTCACTGCCAGGGGTACAGGTTACTTGGGGGGGGAGGGGGGGGGGGGGGGGTGTTTCAAAACACGTGGAACAATTTAAAGGGATTAGAACAATAATCAAAACCTCCTGTGTGCTCTGATGCTGGGAGATGTTTTCTGTGAACAATGTTTTCCAAAAACATGTTACCAATAAACCACTAAAAGTAATAATAGACCATGGGAACCAGTTGTCATTTGTCATTCAACCCTAGGGACCAGTGCAACACTGCTCTGTGTTTGATTGACATTTATGACAGACAGACGCTAGGCTAGCTAGCTAGCTAGCCAGCAGTGGATGACTGTGGATCCCCGTTGGACGGATGTATATGCATAGATGATGATGTGAATAGTCAGAGCTAATATTGGAACAGCTTGTTGTTTACCCATTCATCAAACCATGAAGAGCTGGCTCTTATGCACCGCATCGGAATGCCATTACAACGTATTTATGCTCACAACGGCGATAAAATCAGCCCAGGGATCCTTACAGACTGTGTGTGTGTGTGTGTGTGTGTGTGTGTGTGTGTGTGTGTGTGTGTGTGTGTGTGTGTGTGTGTGTGTGTGTGTGTGTGTGTGTGTGTGTGTGTGTGTGTGTGTGTGTGTGTGTGTGTGCATGCGCAAGCTTTTGTCTGTGTCTACACACATGTTTACAAGTTATCATGTGCTGTGGAGTGCTTGTGTGTAACCCTGTGGGTCTTTTGTCTCTGTGTTTCAAACGGTCCTTCGAGTGCTTGTTTACCCTGTTTGTTTGCCTGCGTGTGTGTGTGTGTGCGTGTTGATTTATGCAGATCCCTACACAATATTGGCTAACTATAGAGCCAGGGGATCTCATTTGCCTCTAGTCGCTGTCTGTGGCGTGACGTGGGATTTCTCCCTGCTGGCTGGCCCGGCCATCTGCTAATGAGTTGGCCCAGAGTTGGTGCCTTGTGCTGGGGCTACATGAGATGAACAGTGGAGCTCCCTCA
Source organism: Micromesistius poutassou (assembly GCF_964030765.1). Taxonomy (NCBI): domain Eukaryota; kingdom Metazoa; phylum Chordata; class Actinopteri; order Gadiformes; family Gadidae; genus Micromesistius; species Micromesistius poutassou. Next base: position 9,349,185 of record NC_140289.1, read on the forward strand.
TTCAGCTGGAACGCTGCGTCGAGACGTGGAAGAGTACCGCGGCCATCTTGGGGGCCACGGATAGGGTCAAGACCCGAGACTCTCTTTTTCTTTTGAAAACAGGGTGTCTTTCGTGTGTTTCGGTGGTGCGTCCACACAATTGGTTTGGTCTTTTGAAACCAATTCCCTTTTCAGTGAAACAATAAAGAGCATACATCCTTATTGCTGGACGGATGCAGTGCAGCCACGGGCCCCTGTGAACCAGGGAGCCTGGCCAACAGATCCACCTGCACCGTCTCTGGCCCCGGGGGCCCACTGCTTCAAACATAGTATCCCAATCCTCAACCACTCAATGAGTCACTATTAAACTACACACAGCTCAGTTGTACTGTTAGTGGCATGTGTCATATGTGCATGTGACATATCTCAGGAAAGCCTTCATTATGTCCGTGAAATTACATGGCCGTGTTGTTTATAGTGTCCGTTTGGCCCTAACACAGGCGTGGACGCGCAGTTTGCACACTCTGCAAACGTCTACGCTGTGCGTATTTCAGAGGGGTCCGACACGCAATAATTCACTGTATGAACTGTGCGCAACAGACCTGATGAAGTCATTTTGGTTTTCACACGGTGAATGGGAGTCAGGTTTAAGGAGGTACATAGAAGCACATAGAGGAATAAGGTGTCATTTGTTCTAGTCTGGGTTTGTTGTTTCATTTTGATATATGTACATACAGTATATTTATTTTTAGCTTTGTTATTGTCAAGTTTATTATAGTTTTGATGTGTTTTTGTTCAGTTAGTTTCAAACCATTTCGGTTGTAGCTGGCTGCGTTTTGTTTCGGTTGTGTTTCCCTGCTTCACGTGAGAAGCACGACAGTTGAAGGCGAGGGCAGCGGCCAGGAGCTTCTGCTGGGCTCAGCTCCCCTCCTCCGTCTCCCCTTTGATGAGCCTCTGTGTGTGTGTGTGTGTGTGGAGGCAGAGCGGTTGGATGGGGGGGATGGCGCGCTGGAGGTGGGGCTGGGGGGGTGTAGCGCTGGTATGCTAGGAATTCCAGACCGTCCTTCACTTTCCCTCAGTCCCTTGAGCCGCCGCTCCGCACCCGACCCCCACCATTTTCCAGACGGACTGAAAGGGAAAGGAGGGGAGGTGCAACCGAGCTGGAACGCACACACACGCACGCACACACACGCACACACACACACACACACACACACACAGACACGCACGCACGCACGCACACACACACACACGTCCGCGTATATATGCACGTGGTACCGGTATGTGAATGGTAGAGGCACAACGATTGTGGTCTGTGTGATAAATGAAAAGAAGCCCAAAAACGATTTCATAGTAGGACAAACAATATGGCAAAGACTGAGAAACTATTCATTGATTTCATCAGTTTTTCATTCAGTTATTTGGTGAAACATCTCCCTTAGTGAGTGAGTTTGTGGAAATGTACTGAGTTTGGAGAGGTGGGGGGTGGAGGGGGGGTCGTTAAGCCCAAATCTAACTGGGAGCCATAGATGCACCGGGCTGTGTACATAAACACGCTCACATATCAGAGTTTCTTTCTGAATAGTCCGGCTATGACGTAAGAGTGACCCGCACACATTATAAAGTACAAAACTGCTCCTGATCAGTACGGCAGTGTGAGGAACGCTCTTGGGAATAACATGCATCCAAAGTCACTCAGCTTGTGGTTGGTGACTCGTGGAGACTCAAAACACTGTGGCCCTGTGTGTGTCATCTTTGTGATTGAGTGTGTCACTTATGAATGTCAGAAATAAACTAAAAGAATGAATTGTATGGTGCCCAGACAATGTCTTGTGGTGGCAATATAGGCCAGACTGTTCATTATGTGGCCTTTGCCATTATTTTAGCCTTTGTGGACATGCATGCTGTGATTATGAATACCACGATTTATGTCATCCGCAAACACACTGTTTGAGCGTTTGTCTTTGTGGTGTTAGTCATAGGTTGTAGGGGCCTTGGATACAAGAGGAAAACATGAAATAACATTGGGTAGAAATGTATATTCGGCTTCGCTATGTCAAACTGCTACATAGTATCTTTTCCAAGGACTCACCTGATTGGCCAACCGGGTGGCGCCGGGTCCCGCCTCACAAACCTGGAAAACCGGGCTAGGATTGTCTTCCATAAGAGTTTCCTGGAATTGTCGGCGGAAAAATCTGGAAAGTAAAGACGTAGAATGTTAGAGGTGGAGTTATTTCAGATGGTGTGACCTTTCATGAGGCAGGGATATTTACATTGTGTGAATTCTGAAACTATAAGAAAAATCGATACTTTCTTTTTTGCTCCTAAATATTTTAGAGGAACTAAAATCTGTCTGGGACCATTTTTGCAAAAGAGTGCAGATCCAAAAGTCACAGAAATAGTTGTGACCACAGTCAAAGAACCTGTCAGACACAATATTTTACAATGGCCATTCTGACATCTGCGTCTTTTGACATGGATGGTGTGTTTCTGAATGTTTTCAGTAAGCCCTCCTCAGCCTCTGCATCCCCATGCAGTGCTGAAAGGAGACATATGGTCTTGGTTACATTCTATCACTACAGTACTGCAACCAGAGCCTCCTGATTTTCCACCATGACGTGACCTACTGGCACCTAGAATGGAGATAGATCTGCTGCTGCTAACTTGACATTTGAAGAAAAAAACGAAATGAGGATAAATAACAAGTGATGGATTCACCAAAACATTTCCCACTAAGTCCCTTTCCACAGAAGCCTACTGTATATTCAGTCCTGCAATGTGTTTGGTAGCTGGCTTGGTTCCCAAATACACTGTTGAAAGTCTAATATAAATTGTGTATGTGTGTGTGTGTGTGTGTGTGTGTGTATTTATAGGTGGATCTCATAAAGAACATCAGCAACATGCCACAGCCATTCCTCTACACGCGGCATGTTCACTTCCTCAACTTCACCAGGTAATGGTTTTCTTTGTATGGTTCATTTCATCGTTCAGATCTCCTCAAAATCTCCTCAAATCTAAGTTCTCCTCAAAATCTCCTCAAATCTAAAGTTTATCTAACCAAACTCCCAAAGGCATGAGGCAATGTAAGTACTTCAATGAAGCCTTGAAAACCAACACCAACGCTTAAATCCCAACACAGTTTTTGACATCACAATCAAAACGACGTGATTCCCCCATCATGATCCAACATCTTATCTAATATCGTTGGCCTCATAGCATAATTGCATATTTTAAGGTTCATCTTGTATCTAGCATAAAAAATGCCAAAGCCAGATAGATGGTAGCTAGTGATTATGGAATTTAAAAAGCACTCTGATTGGCTTAGGATATACCCAACGAGGACAGTGAATCAGCAGCGTTGGGAGAGTAGAGTTAGGCTAGATATCACAATTTGTCCAGAATATGACTTGGATATCGTTAGCCTCATAGGATAATTGCCTATTGTCCTCTGTCGTCAGGTTTCGGGTGGAGGAGCCCGTCTACATCAACATCATCCGGGACCCAATCAACCGCTTCCTGTCCAACTACTTCTTCCGGCGGTTTGGGGACTGGAGGGGTGAGCAGAACCACCTGATCCGCACGCCGGGGATGAAAGACGACGAGAGATACCTGGTGAGGCACTCTGTCCCGCTGTCTGTGTGTGTCTCTCTCTCTGCAGGAGCTAAAGGTCGCTCTGGGTAGAGGTGTCTGAAACATGAACTTATCTCTCTGGAGGACCTGGTCCGTCTGACTGGCGCTCAGGTCTACCGCAGTGACTATCACTCTGTGGGGCTGCTGCCTGTCTAGCCTTGTTCGCTATGTGTGTCGATTTTGATTAAAAGGAACACGTTTGTTTTATGTCTTCAAACGAGCTAAAGGTAAAGGGTGAGGGTGTAACCCGTTAAGGCTTGTTTAGAAACCACACGCGTGAAACGTGAAGAAGAAACGGTTAGCATTTAACAAATGGTAATGCTATACAAACAGTGTTTACCATATTTCTATATGAATGTGTACAAAAAGAATTAGCCATGCTGCTAATATTCAACAATCTTCAAGCGTTTGTCTCTTAAGTGAAATAAAACGATTTTACAAGCCTATCCTAATACAAAGATAAAGATATTGGAGAATCCAGCTTGTACCTTATGCTTATAATTTATAAGCCGATATCAGCCGCCTGGTTTATAGTGCTGGCTGTCTTTAAATAAGATGTAATTATTTTTACATATGGCATCCTCTGAAAACAGACGGTAAATTGATAGTAAGATCCCGTTGGGCATCGAGACTTGAGTCTAACCACATCACAATCTCATCTCCGGAATACTCCGCCACGCAGTCTGCTCGTGTGCTCTCCAAAACACCCTGGCTCAGAGCGGAGACCTCTGCCAATAAGCGTCTCACCGTTTCATTTTGACGCCGTTTTATGGCTCCGTCTGTTCTGTTTTGGATTGAAGCCTCCGTTCCGTTTAATTGCGGTGTGTGTGTGTGTGTGTGTGTGTGTGTGTGTGTGTGTGTGTGTGTGTGTGTGTGTGTGTGTGTGTATGTGTGTGTGTGTGTGTGTGTGTGTGTGTGTGTGTCATGGAGTGCAGCTGGTGCTTAAAGGTGCGTTTAGGGTGACATCTAGCAAGAGATAGGAGTGGGGTGAGATGGGCAGAGTGCCAGCTCACGTACCTGTGGCCAAGGCACGACAAAGCCCAGGGAGAGGTGCTCCGTGTCTGGGGTGAACGGGGAAAACCTTCCTGACGCTTGGAATGCTTTTGGTTAAGGACAACTTTTTGTATGTGTATTCATTCACTCACAATTAATCAGTTGGATTTCCGGCCTGCGGGTTAATAACAGGCACATGGCTGACCTCTGACCTCTGGGAAAGAGGGGGAAGAGGGGGGTGGCGGGGGGTGCTTCTGACAGGAGTTCTGACAGGCCCTAGCAATTAGGTACAGCAATAATTAGTCCAGAGTTTGAGACCATGTAAGTCGGGTCTTTTTTGTAGAGGGGCCCCTCGCAGCATTTCAAGAGTCCCTAGACATTGCCTGGCTCACCTTCCCTGTGGGGGGTATTGTCACGTGTACAAAATACACATGGCATGCGTGGCCTGTGTTTGTTTGTTACTTATGGTATGGGTGTGTGTGTGCGCGTGTGTGTGTGTGTGTGTGTGTGTGGACTTGCTATTCTCTCTTTGCCTCTCTTATTATGTTTGCCCAGGCTTCAGTCCAAAACAATAGATTATATTAATGTCAGGAGTGAATAACACCTACCTGTAGAAGAGTGTGTCAGCTCTGCTGGCTGCTGCAGCGCAGTCCTGGGAGCCGATCCAGAAGGCAGTTCAGGGCAACTCTAACCCTAAACAAGTCTGATTTGACTTGGCACGGCAGTGTCAAGCCAACATCAATCACCCACTCAATAGGTGATTGATTATGGTTCCGTACAATGATTGGAAAAATAACGCAGAAGCATCACACGAGAGAAGCAAAGCGCGGCATTTCGGGCCTGCAGCCAAAAAAGACACCTGCACAGTACATATGCAGTATAAAATAGGCCTACGACAGATGTTGACTATTGACTCTAGCTAGCTATCTACCTATAGGTAGATAGCTGGCAAAGAAGAAAAAGGGTAAAACTATGAACTGTAAACTTGGTTATTATCATTGGCCCGACCGTTCACAAGGTGGAAGATGATTCTTGGGAGGGGGGGGGGTTGATTATATTTAACTCAAACTGGTGAAGTTGTTAGGTATAGAACATGGGTTGCCATGGTTTCTGGACCAACTTCTGAAGCTGCGAGGGGCCCTTCTTCAAAAACAACATAACTCACAAGGTCTCAAACTCTGGGGAAATTGTTGCTGTACCTAATTGCGAGTGCCTGTCAGAAGGACACCACCCCCCCCGCCCCCTCTTTCCCAGAGGTCACCTGACAGCCATGTGCCTGTTATTTACCCCGCAGGCGGGTTAGCCGACTGTGTGATTGATCGTGAGTGAGCGAATACATGGACAAATACTTGACCAATGCTTGTCCTTGACCAAAGACATTCCCAATGTCAGGAAAGTTTTCACCATTCACTCCAGCATATTTTATGGACACCATGATGGAATAAATTGACCTCCCTGTAAGCTTCATGTGCATTAGCTACAGGTACGTGAGCTCCGCCCACCGCACTGCAAGATACGTACCACCTGCTAGATGTCACCTGACGCATCTTTAAGTCCCAGCTGCAGTCCACACACACACACCGCAGTTAAAACGACTGGAGGCTTCCAGCCAGAACAGACAGCCATTAAAAAGAAAACGATGCCTTGTAGCAGGAGATACCTTGACCAAGACAATATACCAATCACACGAACGCTAGAAGATGTGAATTGGGAGGAGGTGGGAGGAGGTTAACTCAAACTGGTCAGGTTCTATGGTTGAGAACATACGTTGTCATGGTATCAGGACAAAGTGTTGCACCTGGAGCCGATAATAGTTCATACCGACTGGACATATGCGGCTGACTTGGAAATCCAGCATTCTGAAAGTCTCTTGTGCCTACCGTGGGCTCTGCTGTACCTAAAGGGGGGGTCAATGAACAAACTGTGTTCCAGATTTTTCCACCTCCCCCTCCCCCATCTCTCTCTCCATAGCTCCCTCCCTGTACAAACACACACACATATATGCCACAATACGGAGATGCAATGGCATGCCCGCTCAAAAATTCTCAGGAACCCTCGGAACCTACATGCATGCACACACACATTCATGCACACACACACACACACACACACACACACACACACACACGCACCACACACACACGCACACACGCACACGCACACGCACACGCACACACACATGCAGACACGCACACACACATTCACCCTGTTTGAATACTCCACTTTCTTGGAATCTCTACGGTGGGAATTCGGTGGGAAAAGACGTTGCGGTGCAAAAAGTGTTGTGTGAGCGAAACATTTTTATACTAAGATCAAATAAATTCTAAATAGATGAAAGAGAGCAGAAGAACAGTCCCCCCCCTGAGAAGTGAGTACATGGCTGCGTTTTCTAATAATAAAATATTTATTTGTTTTTATATTTTGTGTCAAATAATTGTTTTCTTTAGTAAGTAGCCGTGTAATACGCAGACTTATGTGCAGCGAGCCGCAAAATCGCAAAATAAACCCCTTCAGTCATGCGGTAGACGGTCAGGGTTTATTTAGTGTAATGACCGGCCAGCTGTACATTACGTTACTCAGAACACACTACGTGCATTTACCCCTCTGCAACGCGTTAAATAGGTGTACAGACATGTGTGGTATGTGGTGGATAGGTGTGCCCTGACACGGCCTGTGTCCTCGTCACCTGGTCTACGGGTACAGTATTACCTGTATGTATGCTCTATATGCCAGGCTGTTCAGGCTGCCTTCAGTAACTGGTCATCTCCACGCACACCTTTCACTATTGTGCACAATCCTCCATTGCCACTCACACATACGCACACACACCAGAAGCCTCTGATCGAGGGCTGTTCTATTTATAGTGTAAGTAAAGATTGATTTAGAATGGGCTGTATTTCATTTGACCAAACTAGAAAAAATAACACTTTAGTTAATAAAGCTAATGCTAATACAAAGTTAGCTAAACAGAGTCACAGCCAACCGATTGTTTCACAAATCACGCTTAATGTTAAGCAATATTCCAAGTACATGTTCTAGGTACATGTTCTAGGTATCATTTGAGATGTTGAGTGAACTATAAAATGGAATATAATAAAAATATTTACAACGGCTATAACTCGCCAAACTCAAATAAACAGCTTGTTTTTTGTTTTTTGAGCAACCATCCGCACAAGCAGAAAAAATTCCCTAGTGAACAGTAAGACACTGCAAACCCTAAAGCAAAGACTCTTGTTGTGCGCACAAGGGCGACAGAGCCATTTTATGGCGCTCTTAACGAATGAATTTCTCCTGGCAGGCCAATTATTGCTCAGGCCAGCAGAGAACTACTGAACAAAAGTGTTGTTAAAGGGCTTGCAATAATAACTGTGAAATGGTCAGACAACATAAACAACAACACATTATGGTTTAAATAAGGTGTAAAAGCCATTTCAGGTGTAAAATACTTTAAAATGCTAGTTCATCTATAAAAGTGTAACTAAAACAAAGTTTTGTAAACCAAACATCACAACCAAAACCAACCCATTGCTAACTTTCAATGCAACATTCGAATCCTCAAGTCCTCGAGTACATGTTCTGCATGTCATTTGGACCAACTTGTGTATGGAATAAATGACTCAACTGAGCGAGCAGTTCTCTTTTGCAAGCATATCGGAAATCATTTGTCCTAACAAATGTACCCACAGGTTTGCTGCTCTGCTGTCCCTATTTTCAACTCAGCTGTATGCCAAAGCCATCATGCCCATTGCCCAACATCACAGATAGGAACTAGGGATGTTCGTAGCCAATCATTTCACTGTAGTTCAACAGTGAACGTTTTGTATACGACTATTCTCAAATAAGAAAACACTCAGAAGACAGTTGTGTGTTACTAGCCAATAACATAGTTTACGGAACACAAAATTCAACAACAACAACAATTCCCACAATCGCAGAGCCAACCGCAATGCTGCAGTGAAAGAGGTCATGCTCCGGCTTTGATTGATCCGTGGACTCTCCGTAGACACCCCCAAGGAAGAATTGAGGAACGTTTTCTGCCGTTTTGGTTGAGTGGAGGCCTCAGGCTGATCCGCTCTTTTCCTCATCCCCACTGTTATCTTCCTCGTCACCATTGGCTGGGAAGCTGTGATACGGCACCGCAGGATTCGCTCTCACTGCTGTGCTGTTGACTGTCCATCTGGGGAAAGCAGAGGTGCTTGTGACGGGAATCCAGAGCAGAGGCCAGTACTGCTACACTTCCAGGTTTATCTGTCGGTTGGGGACATTCGTCTCTCCAAGGTTGCTGCCACCGTTTCTTGAACTCTGCCTCTCTCCTGAGCTTGCCTGCTGAGTTGGGATGCTGAGATCATTTAATGAATGAAAATAGTATAACAATTGAATGATGACCATTATAATATATATATGTTGTTTTTTTGGTTGTTGTTATTATTAAAATAATACTACTAAATTAAATGGAACTTATATATTAGCGTATAAAATTACCTGGTCAGCAAACTCATGGTAACGGGGAACACCATTGAAACTGAGCCTCACCACTCAGAGCACTGGTGGCTCTTTTTAGGGACTCTGGAGTGGGGCGAATAGAGTAGATTGTGTTCTGTCACCTTTCTGTCTGACAGTACATCGGTGAAGGCCCACCTTTGTTTATGGATGCGCTGGAACATGATGGAAATCCAGCGTGTCTTGCAGGACTGTATAGGTTTCAGGCAGGCCCTTTTTTTCATCCTTGTTTCATTTACCATCAAGGTGTGCGCTGTGCAGCACTGTGATGGAAACGCCTCACCAGTCTTCTGGATGAACCGTTCAGCAGGCTCATGGTGTTCGCCTTTAATCCATCATTGATGGCTGATTGCAGTGTACGGGCAAAACATTGCCCGTACACTGCACAATTGCTTGCATTGTCGTGGACACAAGCCATGACTTATCCGGTCCCACCTTGCAGGTGTACAGCCTGCAGGTGTACAATTCTCTGCTGTGTGTCTCTTCTTCTTCTTCCTTCATTTTGTTATGGTCGGGCTACCATTTTACTTCCCGACACAATGTATTCTGCTTCGATATATGCCAATGACTTATGGAAGCCTTTACCTTTAACAAAGTTGAGTGGAAGAGCTGTGTTGTTTTTTTGAAACCGAGCAGGATCACAGTGTCTACGGGTTGTGGTCGTTAACAATGTTAGGTTGACGATTTTGGCTAGCATGAGCAGCCTGCTCTCTAACCGGTTTAATGTCCACATGCCTGTGCTTAATGTTGTTACACACATTGCTCCATGCTAGTGGTTGTACCAGATTAACCCTAAATAGCCAACGTACGACGTGATTTCAATTTTCAAGCAAATCATAATACTGCCAAACTGCGCAGGCTTTTTGAGATGTCTTAAATTGTTCCACTTTCTACTGATTTATCTCGAGGGCGAACAGGCAAATGTTTAAGTATACATCACAAATTGTTATCATTAATAACAGATGATTTTCTTTTGAAATGCAACATTTTGCCAGGAATACAGTACGTTTCAGTGTAACTTTGGTCAATATAAGCTTAAGGCCCAAATGTATATAGTCTACATAGAAAATATACATAATTTCTTCCGACTAGTGGGCTATATTTGGTGCCGACTAGCGAGGGTAGCAACATTAAGCCATCTAGTCGATTAATAGTGCACATCCCTAACACTAACCAAACCAGCCAAACCAAAGTCGCTCCATTATATCTGCTCGTAGGTGGATGCCTGGGCTTGCTGGCTGACAAGCATGGTTTTATCCCCTTTGTTGCATGCATTGATTAGATTAGGCCCATAAAACCATCATCACATCTCAAAGTGACAGCCAATTGCAGTTACAAAGGCATAAATGTGTTCATAATTATGGATAGCCTCAATCTTTCCCTCTAACTGTCATCATTGATTTCAGATGCACGTAATAAAAAAGTTATTATGGGCAAACAAAGTTCCTGTTCAATAATGTTGATAATTTCATGAGGCTCAAAGGTTCAAGATCTCTTGCTTGCATGAAGTCTTTTTATAAGGAAACGTGTAAAGGTGTATCAAATTGTTCACATTAACCAGCCTTTACCTTATCTCCAGGCACAGAAGGAAGAGGTGTAAAGAATTGCATAGTTATAATGTCTGAATTAATCATTTTGAATGTTATTTCCAACATAATGATACAGTGTGTTTGTGTTTGTCATTCATTTCAATCTATTCAGTATTTGAATCTAAAGTGTGAATGATTGAATAAATAGGCTACCACTCACTGAACATGATGTGGGCATGATGATTTCATTTTGACTCATAAATTTGCTTTAACAACCTTCCACCGAATCTCTTTAAAGTAGGACATATGATATCTTAAGTGTGATATCATAATAAGAAGTGCAATGAGTTCATCATCTATGTTTTGTGTGAACGTTCAGGTCTTGACATGACCGTAATCGTGTGATGTTACACTCAGATCATAAGGGACAGGGCGCGCTCTGGTGGCCCCCTCTGGCGTGAGCTGATATATTCATTTTTCTGACTTCCCGGGGCTTCACTGGTGACTACTGTGTTGTTCAAGAGCTCCCCCTACTGAAGTTAGAAAGCAATGACAATCGAAACTCAGTCACAAAATGTTTTACTGCTTGTGCTCATTCTACCACCACTGCTGATACTAATCTGTGTGGGTCTTCGATTGTGTCTTTTTGTTCAGGATATCAACGTGTGCATCTTAGAAAACTACCCAGAATGCTCTAACCCCAGGATGTTCTACATCATCCCCTACTTCTGTGGTCAGCATCCACAATGCAGGTAATGCACAACCAGCCATAATACACTAGATCTCTATGGTGGTTCCATGGTTATGTTTTCAATTATGTTATGTTTTCAATTATGTGCAGAATTAAGCCCTTTATATTTGACTCTTTCTATTATTCCCTTCTCCCTCTCTCTACCAGGGAGCCAGGTGTGTGGGCTCTAGAGAGGGCCAAGCAGAACGTGATGGAGAACTACCTCCTGGTGGGCATCCTGGAGGAGCTGGAGGATGTGCTGCTGCTGCTGGAGAGGCTGCTGCCCCACTTCTTCTCAGGAGTCCTCAACATCTACAAAAGCCCTGGTACACACACATTTTGTTCTTCAGACTGGATCACTTCACATATGACACATTTATAAAAGTTATTATTATTTAAGCAATAGATCACGACAGGCTGTGGAATGTGCTCATTATATCACAGTTAAGGGACGTTGTTTGTCCCGACGCACAGCGGAGGGACGACGACCCCCTTCACTGTGGTATAATGAGAACATTTCACTGACTGAAGTGATCTATTGCTTTTATAAAACAGTTACATAAGTATGGCGAAATGAAAGTCATAGACACCCTCAATTTTGAAAAAGCTAGAAAGTCGGAAAAGCATTTTTTTAACGAATACAAAAATGGAGTCCCTCCTGGCTTCCTGCAAAGTGCGCGGCGGTTGCTATGAAACACACTGTAGCGTCCTTCAGAGAGAAGGCTAGAGACGGTAGCTTGGTTCGCCGGCAATTTAGCCTATTATCGAGCAGTTCACTCACCGTGTGCCTATTGCTTTACAACATTTCCGCCTTCTCCATCAATCAACATTTTTAGGCTTCAGTGAACTATGCTATTGCTTTTAGATATAAATAAACAACAGTTCTGATTGGGCGTCATAGCTGTTATGTATACTCTCATTATACAACAGTTATACAACAGTTAGGAACCAATCAGATCGCTTGATTTAAGCCACCTGTTTTATAATAATTACTTTTCACTGCAGTCATACTTTTTATTTAAAATGACATGAAGCATATTTTTAAATAACTAATAACTGTTACTTACTAATAGGATACATTTAACACATACAATACAATTTCAAATTTACACAAACAAAAAAGGGTGGTCTTTAAAAAAAGAGTACATTTGAAAAAAGTGTCTAATCTAGAAATATGTAGTCTGCAGTGTTGGAGGTAACGAGTTACAAAGTAACGGATTACAGTAACGATATTACTTTTTTGGGTAACGAAGTAAAGTAACACATTACGCTAAAAATATCGGTAACGATATGAAGAACAGACGAAGATGAAGACAGGGGGTTTCGGCCAGTTGCGATATTCTCACTACTTTCAGTTTATAGCTCGAAAGGAAAAAAATATTTGAGTGAAATGCACTCAATGCCCAGGCGACAGGCGTCTTTCAACTGTTGCAACCCAGATTTAGAAAAATACTAGATAAAATACCAGCGAGCCAACATCCGACAGGAAAACATTTTCCCATTATCTGGACAAGTGTTATTCCGACATGGAATTGAAGCTCAAAATAACTTTTTAGTCCCAGGATCATGTCCATCACTGCAGACATTTGGTCCGCCAAGAACAAAAGTTACTTAGGAATAACGGTGCACTGGATAGACAGCATTAGTTTTAAACGTGAGAATTTTGTATACATTTATACAATAAACACTAAGTGATGATAGGGCTATGCTGTTTGTCCATGTATCTACACAGTAAATAAAGAAATGGGAAAGTAAAGTAATAAATAGTGAAGTTACTTTTCAAATGCAGTAAGTAGTAAAGTAATCTCATTACAATTGACTGAAGTATCTAGTAATGTGTACCTAATTACAGTAACTACCCCGACACTGGTAGTCTGGTACATCTCACAAGCACGACACTCACTGGCCCCTCCCCCTCCCCAGACTACAAGAAGGCGGGCAACATGACGGGCACAGTGCGCAAGCACACGCCCACGCTGGAGGCCCTGCAGGTGCTCTACCACCGCATGCGCTACGAGTACGACTTCTACGGCTTCGTCCGCGACCAGTTCCACCTGGCCAAGAAGAAGATCGGCCTCAAGTCGGCCTCGCGCCCCTCCGCCTACTCCCACGACTTCCTGCGGGACCTGGCCCTCCGGACCCCCGAGCCCATGGAGGAGGAGGAGGATGAGGAGGAGGAGGAGGAGGAGGAGGAGGCGCAGGACACCACCCTGGAGGACGCCGCCAGCTGGCTGGTGAACCCCTGAGGATGCACACACGCCGTGGCGGACTAAGGCCCAGGGTGGATGGGCCCGTTACTGGACTAGTGGGATAGGGGACGGAGTGCCAGGGTGGAGGTCCCCTTAATGGACCACCCTCAATAGTTAGGGTGGTGGTGGGTGGGTCGGTTGCTCTGTGTGTGTGTGTGTGTGTGTGTGTGTGTGTGTGTGAAAAGACTCTATGGCGAGGACTGGATGTGTGGAGTAAATAGATGGGGGTGTTGGGGGAGGGGGGGGATGCAATATCTCATGAACTGCCGAGGGGACCATGGAAATGGACTTGGAAGGCTCAACGCCATTTTGAAGTTCCTTCGAGCTCACTGAGCGGGATCTGTTGGATTTGAGACAGATGCTGTTTCTATTATCTCCGGGAGAGATGAATGCTGGATGGGGACAAATCTGTTGAGAAATATTCTAAATTACAGGGCGATGGTGAGTTTAGAGGGTTGGTTGAATATTTTAATTTTTTTTAAATATATTGGTACTTTTTTTTTTAATGGTTCTCCCTCTCAACTCTGGTCTGTAAAGCTTCTAATTTTATGTCATCAAAAGTGCCATCAAACTATTCATCATCCAGGACGGTTCAAAACACATGGAGGCACTGTGCAATGAAAATCCCCAGACACATCCTGCAGTGTTTTCTGAAAACTGTCGTGACACCACCTGTGGATGATGGTGTTTGATTCAGTAGGAGGTGGAACACTAAGCACGCATTTATGAATTCAGAGAATTCCAATTGTGTGCGGCGGTATCAGTTCATTTTACCAAACCAATATTGTGTTTTACATGTATTTAAAATAGGTCATGGAGTATAATTGTGTGAAATTGTTCCATTTTTGGGGGAATAATTATAGGGATGAATGCAAAGAAAGTGCATGAAGCCCGATTCAGATCAATCCAAAGTTTTAAATATCAGTAAAAGAACTTGCCAAAACTATTGCCAATTTCTCTACAATGCAATGTGCTATGACCCATTGTGGGATTTATTTATTATATCTGTGTTTATCATGACATTAATTAGCAGCTCGTCCATTTCCCTCTTGCGTAGAATTGGTCTTGTAACTTCTGTTTAAATTAAGGTACGTATTTGTTTGTCGTATTTGTCTGTTGATGGGCAGTGACTTCTTGTGGGGTGGTTGGATGGATTTTTAAGTTTAAGAGTAATAATCTACCATCAGTCCCATGTGAAAACAAATTGAAGCATATCAAAGCTATTAAGGAAAATGTATTTAAGTTGTTTTATGTACATCTGCCTTTAAATGCAAAACAAAACAAAAAACAGGAAATAAAGAAATCCTGATGGACAAGCTGGAGACGAGAGGGGTTCATTTTGGTTCTCACCAGTCAGTGGTCAGTGTAGCGATGCTGAATCCTGCTCCACTAATGTCCACTCGCCCTCCATTCAAGCCTGAAACACTCCATCCAAGACAACACTCCCTTCAAGACACACTTAAAGAGACTGAGGCTGGGAACAGGGAGCTACAAATGAAGGACATTTAAAGTCCTTGAGCATCAGCTTTTGGTCGCCAAATAAAACAGTACCCAACTCTCCAAGTCGTTTCTAGGAGGACTTTCAAAGTAGGAACATTTTCCATTTCAGGGAGTGATTTGAGCTGGAATCATATGTGACACGAGCGCATTTTGAGCGCATTGCCTCCACTGGTCCAAGAGATTTCTGGTCCAATCTCTCACAATGTAACTAAGTAGGTGAGGCCCAATAGTTTGGGCTAAAGGCTTGTCCATTGTGCTGAGTCCTCATTCTGAAACTGTGAACACCACCACTTTAAGTGTGAGTGAGTATGAATTTAGTGCCTGAAGTATTCAGGCAAAGCTGGACCAATAAGATACATTTTGAGTTTGCTCAGGAGAGGGGAGCACTCTGATATGAATCATTTCAGGACCAGTAAGGTTTTGAGCAGATGCAGGAGCATACTTCGTCACAAGAACATGTCTACCTGAAATTATGCGTAAGAAGAACATTCTGTTAGAAGCTTCTGTCCTAGCAGATTAATCTGCATTGACATTCAATTGACATTCAGTTTGTTTTCGATTGGGCAGATTTCGCAGCAAAGTAAAAAATAAACAGCTTAAACCTGAACTATGTAACTTTTCTACTTCTCTAGCTACTTACTCCGTTTAACAAATATCTGGACTATACAGTTTATAAAGAGAAAAACACAGCATACCCCCTTACAACTCTAACCATAAGAGGCTGCCAAAGGGAAACATCTGTAATGTTTTTACTTTTTTTGAACTTGGTCTCCATGATCCGTCCAGTGTTTTCAAATCAAATAAAAAACATCTACAAAGGCCAGACGTCTGTCGGAGACGGGCACGATGGTCGTATTAGAAATTATTTCCAAAGGTTTCAGAAGGCTTTGTGAATTGGCCATACCGCAGACCAAGTTTCCATTTCAGTTTTGACAGGTCTGACATACTTCCATGGGGGAAGTGGAGGAAGAGGAGTGTGTATCTTACACACTCTGTCCCTCCCTTAGTATGCTCTCATTTCTGTACACAGTATCTCTGGGGGAGGTCTCATTCTTTACTTCATTCATTCACTTTGCTCATGTGTGCCGTCACTGCAGCTTGCAGATTGGGTTTTATCAAAATTCATTTAAGAGTGCCGTAGATTAACCGCTACGCCCCTGTTTAGGCCATCCTTACTGTGGCTCACCTCTGCTTAACTTAAGTCACGCTAATGTCTTGCTCTGGATCACGGTAACTATGGAGGCCTGAGTGGGGACCAGATATATTACTGATGGACATTTCATCCAATCACAGACTCTACAGTCGCAACCAATGGCAGATATTGGCAAGTCCTGCCAAGCAGCCATCTCGAAACCATGATGAAAACAAGATGATCTAATAATAAATAAGGCCCATGGCCACCTGACAGGAAGCGTTGGACCCTGTAGAGTGTGTGGCTTATTAGTATGATGTGTAATAAGTGCTAGTGTTCTGTTAGTGTGCTGTTTTGTGTGTTAATGCTTAAGTTGCAGGTGGTGTGCTTTGATGGGTTGATGTAGCCCTTGCATAGGCCGACCCTGGCTGCTGATTGGCTATTGGCGTGGGTAGTTGCCCCCAGTCCTTCTCTCTCTGCTCTTCCTCCTTCCCAGCAGCTGTGAGCAGACTTTTGTTTAGAGTGCGGTCACATACTTTTGTTCATCCCCTTAGTTTTGATTTGTCAACCTTTATCTCCCCAATCAAAACTAAGGGAATGTAGCTTCTTTTTTTCAGAATGGTAAGCTGTTTGGATTTCTGTGAAGTGGGTTTTGCTTCAACCCTTTTTTGTGAGTTGTATTGGAAACTCCTATTCTCCAGCTCTTCTATTGGCTAGTCACCTAATCAAACCCTTTAGTTCACCCTATTAATTGCTTTGGCTGGTGTCTCTAAGGGTCAGCTAAGGGGGGCAGTCAGGCCTTCTCTGTTGCACCTGCTTCCCCGGCCAACATGTTTGCCGTTGTAAGTCAATCCTAGCTGTTGCACTTTCTCAGTTTTTTATAATATTATAATAATTGTGCAGTTTAAACAGAGGTTTTGATGGAACATCTGAATTGCTGAACATCTTACCATCTCCTGTTAAATTATAATATGTGATAATTGTTAAAGGATAAGGGTACCTTGATCTATATTTGTGCTCTCATATTATTTTGAATGTTGGTCAGTGTTAGCCATTTCATGTATTGAATCTCCAACTTAGGAAACTGCTATTTACAGTACAGCATCATCATTAGAGATCACCGTCAGCATAAGCTAATTTTTTACACAAATACATATCTATAACTTTTACCTTTACCTTAATCTTCCATATCTCAGTATGTGTAGTTTTCATTATCCTGCCAAGTGTTCAGTGTTTTCTTTCTTCCCGTTTAATTTATTATTTTCCTTTGCTTTCCATTTAAGAATCTCAGGAAGGAAGACATTAATGTATTGCCTCGATCATGTGTATGTTTGGTTGCCTTCAGCATTTAACTCCTGGCATGTACCGATTGAAATATGTCCCAAATAAAATTTACTTTAACAGATATCTTGATTGGATTATCAAACAACTTAAGTAGTAAACAAATTAAGTCTCATGTCTTTGTTTTGATGTGATAATATTTTGGTTAATGTGTTAAACATGTTCCTGGTGTTAGGAAAGAAAGCTGTTCTTAGTTGGGATCTGGTTTTAGGTAATTTATCCAATACCAATGAAACACACAAAATGACACAACAAGGCTATAAATATATATTTTTTATTCTTTTCACAAATTTGTTTAAATTAACAAAATTATGTTAGAACAATGTTCCTACCATGGCATTGTATACAGAGTATCATTAATACTTCATGGTTCTCCTAAGAAACAATTTAAACTGTCTTATTAATTTCCTTCATTACAAAATAATACTACCAAAAATAAAAACCATTAGGCAATTATGGGCCTTTCCGGCAGTCAATGTAAATACTTAATAATACTTATCGATACATATGTGTTGCAATTGTCTGTTATGGTGTTACTAGGTCTTACACTTTAAATAAGCTTCTTGAGAAATGCTCTTTTATGTCTGACTTTGGTCCAGAACAATCAAAGACTATTGCAAATCCAAAACTTAGCTTAGCTAAGCTCTAGCACCTGAATATTAATGTAGAGTCAGACTACCAGCTTGTTTCTTGTCACAGAGGTACACACACACACATACACACACACACACACACACACACACACACACACACGCACACACGCACAAAGGAGAAATTGAGAGATTTAAGAGGCTAGTAAATCAAAAACTGATGGTTTTCACAGTGATTTCAAAGAGAATTCCCTGAGATGAGAAATTTTTTTATCATACAATTATTATATATATATATATATATATGTATATATAATAGGATGTATATACAGTGGTGTATAAAGTACTACACATTCATACTTGGGTAAAGTATAGATAGCTTTGTTGAAAGTGACACTCATAAAAGTAAGTAAACAAAATCAAAAGAGTAGGGTCATAAAGTTGCTCGGATAAAATGTAAAAGTATCTAACTGGGTTAAAATGTACAAGTATCAAAAGTAAAGAAGTACATATCATTTCCCTGTCTTTAGTTTTTGACAAGGGTCAAAATTAATCAAGCATTTCCCTTTTTCTTTTGTAATGCTCCATAAGTATGTCCCTGTGTGTGTGTGTGTGTGTGTGTGTGTGTGTGTGTGTGTGTGTGTGTGTGTGTGTGTGTGTGTGTGTGTGTGTGTGTGTGTGTGTGTGTGTGTGTGTGTGTGTGTGTGTGTGTGTGTGTGTGTGTGTGTGTGTGTGTGTGTGTGTGTGTGTGTGTGTGTGTGTGTGTGCGTGCGTGCGTGTGTGTGTGTGTGGCACAGACCACCGTCCTAGAGACGCTGCTGTGCCATCTCCAGCCCATTCTCAGGGTCTTTGCTGTCCTTAGGTGAGCTCTTCTTCTTTGCGTTGACCCCCAGGTTCTGGGCCTCCTCCAGGCTGGTGGTCAGTGGCTGGCCAAGGGTCTCGGGCAACAGCAGTGTCAACACACCAAAGATGAACGCCAGGATTCCCACAATCAGCTGTTTGGAGGGGGGCGGGGGGGGGGCACGAGATTGACATTGACATGGGACAAGTTTGAACAGGCCCGAAAGAGTGACCACTCAACTGTGATCAACCAGGAAGGGAAATTACCAACACAGGTCAATCTTGTTACTCTTGCAATGACTAGGGTTCCAGAGGAGATGTGCTATCACTGAAGTTGTTATTTAGGATTTAGGATGTTTTGAACCAGTAACCTTATATGAACTTCACTTTGCAGACTTTGTTAGTGTGTGTGGGTGTATGTGTGGGTGTGTTTTTCCACTGGGGATGGTGGTGTCCCTACATTATTAGCCATTATCTTTAATTTAACTTGACTTTGCATGCACATACTTCACCCGTGAGTGTGTGTACACACACTCAAAGTATGTGCATGTACAAGTGTGTGTCTATGTAGAAGCGTGCGTGTGTGTGTGTGTGTGTGTGTGCGTGTGCGTGTGCGTGTGTGTGTGTCTCTATGCATGAATACATGTGTATGTGCCGTCCGTGTCTCAAGCCCTGAGTCTCTCCAGTATGTGAGAACGTGTCTGACACAGAAAGGGCAACCTCGGACAAATTTGTCTGGACCTGATTCTCTGGACATTGTCTGGTTTGAAGTTTATACGGGAAAATGGCTAATGTCAGCATGTGTGTGTGTGTGTGCGTGTGAGGATGTGAGGTGGAAGTGCGTGCGTGCATGTGTGCGTGCGTCTGTGCATGCACACATGTGTTTGTGTGTGTGTATGTGTGTGCATGTGTGTGTGTGTGTTTGTGTGTGTGCAGGCCTATGTACCTGAGGAAGGTGTATCCAGACGTCCGCCAGGTACACGCAATAGGGGGCCACCACGCTGCCCACCCGACACATCATGCTGCCGCTCCCCACAGCCAGGGACCTACAGCATGAACACAGGGTCCATCACTGACCGCACTGTCCTCCTCACATCCTCATACACAGCTTTGGTTGAACAGTGTATAAGTGGAGCCGCCAGCCTGGTAGAGCATGGCATCAACCATGCCAGGGTGAGGGTTTGATACCTACTGATAAGAATTGACACACTCACAGTAATGTATGATGGTTTGGATAAGAGCCAAATATGTATTATATATTCAGAGTGTCATGTAATAGCAATGTATAATTTGCCCTGCCTGCATCAGTTATCATTGTTCTAGTAATGTTACATGTTTTACTTCAATGAACCAAAAGACAATGGACATTGGATACTACATACCGTATATAAATACAAATATAATTTTTTTTGATGGAGCTCCTTCCTACCTGATGATGGTTGGGTAAAGCTCACAGGTGTAGAGGTAAATCAGACCAAAGGCGATGGCAATGGCAAACTTCCCGGTCATACTCAGTAAGGTCACCAGCCAATGGATGTCCTGTAATGCAAAACAGAGAGATAAGAGTTAAAAGAAGGCATGTTCTACCAGTGGGATTTATACTCTAGTTACACTAGACTACATAGATGATTGTTGAATCATGGAGTACACAAATTAAAGTGTTTACTAAAGCCACATGCACAGGGTTTACCCACTGCCGCTGAGAATCAATTACCCTAATGACAAAATGAATGAATGAGCAAATAAATAGTGCGCACTACTGTTGAATACCTCGAGTATGAAGGTAAAGGCAAAGAGAAATACACATTAAAAGAGAAATCACGAGAGAGAGGTAGAAAGAGAAATAGAAATGCCCTCTTTAATTTGTCTTCCCTTAACCCCCACACTCTATTTGGAGTAGGGATCGACTGATACCGATTTTTTTTTTATCAGCCTTAGCCGATGACCGATATGCCGATACTGATTTTCTTGAGCCGATAATATTTGGAGCCGATACAACCCTGGAAATAGGGAAAGAGTTCTCTCGAGAGCACAATTTGAATTTGCTCAGCGAGTCACTCTGGGAACGAGCGATATACTCACTCCCCAATTCCCCTGCCCCAGAACATTAACCAATCACATTGGTGTATCTGATATAGGCGGGCCAAAAGCGTTGTTGTTTTACTGACCGGATACGGCAAGAGTCTTATCTATTGGTTAGCTCCGCTGGTCTGGATACGTCATCCCTTGTATTCTTCTGATTGCTCATAGTGTTATACAATTGCGTGCAGTGATATTTTCAAATGGATGCTTGGTGCTGCCCCTCGAGTTGGGCCATTTTCATTACTCGTTGCCAGACCCTACAGCTTTCGGATTTGGGTCAAAAAAAAAAAAAATAGGCCGATACACCTAAAAAAACGCAAATATCGGCCGGCCGATATATCGGTCGATCACTAATTTGGAGCCCCCCCCCCCACACACACACACACCCACTGCCTCCAAATGGAATGGGGGGGTAAAAGAAACACTGAAATGGGACACGCTCCTACTATGACTTGTTGCTTGTAACAGCTTGTACAGACCAAGTAAAATCTTGTCAACAAAGTTTCATTGCTTAGATATCATTATTCTATTTGTGTCGTTTACGTTGATGACCATTGTAAATTAAAAAGTTGGGCAGTCTTGGGGTCAAAGACAGCACTACCATTACATGTGTCGTTGAATGGTCGTTGAACTCTGATTTTCCCTGGAGCAAATCAGAGGGGTAGCGCGGCCTGGGAGGGGTTAGGCGGCATGTGTGGACAGCGCTAAAGAAGACGGGAGAAGCAGTGATACCTGACCCTTAGGAGGTATAATTTGATCTCCAAGCCACTCTATTTATGACCATCGCATTCGCAGAAAAATTGTATCTAATGTCACAAGTCACATTCATTACTTGTCTGTTCTGGCAGAGTGAATCCTTCAGGTCAACGCACATACACACCAACAGGAAGTGCAAGTATACACACACACACACACACACACGCACGCACACACACACATTGCACACATTGGATTGGTGTGCAAAGCTCAGTACGTACAGAAGGGACTACGATCATGAGCATGCAGGCTATCCCGGCCAGAATCAGCGCTGGGGCGCAGGTCTTCTTCCTGCCCAGGCGGTCCATGGCGTAGCTGCCCACCAGGTACGACGGGATCTCCACGGCCCCTGGAACACAGCCAACCACGGGGCAGGTCAGAGTAATGGAAGCGCAATGTTTGGCCGCTTTGTTTGACGAGTGTGTATACATTGATACCGCGGTGAGAGTTCAGCGGTTCGACTCTATAGCATTACAACACAGTGGAGCAGGGAGGAGGGTTGGCATGAAGTAGGCCTGGGCAATAAAATGTCATAATCGTATCGTGATAGACCTTTGATCAATATCAATATAAAACATGTTCAATATATATCGATAAGAGACTGGACCACCAAATCTAGCAGCTGGGTCTGTTACACAAACACGGCCCCATACTTATTTACAATATTTGAGTGTTTTTCATTGTTGTATTGACATTGGAGATGAAGGTTGAAGGTCATATTAAGTGTTTACATTCAGCATGGTAATTGACCTGTCGCTAAGTCACGCCCCTCGTCGTTACCATGATGAACTCGGACAAACAAAACAGACTAGATAACAAAAACATATGGAAAAATGTCAGCTGACAGTATATCAAAGCAGGTTTTGGAGACGTTTTGGGCGAAAGATTATTTAATTTCTTCCAGAAGCAATCAAAGGGGACTACATTACGCTATGGAGGGGTGTGTTCAAAACTTTAAAATACATACAGAAGGTGACAAGCTTAAATTCAGTTGGTATTCTGGCCTGCCACACAGTCTGATCCACATTACACACTTTTTCTTGTTGTGGCTTGGGAAAAGGGATGAAATATTCCCCAATATTTCTGCAGCCGGGATACCGACTGTCCATGTTACATGTACCCTGTTTGACCATGTTTATTTTATTTTTTACACAAACATAAATCCACCATTAAATTGTTATATTATGCCTCCGAGTTGTCCGAGCTGATGTCCGAGTATAGTTGAGGCTGGAATATCATTGGCTCATCTGCATTCTAAGGGCGGAGCTAAGCGACAGGTAAATTCCTAGTCTTTTTAGGTCATTCAAATTATCAATAGTTATCGATATCGATCAATATGATCAAGTTATATTGTAATATGTCTTTCAGCTAAATCGCCCAGGTCTAGCATCAAGGCCCTGTACTGCCTCGTCTCTCCGCTGCACGCTTCATTTCCTGGGTTTTCCCACCAGGCACAGAAGTAAACATGAGTGGGATCAAGAAAAGTCAAGAACTAAATGTTCTTAGTTGGGTAGAGCTGCTATATATTATGGATAGCAGCATTATATGAATATATATGATGTGTCTGATGTATGTGTGATGTATGTTTTATTTGTTTGTACTCAATGGCAGCAGGGACTGTAAACAGCGAAGTGCAAAACGTATAGTGTTTCTCTCCTTTACTCAAAGGATCGCGTTGCACATTGTAGGTGGGCGGCGCTTAGCTACGATTGGTTGACGTGGAAAGAGCAACTAAAGTAGGTCAACTGCGTTGTACCATGAGCACCGTGGTTGGATATTTCTTCATGGAAAACACCCCCCACCCCCCATACAAACACATGTACACACACAGCCGGGATACATCCAGAATTTTGACTGCAACCCACAGGAAAAAATACACATGGCAAGCTGAATTTGTCAACAGTTCTCCTGAGAACGCCATTACGCCATTACCCCACATTATGAATGCTATATAAATAAAGTTGCCTTGCCTTGCCTACCCACTGAATTGTTGACATTGCACGAACACACAAACACTTGCACACACACACACACAGCTCCCCACCTCCCCACCTACCGGCGAGGAAGAGATTGATGTACTGGTTGCCCCCGAGGTTGACGGAGCCCAGGGAGAAGACGTAGTAGCCCAGGCTGCCGATGAACCAGATGGCCCACACGATGACCGTGCGGCCTGCCATCCTCCAGCTGCCAAACAGATCCAGGATGGACAGCTTCTTCTCCGCCACCTTCGCCTGCACCTCCTCTGCCTCCTTCTCCTCGGCCTCCTTCTCCCCGTCGTCCCGCCTCTCCAGCAGGTCTCTGGCGCCCTTGTCCTCTGGCTCCAGCAGGTCCTCTGCCCTCACCCGGCACTCCACGCCGTTGATGCGGGCGATGCAGTCCAGCAGGGCCTGGGTCTCCCGCAGGCGGCCCTTGGCCATGAGGTAGAAGGGCGTCTCGGGGAACTTCCAGCAGAAGAAGAGGAAGGGCGAGGTGCAGAGGGAGAGGACGATCTGGTAGATCCACCACGTGCGCACCAGGTAGCCAATCAGCGACACCACCATGATGCCCACGGCGAAGGCGGCGTGCACGTGCATGGAGGTCCACGTGCGCACCTTGATGCCGGTGAACTCGGTCACGTAGACGAACACCACCACCAGGTAGCCACTGGACACCTGGGGGGGCAGTGGGTAATGAGACTTTACAACCAGGTTCCATTAAATAACTATTGTACAAATGAGTTAATAATGCAGTTATAAGCCTTATTATATAACATTAGCATAGGGGTAAGGGTAAGGGGTCTTATTAAAAAATCAAACGCAAACTTTGTAAATCAAACGCAAACTTTAGATTCGTAGACCATTAGTTAAATGTTGATTAACTGTTCATTTATGCTTATGACTGCATTAACTAATGTTAATTAATGGATAATTAATGTACCCTTATTGTTCTCATTTACAATAAGGGTACTGTAGTACTGTAAACTCAACATTCAGAGGATATTTCTTCCCTTCCCTGCAACCACAACAATCTAATAACTATGTTTTCACGTAGCGAGTTAGGGTTAGCTGTGGGTCTCTGAGAGAGAATAAAAGTCTGAATTCATATTCATGAATAAAGCCAGGCTGACATATGGGAATTTTCAATTAGCAATGGCCCTCAGCATATACTATGCAGTACTTGTGACAGTCCATATATGTGTGCATACCACACATCCATGAAGCACAATAGTGCCATGCTGAGAATGTCCGCCTGTTCGAGTCCCTCTGCAAGAGCTATGGTCTATGGATAGCTTAGCTTGAGCCATAGCTTATAAGGCCGTGTGGCTCCAGAAGACATGGAGAAGAATCCCCACTTTCAGCCCTCTCTGATCGGACAAGCCACATGGTGGAAATAAATCTTGTCTTCTGTGCTGATACAAACAGGCCAACAGCTGCATGCAAGACAGCCTCACTGGGGCGCGCACACGCGCGCGCACACACACACACACACACACACATGCTGAATTTACCATGGCAAGGAGGAAGCGAATGGCTAGGAACCAGTAGTAGTTTGGTGAGAATGCAACCAGCACCCCAAACACAAACTGGCACACGCTGGTGAGCATGAGAATCTTTACACGGCCGACCCTGAGAAAGAGAGGAAGAGGTAGAAAAGGAGACATGCAAACAGGGAGAAAGTGATGATGAGTGGATGGTATTAATCATGACGCGATTGTTAGTGATGGGGCATTTTGAAAGAACACATTAAGGCTGACGCAGACCGGAGAACGGTTTACAAAGATGTTTACAAGAAAAGTACTTCAAGTATACTTCTGTCTCTAGTCTGACAGAACCAAGCTCAAACATTGCTTGAATCTCAGTAAAGCAAATGCAGTCATAGGCACTTTAAAGACATATTTGGCTAAAGATGCATGTCCTTGGTGGAAAATAAATAATGTAAACATATATGGATCCACTTCAGGCACAACTCTAACCCAAAGAATGACAAACAAAGGAAATAAGAAAAAGAAAAAAATGTGTCTATTTCTGCCAAAACAAATACTTAACATTTGATGAAACCAAGATGTTGGAGGCAGTGTCATTAGTATCTGCCTTCTATTAAACATAGTCCATGTGTTTTCCGTAACAATGGTATCTATTGTGTGTTCCAGATGCCTCGGACACCAGCCTTTGAGGCATTGCATGATCCTTAATGACAAGAGAACTTCCACATTGCCTCTACAACCAACGATGGACAAAATAGATATAGATTATTTTTTCATCGTAACTCCCCACGATAATGAAATTACAATAACGTTGTTTTCATCTTCATACACTGCCCTTAGAATTGTGCAGAAGCAGGCCATGGTGACGTCATGCTCACCTATCGGCAATGTCCCCAAACACTAGCGCGCCGATCATCACGCCGATCATGAAGGTGGGCTGGCACAGCTTGGCCAGCCATTCCCCATCACACACCAGGTTCCAGTCGGTCACGATGCTCTGCTGCACCTGGCTGTGGTCGAAGACGTACTTCTGCTCGCAGGCTATCGTCGTTTTCTCGCCAGCAAACTCATAATTGAAGTCCGTGGTGGGGTTGACGCGCAATGCGCTCTGGCACCGGCCGAGTTCCCATTGGTCCCCCGTGGAGGTCCTGACCGCCAGGTAGCTGTAGGCATCCATGAAGGATGGTAGGACGTCTTCTAGAGCGGCTCCCGACACGTTACCGTATAGGACGTCGGTGATGTTGGCGGGCGCACCGCATACAAAGTTTGGGGTCTCGACGAGAAACACCGAGGCGAGATAGTGGATCCCACACGCGATGGCCTGGAAGACCGCTGCGAAGTACAGACACGCCTGGAACCTGGAGAGGAGACGCGGGGGCTATTATAGTCAAACAGCAAGACTAATAATAATACGACTGGAACCGAAGAAGATGCTATTCATTTAGGACTATTAACACTATTAAAGGTTACTGTATTTGCGTTGTCATCTGTTCAAATATCTGATTTAAAAAAAAATGAACCCTGTTATTTTTAATATGGCAAGGCAAGGCAACTTTATTTATATAGCACTTTTCATACACAAGGCAGACTCAAAGTGCTTCACATATAAACATTGTCATACAATAAAATAAGCATGGTTAAAATCGAGTCAACACCCAGGAAGTTTAACTTGGACGTATTAATTAGTTTAAAAAAAAAAAAACGAAGGACATATGCCTATGGTAACGGCTGGCCTACTAGCATTAAACAACTCCTCACCCTGTTAAATAAAAGTAGGCCTACTAATCATGTCAGTAACGGTATAGGCTAGGCCTACCACTTACTACTCTTTTTCTGCCATGCCTATAATTAGACCCGATCCTGAGCATGAATACTCTGAGAGGTACCAAACCCAGTGTGGCCGAGCAGGGCGTCGACATTTAAAAAAAGGATCCCCATATAAACGTGGAAACATCCAAAGTTAGCGTGTTACCTCTTGAAGTGTCCCAGCTCATCGAATATCCGCTCCACGGTCATGGTGTCGGCGGGCTTCTGCTCCGTGCGCCCCTCGGACAGCGGACTGGACGACAGACAGCGGTTTGCACACAGACCCGCCGAGTAGGAGGGGCGCAAGTGTTTTTTTTGCGCAATCACCATAGACAGAAACCGCCAGTGGCGGACTCAGGGGGGGGCAACCGCCCCCCCTCGTGCCTCCATGGTTGAAAAAGCCGCCTTATTGGCTGCCCTTTACACGTGCAAAAAATATTGGGTGCCCTCTAGGTTGCCCCTTTGCACAACAAATTATGATTATGTGCCCTCTAGAGCAGCGGTTCTCAAACTATGGTACGCGTACCACTGGTGGTACGTGATGCGCTATTAGGCTAGGTGGTACGCGGTATAAAAAGTTTGAGAACCACTGATCTAGAGCAAGAAAATTCGATAACGTACCTTAATGAGTGCCCTTCTGCCCATCTGGTGCCTCCATGGTTGAAAAAGTGTTGCTTAAATGCCCGCTAGAGTGGGGAAAACGAGAGGAAGTGCCTTATTGGCTGCCCTTTACACGTGCAAAAAATTATTGAGTACCCTTTAGGGTGCCCCTCCATACAATCAATTATGATGATGTGCCCTCTAGAGCAAGAGTTTAAAGTCACAATTCTGACTTTAATCTCAGAATTTTGACTTTTTTTCTCAGAATTCTGAGAATAAGGTCAGAACTAATTTTTTTTCTTATGTGTGGCCCTAATCCTCTTCCGTATAATCTTAATGAGGATGAGGACTATTTCATCATACATGATGATCATAGCTTTTTGCGCGCTGGTGGGGCCCCATGTTGTGCAGAATGTGCCCTTTTTATTTTTTCACCCCTGCCCTTTAAACAGTCTGAGTCCGCCACTGGAAACCGCACACTAAACGAACGGGAATGTAATAGGCCTACCGCTACCCAGTGGCGGTCTTAACATAGAGGCATAGGTAGGCGGCCGGGCCCCAACGGGTAGCGGGGGCCCCAACCAACCTCCAAAAAAAATCATCATATTTTTTTCTTTTTTTATTTTTTTACTACACAAACAGAGACGAAGCAAGACAGTCTAAACGGGAAAATAATAAAGGGTTAGAAAAAGGGTTAGGAAATAAAGTTACCCAAGCGGCTCAAATAAAAGAAAAAAGCGAAAAAGATGCCGATAAGTATTTGGCAACGTGGCCAGAGATGACTGTGCTGTTAGCACTAGATAGCACAACGCTGCTACATGGCGAGAGACCCGTTGTTCTCCACGAGTTGAGGAGGAAGAGACGGGGGAGCCGTCCTTGGGTGAGAAGACAAGCCAGGAAGAGATGTTACCATCCCGTTCTCCCCATGGTCATCATGGGGAATGTACGATCCTCATCCTCATCCTCATCCGCTTATCCGGGGTCGGGTCGCGGGGGCAGCAGCTCAAGAAGGAATGTACGATCTCCCCCCAATAAGATGGACGAGTTAACAGCGCTCACCCGGCACCAGCGGGAGTATCATGAATGCAGCATCATGGTGTTTACCGAGACGTGGCTAACGGACCTAGCCCCAGACACTACCGCAACACTGGACGGCTTTCAGATAAGGCGGGCAGACAGGACGAAGGACAGCGGTAAGAGGAAGGGAAGAGGACTGATAGTGTTTGTGAATGATAGATGGTGTAACTCCGGGCACATCACTGTTAAAGAGCAACAATGCAGTAAGGACGTTGAACTGTTAGCTGTTAGCATGAGGCCCTGCTACCTGCCTAGAAAACTCTCACATGTTATCGCGATAGCGGCGTATATCCCCCCTCTGCTGATGCGGAAGCTGCTTGTGACGTCATCGATGGAGTTACAAGCAGGCTGCAGACCCAACACCCAGAGGCTCTCTTCCTCATCTCTGGCGACTTCAACCCATGCCTCCCTGTCCTCCTTTCTGCCGACCTTTAAACAGTATGTCTCCTGCCCCACCAGAGACAATAAAACCCTGGACTTACTGTATGCAAACACCAAGGATGCATACACCTCATCTCCACTCCCTCCCCTGGGAAGATCTGACCACAACCTGGTACACCTCATGCCTGTGTACAAACCCCTGGTTCTCCGACAGCCAGCTGTGACGCACACAGTGAGGAGATGGTCTGACGGGGCCGAGGAGGCTCTTAAGGACTGTTTTGAAACAACTATGTGGGATGTACTGGTTGATGATCATGGAGAGGACATTGACAGCCTCACACACACCATCACAGACTACATTAACTTCTGTTTGGAGAACACTGTACCCACCAGGAAAGTACGGTGTTTCTCCAACAACAAGCCGTGGATTACTTCTGACATAAAGGTCCTCCTGAAGGAGAAGAAGGAGGCTTTTAAGTCAGGAGAGGAGCTGAAGACTGTGCAGAGGGAGCTGAGGAGGAAGATCAGAGAGGGAAAGAGCAGCTACAGGAGGAAGATGGAGGACCAGCTGCAGAACAACAACGTCAGGGGAGTCTGGTGGAACCTGAATATCATCTCTGGGTTTAAAGGAACCACCTCCAAGCCTGTGGGGGACCTGCAGTGGGTGAATGACGTGAACATTTTTCTTCAATAGATTTGATAAGTCGTCTGCCCCGCCTCCACTCACACAGACACCCCTCTGGAGGCCATCTTCACCTCTCTGCCTCACCACCTCCCCCGCCACCGACTCCACAACGCTCAGCCCCCCCCAATCTCCAACACCCATCCCCCCTGCTCCAGCCCGACTCTTACCACCAGCCAGGTACAGGGAGGACTGAGGAGTCTACAGATGAGGAGGGCAGCGGGACCAGATGGCATCAGTCCAAGGCTCCTGACAGGAAGAGACTGAACAAACTCATTAAGAGAGCCAGCTCTGTCCTGGGGTGCTCGCTCCACCCAGTGGAGGTGGTTGGTGACAGGAGGATGATAGCTTCGCTATCATCCATGTTGGAGAACACGTCTCACCCCCTTCACGGGACACTTACATCACTGAGCAGCACCTTGAGTGATAGGCTGAGACACCCGCGGTGTGTGACAGAGAGGTACCACAGGGACGTTTCTTCCTGCAGCGGTCAGACTCCACAATCAGCACTGCTCTCAGTGACACACACATTTTGTATTTTTTTGTCTTTTATTGCATTTTGCACTTTATTTCTTTATTTGCACTATTGTCTTTGCTCTTTGCTGCTGTAACCTCCCCACTGTGGGACTAATAAAGGATTATCTTATCTTATCTTATCATCCATCCCCTGGTCATATATATCCATAAACATAACTGTCTTACTGTATTACTTGAAGGATAAGAATGAGATAAGAATAGTTTTTATTTTATAAACAATCTTTGACCAATCCCACACCACATGACATCACCTATCTACATGAAGTTGACAATAATATTTGAATGCACTCACGTAGGGCCATGTTTTAGGAGAATTTGAGTTCTCCGTCTTATCAGTGGTCTGAAGGTTGTTCATGATAAATGATTTATAGTGGGCAGGTTCGTTGACTTACCTGACCCCCCCCCTCCCCCTATGTATCCCGCTCAGTGGTTTTATTCAATGATTAATTCATAAAGATTTTACAGGGTCAGGGTTACGAACTGTTTCAGCTGGGATACAAATATGAGATTAAAAAATAATAATGTGTGTAATATTGGGAGTTGTAGGAAGGCGGTGGCCGTGTTTCAACTCAGGGAAACTTTGTGATGTTGCCTTGGTGACGTTGTGGCCTTATAAACCCCCAACCGGACATCAAGATGAACGGCTTCTCTGATGGAGCTCCATTTACACAAACACACTGTTCACACACTGTACACTGTATCCCTTAAACAGCCCCCTTAAGCCCTAAACCCTGTATGTGTGTACAGATTCCTCTTCAGGGCTTTGGTCAGACTAGCGTACAGCAGGACTGCCAACTTTTGGGTTTTGGCCGTGAGATTCTGTAGAATCTTGTAATGCATACCGGGATTGTTGACAGGGGTGGGGAGTGTGTGCACTTCTTGACAGCTATTGTGTCCCCGCCACTAGAGAAAACATTTTCTCAGTCTCAAAAGCAACCGTGACAAAAATGTCACACACCCCCTACCAGCACCACCCATTCAATGCAACCCCACCTTGTAGGAACTTTGGCTGACCTGTGACATGACACAGGTAGTGTAGTGGGCCGACGTCAATGCCGGTGATCAAGGCAGCGCAGTTACAGGCCTAATGAAGAGGTTCATCACTGGGAGGATGGACCAATCGGGTTGCAATGAAAATAAAGTGTGTGTGAACTCTGTAATGAAAAAGTATAGTATGTATCATCTTAATATTGTGTTAAAGCACTTATGTAATCAGTTTTGCTATTGCAAAACCAGGTTTGTCGTTTAACCTGATGCCATGACCTGTTCGTCTCTCTCGGCTCACTTCATCATTAGTGAATCAGTACGTTTACATGCACAGCTTAATTTGATTAAAGCCATAGCTCGACTATGCTCCTCAATTGGACAACTGCAATTGTCCGCGTATACATGGCGGTGAGTAAAT
Organism: Micromesistius poutassou; assembly: GCF_964030765.1. NCBI lineage: Eukaryota > Metazoa > Chordata > Actinopteri > Gadiformes > Gadidae > Micromesistius > Micromesistius poutassou. The sequence continues at coordinate 9,380,987 of NC_140289.1, forward strand.
CGATTCATTGGCCGAAGCGTGTCATACGATAGGTGGCGCTGTGCCCATTTCAACTAGTGGTAATAGAGCCACCAGTTGACCTCTTTACGTCACCAGCAACAACAAACTCAGGCGGCATTCGAGAAAGATGTTTTCAGTAGACAGTTGTCAGTTCATTTCGGGTCCATATCATTTCTCCGACGCTCCATTGTTCCGACCTCTCAGTCGTATGCCGACTCCAGCCGGAGAAGCTGGCTCTGCCGGCAGAGGAGTCCGCATACAAGGTCGGAACAATGGAGCGTCGGAGAAATGATATGGACCCGAAATGAACTGACAATTGTCTGCTGAAACATCGCTTTCTCCTCCATGTCGCGTTTCAATCTGGACTTCAGAGAATCAAAGCCACAAAGTTAATTTCCCCCAATTCCTCTTCCCCTTGGGCGAGATAAACCTGACTAGGAGTCTTTACTTGTTGTGGAAGTACCAGAGAGTCTGAGAACCCGACGCACTTTATTTGGTCTCTATTTGGTCTCTCCTCAATCTTCTGCACCACCTTTTTAAATAAATCGCAGTTTCTCGTTATCCCTTATCCGACGGCGACAACAACACGACTATCGTCTCCTTCTACTTCCGGCTCACGGCCCCGGGAAAAGATCTCAAGCATGCGCAGAACGAAATTCAACGCATAATCCAATTTGACTCCGTACATGCACGCTTAGCTCGACTATGAATCGCATTATCTAGGGGTCTTAATTCGACTATGAGTAACCCAATTCGATTCGAGTATAGCTCGACTAAGATGTATACATGCATTTTAGTAATCCAATCATAGTTGGACTAAGCCAATAAGTCGACTTTCTTGAGTGTCATGTAAACGCACTGTTTCAGCATCAGAGGCTTACGCTGAAGTATTACTGCACTCATAATAGAGGCATTGGTTCAAAGGCATTATAAAAATGAAAGCAATGTAATTGCTTTGTATGTGTCATTGCACTATATATACATTTCATTATTATCTATCTTTTTTTACTTATTTTTATGATAAATTGACTGCATTTTATATTGCGCTTTTCTAACCACTGGCCACTCAAAGCCCTTGACAATATTTCCTCACATTCACCCATTCACACACACATTCACACACCGACGGCAGTGTCGACCCCTCAAGGCGACAGCCAGCTCGTCAGGAGCAGTTAGCATGAGGCGTCTCGCTCAGGGACACCTCGACACTCAGCTAGGAGGACCCGGGGATCGAACCAGCAACCTTCCGGTTACCAGCCAACCCACTCTACCTCCTGAGCCTCATGCCGCCCCAAACCATGTGTGCAAACCTTTGACATGCCAGTGACATGCCTCACAGACAGCTTCACACTGAATGAGATTCAGGTCAAAGAAATGACGTTTTTCAGGATATATATGAACAGGTTCTGTGCAGGTTGGCTGGCATGCGTTCCATGCAGGATATCATATATGACACGGGCACCCCCAGGGTATTACAACATGTACCAGTTATCCTCCAGTCGCATTAAACTCAATATGATTGAGTCTGTAATGTTGCGACACAGATAGACGATGTCACAACATGCCGTTTTGGTTCACAAAACGGCATGGAAATGAACCGCTTTGCGGGTATAAATACTGCAAAGGTTACACGCTATGCTTTGACTCAAAGACAAAAAAAATGTAAAATACAAAAAAGTTTTTTGCTCGTCAAAGGCTCAGATTGTGTCGATGATCATGTTTCATGTGTGTGTGTGGTGCTCACTCAATACTTTAAATTCATTCATCTGTCTTTGTGAACATCCAAATTGTTCACGAACAAGGCATATTTCCATGCTAACCATTACGCCCGAAGACAGCCATCTCCTAATTTCAGCTAGATCTCTCCCTTTTGTTCTTCCAAACGGCAGCCACTCGCCTTCTGCTCCAAAAATACAGAGTTGGTTGCCATCCCGAAACGGAGTTGAGGGCTTCTGATTCTCTGTTTGGCAGACAACGGACAGAAGCTAACACCAGAATGACTCATTGGTCAGCGACCCCCCCCCCCCAGTGGCAGAATTTTATTCAAGGGGTGGCAAGAGGGTGGCCGAGGCTTTATACGGGGGGTCCATATTGAATTGTTGACGGGGGGGTCGAACGCGATTGTCGACGGGCGGGGGGGGGGGATAGATAAACTCTGACAAATTAGTGAAATCAAATCCACCCTCCGAGTCGTCGCCGACTTCCTCCAGTCGTTCGACCCGCGAATTCCGACCGATATCCGTTGACCTTTTAGCGTAATTACCAAGCCTCCGTCGGTCGGAGAAGGTGCAGTTATGGAACGCTTCAGATCAAATTAAAACAAAACAAATGGGATAATACGGTCCGTCTGTCGTTGTCTGGAAGTTCATTGTTTATTTCTGCAAACTCTAACTCCGCTGACCTTAACACTCGACGGAAATTAACAAGTTTGGTCGGAAAAGCCCGGAAGCAAAATGGTGGTTTTCAATAAACAGTTTCACTTTTTTGGTAATTATTTTGCGGTACATACTTTTTAAACACACATACAGACAGAGACACACACACACACACACAGACACACACACAGGGAGGCTGATGTCTCCATGGCTTAGGGCCCTGTGTGTTCCTGTTGTTACATTCTTGACGTTGGCAGTCACAACAATTAAGTCATTCTTTTCCCCATAGGCCTGCTGCACACTAGGCTTAAAAGAGCCTTATAGGAGAGCCACACATAGGCTGTACACAGACACACATATTCACACACACCACGTACACACACACACACACACACACACACACACACACACACACACACACACACACACACACACACACACACACACACACACACACACACACACACTGACCCTAAATGCCAGGTTGTAGTGTCATTGATTCCGCTAGTCTGTCGGTATCAAAACATAACTAACTGTGGTGGGAATTTGGCCCACGTCAATCGTTTCTGTATAAACTGAGAAGGAATAAAGAGTCTAATTGAAAATTGTCGATTGAAATTTATAACAATTAGGGTCATATATTTGAATAATAAAGGTACAATAACAATGAACAAACATACAATAATCAGTGGCCTAACATGCAATCATCCGAGGCCTCAGGTGGGAGTTCGCCTTGCGTCTCGCCAAGAGCTCTGCAAGGAGAAGTCCAAAGCATGGGCAAAAGCAAGGACTTCTTATACAGTGTTGTCAAGATGCTGAGAACAGCTCTGTCCCCCCAATAAAACCATTGTATTTGTTAATCAGATGGTAAACTATCGATGAACCTCCTCAGGATGTCATAAAGGGGGGTGTAGCTGTGCCTTCTCGTTCGGAACCCTGGCTTCTCGTCTTTCCCAAGGGGGGTGAGAAAACAGGCACATACTAACAATTATTCACCGCAGGCGAAGTGGATAGTGGGGAATAGCCCCACTATCCATCGAGGGGGCAATCCTCACTATTCACGGAGCCTGAGGTGAATAATTGGTTTAGTAGGCTATATAGGCTACTACACGTGAACACTCAAAAATAAACAAGATAACACTTTTTTTGTTTTATTTGTTTTTATTAGCGGTTTATTTGTTTTTATTAGCGTGACGAGATGACCTTCACGCGCGATGAAAACAATATCATTATTCAGATCTCAATCATGGGATATTGCCCAATATCCCGAGATAGCAAACCAATCAAATTGCCCCATCTTAGGAGGTTCACGTGAAGCATATACTAACAACAAATAGCACGAAACATTTACACTAGCCATTAAACTAACCTCCTTTTGTTTTATCACGTTTTATCGTTTATGTTATTTCTTGGTGAACTTTTACCTTTTTTATTATGTTATGGTATGTTACTCATCCTTATTTTATAGTTTGTTATCGCTCTTATCCTTCTCTTTATTCTATTGCAAACAGTGCTTCCGCGTGCTTCACACGCGTGTGACGATCACAACAGCTTCACTGTGATTGACGTAGACGCGTCTGGTGGATCCGCGAGGAGATGATCTGTGTGCTGCACCTGTCCCACCACAGCTGTGTGTCGGACAGCTGTGTGTCGGACAGCTGTGTGTCGGACAGCGGTTCTCTCGGAGTAAGGTGAAAGATTAGGGATGAAACTAAAAAATCTGAGGGTTTCTATACAGTTGGTTAGGTATAGAGGTTTTAATAGCATTTAGGATAAGATTTTGCTCTTGATGATCATATATTCATGTGTCTATAAAGAGCGGCATGTGGGTAACAAAACACAGGAACGGTTGAAATATCCATCGAATTTAGGCCTAGTTTCTACATTTTCCATCATGCGACGCTTGACCTTGACTGAGCATGGTTTCTTATAATAATCCTGTTACAGGGCAGTGAGCGAGTGGACCAAAATGCGACTCGACGCAGAGTGAGGCGGACACTGAGTGTAAATAAAAGTGTCTTTACAGATTTTTTAAATTCTTTCTTTAATTAACAGATGAGTAAAGAGGGTTAAGGCAGTGGTTCTCAAACCTTTTCGGTCATCCCCCACTTTGGACAAAGGGGAATTTTCAAGCCCCACCTGCCCCCATCGCCCCAACACAATGCTAATGAAATACGCCAAGCTTAACATTTCCAAATTGATTGAAGTAACATCAAGTTACATCTGTTGTATCTAAATTCTAACTCAATAACATCAAATAACAGCAAGTTCAACAATAGAGAAAATAAAAGTGCAGCTGTGTCATGACTTGTATGAAGGTCAAAAAAATAACTTATGAGACCTATCCCTGCATGAGTGGCTGCAAAGCTGCAAGCTTAATATGTTAAAATGTATTTCAAATTTTTCAAAAATCATTATTAGTGACACATCTACACAATATGGGAGCAGTGCCCCCGGCCGAGAAGCGAGCTCGAGTGTCAGCGGACACCCTATCGGACGTAGAGGATTCCAGTGATGAGGCTCTGCAGCATCGAGACGAAGCTGCTGCTTGATTACACCTAAGGATGACTCTTTTGGTGTGTGATCGTGGTGGGGAGAGCACGGTCGTTCATTTCCCAATATTGCTCAGATTGACAGACTTATCCTCGCCATCCCTGCTCAGCGCATCCAGCGCAGTAATTTAATGCTTAACTAGCACAATTGCTACATTAGCTTGGTACATTATGCTAGCCATATACTTTATAGCTAACAAAAATGTTGTCAATAGAATTAACTTATTTTGTGCATGAATTTGCATCTAATGATCTTTGTCTTTTGATATAATTGTCTCAGCAGCACACCACCCATTTAACAACAGAGGACCCAGATATCCCTTTGGAGGACACCTATTGCTGTCCATGTTGTTATTTCACTACGACTGAAAGACATGGAATACTGTATCACCAGATACAGATTATTATTACCAGATTATTGAGAGAAAACATATAGTCTCCTTTCCCCTCCTAATCAAGCATGTGCTTCTGTTTGTGGATTGTGTGTGAGGTTGTCAGTAGCTCTGATTGTGATAATGTTGTCTCGCAGGTTATCTCATCTGCAAATACACCCGGTGGTGCAGAGACGCTGCACATTTTCACTGCATAAATTGCCAGAGAACTATCGTACGTAGAAATCAGTTTCTCTCTCACCTGAAGTCATTCAATGAGACACCTGCACCTCGTCCTTCAGCTGCACCTCCACCTCTCGCCCCCACCATGGCGTCAGCTGCACCTCCACCTCTCGCCCCCACCGTGGCGTCAGCTGCACCTCCACCTCTCGCCCCCACCGTGGCGTCAGTTGCACCTCCACCTCTTGCCCGAACAGTGTCTTCAGCTGCTCCTGCAGAGGCACCACCTCGTGTGCTGGGTCAAAAGCAGCGAACTGTTCAGTGTATCCATTTTGGACTGAATAGACGCAACTTGCGAATGCACATAAATAGAAAGCACTTGGACAACAAGCGGGACATCACAGCTCAATGTCATCTGAGGAGTGAGTGCATTGATCCTGACGGGGTTTTTGTTGTATTAAAATCATTTACTGGACCCAGCACACCTATAGGAAAAAACTGCAGCTCCCATAACCTCGCTCTTCAGCCATGACAAATGTGGGAGACACACCATGAACGGTTTAAGAACAGTCATTTATTTAACAAAAGGCAATCAATTTAACTAATCATTAACAAGGTGTGGAGTGTGATATCAGTGAAAGTAGTGTAAGGTGTGCATGAGGGATGATGTTGTAAGGTGCATCCCAGAGGTGGGTGGTGATGTAAAAGGCCACGACCATGTCGATGGAGTAGTGCTTGTTAGCCGCCACAATGAATCAAATCCCAAACCGGTTTAGCAACCAGGAGATGGTGTGCATCAGATCCCAAGTTCGTGGAGTGTCTGCAATTGAAAGGAATCATGAAAGGATAAATCTAGTGATATATACTTTGTCAACAAATTCCATGAGAAGAAAAAAAAACAATAGATAAGTGATCCTACTAGGTATTAGTTCTGTAGCCAAATCCTGGTGTGGCATAAACATGGACACAAAGCATTTTCATATATATTTATGAATAAAAATAAATAAATGTTCACCCACCAACCCATGGCCCATTTATTGTGAAAGCCCTGCACAGAGCTGGCAGAATTGAGAGCAGAAGCCAGGGTGTGAGTTCTGAGTAGATGCCCTGCAGCCCCCCTCTTTTCCCCTTTCCTGCAGCCTGTCGCTAAATAAAAACAGTCCTTGTTAGAGGGCCACCCTTTATTTTCTATGGATTATCACATTGAAGAAACCTTTGGTGTCTAGAAGTCCTCGGTCAGTATTCTACCCATAGAGATACTCACTGCAAGGTTCTATTTTTGTGTCTCTTGGGTTTTATTACTTGTAATTGCAATGTTTACTTGTGTCAGTTTTAAACGGCTACAATTATTAGTTATTAAATTATTTATATCCATATTTATTCTTTTTATTTTACTACTACATGAGACCATCATTACTGCCTTATGGATGGCCATGGAATGGGAATAAATTTGTCTTCAAGTACTTGGTCAACAGGTGGATTTTTCATTTGGCAAACGTTGAACCAATATCCAAAAATAAAAAGGGATAGTATGAGTTTTGTGCTGTTAATTTATGCAAATTGTTTCCATCACTGGAAAAAAGTGGGCCGGTATGGGCCTGAAACTCCCGGGCTGAAAATGGGTCCCACTCCGGCCCTTGGGTAGTGAGACAGGCGAGGGTTCGGCGGCAGGAGGGTAGTGAGACAGGCGAGAATTCAGCAGCAGGAGGGTAGTGAGACAGGCAAGGGTTCGGCAACACTGTTCACGGGAATGGGTAACTTTCATGATAAAGATGGCCACAACACCTTCAGAGGGCAACATGACCACACTTCAACTAATCAGTTATGAGAGAAGCTACAAAATAATTCTAAATAAGAACAAAATATTTGTATACATGTCTGTATGTTTATTGAACCAACATACAACGTTGTACATACATTTAGTATTTTCCATATAATACAACACGTTTGTTTTAAAAGAAACAAGAACAGCCACATGAGTGATATGTATTTTTTTCAGTGCAAAGGGCTCATATACATCATCATTCAATGATAGCACAAAACTGACAAACAGTGGCCCAACATTAAGTACAACAACTAGCAACTAACTTTTTATTATTATTATTCTTTGTTCTTGGTCTTCTGTTTGTTCATTTGTTTAAATTCCATGCAGAATTTAAACTAATCATGAATGTAAAAATGTGGACTGCACTTGTGTTTCCTTCAATACAAGTACAGTACAATACAACATTAGTATTGGCCAAAAACAAACCATACATATGTACATCACATTGTCAGTCAAATTGTACATTTGACTTCTTGCACTTTGGATGCAAATGTTGGTGGTGGAGTGAATGAGTGAATGAAGTGAGGCATCTATAGGTGGCTTGCACCTTTGACACTGGGATGTAGAATAACATGCACATGTATGCTGTAGCTGCTCACTGTGTAAGTCCTGCAGAGAACAGAGCAAAGGCAACCTGGCTGTGAATGGAGTGTGTGTGTGTGTGTGTGTGTGTGTGTGTGTGTGTGGGGGGGGGGGGTGGAACACACTGATCAAACATAATGTTCTCCATGCAGTTGCCTTGACCTCTATTCTCTATCGCAGCACAACTGGTCGTTTCCCATATGAGCAACAATGTATCCTATTCACAAAAATCATTAAATGGTTTCAGTGTGTATGCATGTGCGTGTGTGTTAAGTGCGCAAGTGTGTGTGTGTGTGTGTGTGTGTGTGTGTGTGTGTGTGTGTTAATCAGCATGTGTGTGTGTGTGTGTGCATACTTGCGTAATATTTGAGGAAGACTTGAGAAACACGCAGATTTAGAAGTCATGCAAATGTTTTGGTTGTGAATGGACTTGAGTAGTCCATTCAGTAGTGGCGTAGACTTAGATGCAAACATACACATGCTTGAACACACCCATTCACGCACACACCCACAGGCACACACACCCATGCACACACACACACACACACACACGCGCATGCACACACACACACACACACACACACACACACATGCACACGCACGCGCACACACACACACACACACACACACACACACACACACACACACACACACACACACACACATACACACACACACACACACACATGCATGCACATACACACACACACGCACACACATGCGCATGCACACATACACACACACACACACACATACTAGACGGAGGGGTCAGTCAGGCACTGTGGTGGGAACTTTCACCTCGTCAATCGTTTCTGTATAAACTGGTTAAGAATAATGATAATAATGATCCAAACTTAACAATTAGGCTAATTTAATTTAATAAACCTACATTAACATACGACAAACATGAAATAATCTGAGGCCTCACAATAATCCAAGGCCCAGGATGGAAGTTTAGGCGTCTCTCTGAGAGCTCTGCAATGAGAAGTCCAATGCAAAAGCAAGGACTTCCTATAAAGTGGCACAGGTCTCAGAAATGCTGAGAACAGCTCTGCTCCACACATGATGTGTGATGGAAAAATCCATGTTGTTTCCGTTCCTCATGTAAGCTCTGTCTCCTATTCCACCCTACCTGTTTAGCGTTAACTAATGTTAACCTTTGTGCCTGGGATAAACCGCTCACGAGGGACCAGGGATCCCCTTATGCATTCTTCTACCTGATGAGAACACAGGAAATTTTGCCCTTTAGGTAAATATCATTAGATTTGATCATTGACAATTGTAATGTGGGGCCTCATCTGTCCTAGACGCAATATTTCTTAAAGAAATTGCCACGACAGATAATAAAGTCATAAAGGAGGAGACGTACCGGTGCTTTGTCAGTTGGATCCTTTGAACCTTGACCTCCCTAAAGGGGATCAGGGAAAAGGCACACTCAACAAATCGCAGTTTGTTGAAACAGAATGTGAATATATAATTTTCCCATTACAGCATTGTTTGGTTGCTTCTCCCCGCGCCATTTTCCCCTCCTGATCCTCCTGCCAGTGTAACGGATGCCAACTGGCCTGGGTTAGTTGGCGGTAGTACGTCGTAAATCCTCACACCCCTAGCCTTAAGAACGCTTCTAGCTGCTGAGTTAGAAGCCTGGGCTTTTAGCTCAGTGGTTAGAGCGTTCGACTCGCAGGTTCGAGACCCGCGAGCGGTCAAACCGGCCTCTGCTACACCAGGAGGTTCATCTCCCCTCCACTCAGCACTCACCTTCACCACCCTCTGGGGGATCCCTACCAGCATCCTGCTCTCAAACAGACAAAATGTAAATTTTCTTATCCTAAAGTTGTTTTTACTTTGTAATAGTGCAAATGTAATACATATTATTGAAATGCATGAAAAAACCCATCCTTAACACAACATGGTTCAATTATTATTTTCAAATAATAATAATGTCATTCAGAGTTAGGGTTTTTATTAGAACTAGAATAACCCCCATGATCATCACACTGAAACACCCATGCTAACGGAGCAGTGCTAAGGCTGCACCGCGGACTAGAGGAGCCGGCAGGTTTGGAAATGGAGGGATGCGGGCTGGTGTTTGCTCCGGGTTGAGCTTGGTTCCATGAGGCAGAGGGGTCATGGGCAGGGCGGTTTCCAGGAACACATTACTGGGTGAGGAAGAGCATTGGGCAGTTATCCATTAAGGAGACAGCAGGGAGCAGGTGAGTATAGCCCCGTACTGTTTGCTCTCTCTTAGCTATATCCAGGCAGCGCTGCGGTTCTGCGGTTGTATCTGACCCATCATGTCGAGCGTACGCCTCCTACTATCTTATTTAGATTGGTTCTTTGCACCCACTTAAAATGATTTTCCAGGAGCTGATGGGGCACATTTGCTAACCGTAACCCTTGTAGAGAAAACCTGAGAAACGTTCTGCAGATTTAGAAGTCATGCAAATGTTTTGGTTGTGAATGGACTTGAGTGGCGTAGACGCAAACATACACATTCACACACACACACACACACACACACACACACACACACACACACACACACACACACACACACACACACACACACCTAAAGTATGCAGTAAAGAAGTGTATGGTAGATAAGAAGTGTATGGTAGATAAATACATGTTCAACAGAAATACAGCAACCACTATTTCAGTATTCATTAAACCATTAAATCAGGGCTGGAGAAACGTTTAAAAGGCTACTATACTTGTATACAGCGAACAGTTTATATCGTATACTATACTGCACATGCTCTCTTTCGCAGCCTACGTCGTTCGTTGGTAAGGTTGGTCTGAAGCGCTCATAGAACCTTCTTAGCTCTACCGTTGCTCCTGGAGCTAGTCGCCGCCACTACAGTAACCTTTAGAAATCCCTGTTGCACATGGAACTGCCACATTGGCAGTATCGTGTTTCACCAATATTATATACAGTACAGGTACAGCAGGCGAGGTCAGCTCGACTCGCTTCCAATAATTTCAAAAACTCGCAACTTTAAAAAATGATTGTATTTATTTTACAATTCAAAAATGAACAAAACCATCTTCTAAATTAAGGAAATGATACTGGGAAACGAATAAACCATTATAAGCTACGAGTGAACTTAATAAGCGGTCGAAAGATGTTTTTCAACCACCGCCTCTTTCCTTTGACGGTGCGCAAAGCCCGCACACAGACTCAGCATAAACAGTATTATATAATAGGCTAAATAAATTATTCAAAATTTATCTTTCATTTCAAAATGTCTATTTTCATAAATAATAAGTCTGACACCTTACTAAACAGAAAATCAGAAAATAGCCTAATTTGAACGGCTGCGACAGATGTAGGCCTAATTAAGGATGTGATTGCCTCAATCTCCTCTGTTTCTATATTTTCTATATGTTTTTTTTTAATCAGTGTATGCTATCGCCCATGGTTAAATGAATGTTAAGGCCTACTAGAAGGATTTCGAGCAAAGACTGCAATTTTTTAGAACGCTATCATGCACCTGCGCATGAAATGGAAAAGCACGTTTCAGCACGTTGTTTCTGGACAGCGATCTTTACGAATGATGTAAGGAGTGTTTCCTAAGAAGACTCCTAAGAGACCGTTCGGCTGATGCCGTTGCAAGGAGTCGCCAAAGATTGAACATGTCAAATCGCCAGGTCCAGTTTTAGAACGCAATGATGTGGCTATTTCTTTTGCCAATCAGGACACAGCACAGAACAATTTAGGCTTATTAAATACAAGTTGTAGATGCTAACGGTATTATCTTTGGTTCCAGAACAACGATTGTAGATAATGTTAGGGTTGAGCTAATTAACATTATTTTAACGGGACCAACGGTTACCATTACACGTTAGCCGTTGTTATGGTTACATGCTGCCAGTCTGACATGCCTCCATTCCGACACCGCACTTATTTTACATGCCCTGCAAATGTATAAATCAGTGTTCGAATTACGTGGGAGCCAGAGGGAACCGAGCTCCCAAAAAGGCAACAAAGTCAAAAAACTGAGGGGGTCTCTCATATCTGCAGGTGTCATTGTGGCATTGTAATTTCATCACAACGCTCATTATCCATCCCTGTGCTGTCTCTTACCATTAAAGACGTTAAATTAAAAATATAGGCTACTATACGGGACGTAGACCGACTCATTTTACGGATTCCAGATTGCCTTTCCATCGTTAGCATTCATCAGGTGAAAACTAAATGTCAAGGGAAAGAGGCGGTGGTTGAAAAAAGTATTTTGATCGCTTATTAAGTTCACTCATTGCTTGTAATGGTTTATTCGTTTCCCTCAGCTTTTCCCTCATGCCTCAGCTTTACAAACTGTTCTCGTTAGTGGCAACAATTGGAGCTACATCTGCAGGTGTAGAAAGGAGCTTCTCCTGTTTAAAGCGGCTCAAGTCCTACACAATGGGCCAAGGCCATTTAAGCAGCCTAGCTCTGCTGGCCATTGGGAGGACACTGGTCAAGCCACTGGAAAGGACAGCTAGTTGGTATGACAGAGTTATATAGCGTTTCCTTGAAAAGGAATGGAGAGCAGAATTTACATATAAATAAATTTACAATTTATATGATGTAGGCCGAAAATGAGCTTCCCCTCTTTGAAAGACCAGCAGCCGCTACTGCAAGTCATGACTGTCCTGATCTGAATACAGGACTTGAAGTTCAGACCTCAGGCTCCCTGAATCAAAGTGATGGCCAACTACCAAAACGATATTAAACTCGAACAAGGAAATGTGGGAATTCTGTTCAACTGAAACAAGGAATTGTCCAATTCCGCCAAACAATTATCAAGAAATAGGTTGCAGTTTGTCTTTCGACTCGCTTGCAAAATCAGCAATGGGATTGAGAACTAAAGAGAGCTCCGGCGACGTTTTATGGTTCAAAATCGCTGTCAATCAAACAGCAACTCAGTCTTTCGCAGACCCTCCAATCATCACGCAGAAGCCCAGCATCCAGGCCAGCCCACTACTCCATTCACCCCCAGAGATGCTGAGCATCAGTGGGAGGGAGTCGACATAATCGCAGCATTATCCAATGACCGTTGACTTTCAACGCACGAAAAGAAACTGTTCTATGCAGCCCCAAGTCGATGGACGTTGACCTTCCACAGGCAAATGCACTGTGACACTATGGGAATGTAGGAGAAGGAAAAGCCGAAGGCCTTTAATGCCTCTGTACAGCAATATGGAGAAGAAAAAAAAATACACAGCGAACATTAGAAGAACCAAGCCCAAGAAAGTATGTAGTACTAGAGTGCTCTAATGGTTAAAGAGCAGCTCTCTCACTCTCACACACTCTCACCTTTGTATGGGCCAGAGAACAGTTCCTTACGGTATAAAACCTTAATACAATGTTTAACATTTAACTTTAATTGTGGCTATACTTAGCTAACCTTAAAGGTTGTATCAACGATTCAAGGCCGAAACATAAATGATCACATTCATCTGATCTTTCCTTACGATCCGCTAGCTGCCTGGGCCCCGAGCCTAAGTGGGTCGTAAAGTTCATCGTACGAGCATCGTAGAGTTTTCAGACCGTTTCCCGAAAGCATTGTTGCGTAACGACGCCGTTAAAACCGTCGTAGCTAACGACGGCTCCAGGGGTACTCATAGAGCGCTAAGAGCATCGTTACTATAGCCTCAGTGGAGTCACCAGCTGGACATTCCGTGTATTGGATGTGTTTTATTAAAACACGTCATCCAATACCACTGAATGTCCAGCTGGCGCTATTTCGCAATACCCCAAAAACAGTGGTTACCGCTGATATATTACTCGTAGACTACTGTTAGATTTAAACAGCAAAGACAGAGACATGTTAGAAGTCAACACAAATCTAACTTATTGCAGCAATTTAAAATTCCAAAAATACATTCGAAAAGTCGCAGTCGAAATGTACCGATCAAACGCCACGTCACAAGGCAACTCTATCACAAGGCATATAATAAAATCAAATGATTCCATTGCTCGTGTGGGAGGTCGCTTGCGGGCTGCACTTGCTGTCTCCCTCTGATTTTAATTCAACCATTGTGGTTAAATGTCCTCATATTGATCAATGACAGAAGACATACTGTAGGCTACATGAATCATGCTGAGACCAGCGGGTGTCGGAGAATTTCTGCAGGCGTTATTTGTTGCGATTGTTTGGCATAAAGAACGAGTTGAGAGAGTTGAGAGCGTGGTTTCTGCAGTGAATGTAGACTACTTCGGGAAACTGTGCTGCGATGCGTGCCTTTCCCACTTACATTGCCCGCAACATCATACCCCTGCCCAACAATATGGGCAGGAATCGATCTAGACCAGCAACAGCAATAGCCGTGTCAATGCCTCTGAATTTGAATGATAATGAATTATTGAAACGTTGCATTTTTAATGTTTACACCAAAGATTCTAGACTAGAGAGTGCATGCCAATCAATGAAACCTGATGCGGAATCAGAGAAAGTCTGCCATCTTTGCAGAGCAAAGCATGTTTCAGAAATCAGCACATTTAGATAAATGCTATAGTTCTCACACAGACACATTTTTTATTTTTCTAATATGGAATTATTTCAAGGGGGGAAATGTTGTGATGTTGTGAAATGTATGCACGGTGCGTTCAGGATTAGGACTAATATAGCATATGTCGGCCTAGGCCTAATCAATTGTGTTTTGATTTGTAGCATTCATATTAGTTATTTTTTTCGTAGGCTACTCTGCTGTTGGCCTTGATGGGGAGATATTTTTTTGCGGCCACAAAATATAGTTTAATCCAACAACATTCCTGCGTCTCCCCTCCCACAGAGCCCATTTCAGCACCATGTCAGTGGACAGCTACAAGCCTACGACGTCGTAAGAGCAGTGCACGCGTGTTCATGTTAAGAGGAGTTTCGGGAAACGCTCGGAAAAAAGTTCCGAAGCATTCATCGTAAGAATGATCGTACGAGCGTGGATCCATCGTTATCGGGAAACGGGGCCCGCCGGCCGTCAAAAAAACGCGTCTCTGTAGGCAGCCTATGCTCCGAGATCGTACACAAAATTGTACTACCAACCACTCAAAATAAAGTATGAAAAGTATAGTATTCTAACCAATCACCGACAAGGGGTGGGTGTTGTGGGGTTTTGCGCTGCGTTTATGATCGTTTTTACTGGATGCACGAAACACGGAAGGGAGGGGCGAGCTGGCTCTG